>NC_034592.1:117425389-117442480 GCF_900095145.1 Mus pahari | reverse complement strand
ATATATATATATATATATATATATATATATATATATATATATATATCTTTTAATATCAAAGGTTTTATGTTATTGTTCATATCACATCAAATCTATTCTATTCTGCTTTTGTGTAATAGACATCACAATATACGGAAGACTGCGGCTTTATTTAGCTCAGTTACTTATATTTTTTCCAGAGAATCACATGCATGGGGAAGAGCAAGAAGTTAATAATATCCTGTCGGTATGAAGGACACTTTAGCTGTGCATTATGCCAACCATCAATCATCTTCACATCAAATATTTCATAACTATTTGAAGCCAAAAATCACTCTAATTTGGTTGTTGTAGATAAATGTGTGTTCTTCAAACAATAGCAAGAAGAGAGATAATAATAGAAGCTAAACTTTTTAAACATTCAAGAGTTTAAGCTGGGCAGTGGTGGTGCACGCCTTTAATCCCAGCACTTGGGGGAAAGAGGCAGACAGGTATCTGAGTTCGAGGCCAGCCTGGTCTACAGAGTGAGTTCCAGGACAGTCAGGGCTACTCAGAGAAACCCTGTCAGAAAAAAACCAAAAAAAAAAAAAAAAAAAAAAGTTTAAATAGCGAAGTGCTTCCAGGAGTATGTATTGTATCTTGTGCATCATATTCTGAGAATTCTCTCCAGATGACTTACAAACATGTCTGCTGCTCCCATGTCCACTGGGAAAATAAACAGGCACAAACTTATATTCAGTTTGGACAATGGTAGGCACTTGTCACAATCTTGGCCCAAATGGGATTTCTGAGAGGTAGGAGACATCACTGAAGTTTTCCATGTCCAGGCCCCAGTATTGACTTCATTGAATCAGACTCTGGAATGAGTCAATCCTGGTGAGTCTATGCTCTCTACCCCAGAGCAAGACCACATCTAATTGGCCAACCACAGACACATCAGAATCAAGCCTATTCTGAGGGTTCTTTGGGGAATATTTCACAAGTTCAGCTATTCATTCATGTGTCATATGACTCCTCTCATTACAGGGCTCTTTCTTGTGCCCAATTTCTGAATTTGAATGCTCAGCCTACTTTCAAGGCTACATTTCCGTAGAGATGAGAAAAAACTCACTTAGTGCCTAATCAGAGCCATTAAACCTCCTTTACCCTTGCAGTGTTCAGTTAACAAATTAATCTCTTCTTTCAATTTCTCTGATTAAAACATACTCACTTTGAAATAACTTTTTGAGATCATAATGGTCACAGTACCTCTTCCAGTTGGTACTGGGAAAGGATTTCCCTCTTTTATTGAAAATAGATTCTTTTCTTACATAATATATTCTAATAATGGTTCCCCGTCCTTCTACTCTTCCAGTAGAGGATATAAAAATATCTCATAAGAAAGTGGGCTCTTTTACAGGCTAATGTTCTTCCTTCCTCGCCTGAATGAACTTCCCCCCATGTAATTAAAACAAAACCTAGCTTTCCAAAATATACATTTGAGAATATAAGACCTCATAAAAATATGTCTATTTGGAAGAATATGATTATTGTTAAGTGCAAGGTAAATTGTTATTATTTAAAGTCTGGAAAATGAGAATAAAACCATTTTGGACTTCTCCTTACTTCCAAGCAAGCTGGTTCCACACTACCTTTGATTCTGTCAGCAGAGGCTGAACACAGTGCAGCTTGTGATCACTTCTGGTCTTGGTTCAGGGTTTCTGGTGATGCAAACAGCCAATCATTGTAGACTTGTTGTTTCCATTACTAGACTGCAAGTCATAAATTCTACTGGTTTCGACTTGTGCTTCATGATTGCATGCTATATCTCTGACCAAAGAACGATTCACACCTTCTTAAACATACTCTTCCTCCATAAGTAAAAATGAAAACCAAAGAAAAAAAGAGCATCCCTTTGAGAGGTGGGGGTGGGGTGGGGGTGGGAAGCAGCAGGGAGGAAAGCTAAGGGTGAAGTTATGCAGTCACAGTTTGAGTAAAACATATTTAAAAAAAAAGAAAAATAATGGGAAAAAGCAACAGAGATATTACTGACTTGGGGCTTATAGTACTTAGAGCACATTGTTAAGGGTCTTGCAGAGATAAAATTGTCAAGTGTATAGGCTTCTCCTGTGAGCTTTACTGACAAGACAGCATAGACTTAGAACCTTAGCATATTTCCCCAGTATTCATAGCTAAAAATCTCACAAAACCAAGGTTTAATTTAATTTAATTTTACTAATATGTTTGAAGTAGAAGTTTAAAGGTTCTTTATAAAGTCAGTTGGATGGTATTCTGCTGGGGCAAACATGTGAAGTGTTTTCCTGAAGTGAACACAGGTGAAAGATTAAGGAAGACTTGTGAAGGAACATTTCGATGAAGCAGACACAGGTAAAAGGATGTTCTGCTAAAGCAAACATATGAAAGGACAGGCAATGAACGATTCTTTGCTAACAGTATGCATGTATTGGTCTGCCTTATATTGTAGAGTTGAGATGCATCTGTCACAACTCCAGAGAGAAATACAACAAAAACTTCTGGTGGTGTGCTTCAGTTTCTTGAAGGTTCCTGGGACTTAGGTTGATTGGCAGAGTGATGTCAGCTGAGACAGATGCGTGTGCTGAGGCAAGACATATACTGAGGTAAGACCTATGCCAAGGCAAGACCCATGGAGGACTTGTGATGTTTGGAGGCTATAAATAGGACTCATTGTACCGTGATGGAATCTGAGCTAAGCTTGCTTATAGAGCTAGCTGAGCAATGCTTGTGGGTATCCAGTCTTTGCTGACCTTTGCTTCCCTGAGAGAGGCACAGCTGAGAACTTCTAGGGTTCCTCCTGCTCCCTCTTGCTGACTCGAGCCAAGCTGAGGCCTGGCTCTCCCTAGTAAGTAAGTGCCACCGCTGTGGATTTGTGTTTGCTATCCCGACTCTACCAAACTGGACTGCTGGTGTATCTATGAAGTGTTTGCAAGTGGATTGAGCTGCCGCTGCTGACCTGTAAACTGAACTGCCTATTTTCAGATGATACAGACAAGAGTTGCTCCAAAGAACCTTTCTAAACAGGTCCACTTCCCTGTATCCTTTCTTTCCCACTACCTTTTGTGGGTGGTGGGCTACAAGGAAGGTTAAAGTATTTAGCAACCATAATTAGAAATAAGGTTTTAAAGAATTAATGGTATATACGTTGCTGTTGTTGTTGTTGCTGCTGCTGCTGCTGCTGTGTGTGTGTGTGTGTGTGTGTGTGTGTGTGTGTGTGTGTGTGTGTCATACCTGTTATGGAGCATGTGTAGAGGCAAAAGGACAACTTGCAGAAGATGATTCCATCTTTCCATTGTGGAGTCTGGGGATCAAATGCAGGTCTTCAGTCAATATTGGTGTCAAGTACCTAGAGTCAACTCATTGCATCACACATCCAAGGATGTTATCTCCTAAGCCATGAAAGTAAATGTTTTGCCTTCTCTTTACGCTGTTCATTGAATTCCTTGCTTGAGGTAGGTTGGTTTTGATAAATGGTCCCAGTGTTCGAAGTGCGTAATCACATCCTGTGCAATGATATACTATAGCTTTTCAGTTAAGAGGTGAGATTCATTTCTGTACTTTCCTGGCTTTGTGATTAGATTTTGGCTAATACAGTGGAGCAAAACAGCAGTGTAGCACTTGCAAACCAAGAGAATTGAAACACTTCGAGTTCCTCTGTATTTCATTACTGGTGAGCAGCTCTCTGCTTGTTAGACATATGTGTTATGTATAGATTTAGATAAGGCTGGAAATAGCTTGCATCTAACTTGATAAGATTAAATGTATCAGTCAAATGTGATCTTCTTGCCATTGTGTTCAACAGAAAAATGCAGTCTAATATTTGTTATCAGTGACCTTTTGTGGGCTTGCAGAGTGTCTCCCTATACCAACCACTAAGATAGGAAACCACTGGTTTAAATTTGATTCTGAAAAGTAAAACCTAAAGTGGAAATACTTTGGAAAAACCATATCGAGGAAGAACTTTTAGGAGAAAATGAGTGAGAGAGGCATAGTAAGGTGTGAGAAGATGCTGAGCAAACATAGTATCTGTCTGGATGCAAGCTAGCAGAAGGGCTAGGGAAGCCCAGGATGATGATCTGTTCCACAGATCTGGTGTCACTTTGATGCAGGTGGCTGCAGTACCCACAAAACCTCCCAGGGATTGTGTGCTTGTGTGTGTGTGTGTGTGTGTGTGTGTGTGTGTGTGGCCTTCAGACATTAACAATTCTGTAGAGAAGGGGAATGCTATGAGTTATTAACTCTTAAAGCATCGGTGGGATTGATCTGGTGATATAGTGACAGGAATTTGGCAAGAAATAGGCTCTTTTTAAAATTTAATTTTAATTTGGGAAGAAATAACATCACAACCATGCCAAGTTTAGGAAATTGCATGGTAAAGAAATGGATTCGTGTATGTTAAGATAAAGGGAAAAGAAAAATCAATTCAACACGAGTCTACATATGTGCTTATATATCAATGCACATAATTTATGGGTATTATACATTGTTGGGACAAAAGCAATTTAGTGGCAAGTGGCTTTATTTTGGTTCACAGACCAGGGGATCATTCAACCTACAAAGATGGGGAAGCCACAGTGTCAGGAGGTTTGGGCAGCTCCTCTCCTTGGATTTGCAGTCAAGAAGTGGAGAGTGGTGACCATTGCTGTTCAGCTAGATTCTCCCATTGTTTCCAATTTAAGGTTCAAGCAAACAAAGTGGTGTCATTGACCTGGAGAGTGGGTCTTCTTACCTACATTAAGCTTATTAAGGAAACCCATGCAGGCATGACCAGAGTCTAATCCAATCTAGATAATACCTCTCAGACAGAATCAGAGGCCTGTCTCTTAGGTGACTCTCAATATGTCAATTTAACAATACTAACCACAGCAACACAAAATTTAAAAGCCCTAACTGGTCACCTCTTGCTTCCATAAGCTCAAGGCAACCACATAACAAAAAACTCTGCCATTTATTTTCCCAAAATTCCCTCAGGATCTTTAACAACTCAACTGAGAAAAGGTTTTAACTTACAGAAGCAGAGGGAAAACATTCTCATTCCAGACTGGAAGCTTGGGGAAATAATGAACAATGACCAAAGCAAGACTGAAACAGTGTCTTCATGTTATTTATTATTTTAGAAATGCTTCTTACTTCTATATATATATAATGAATGACCATAAAGAACAAGAAATATGTTGGAGAAATCATGCAGATTATTTAAATTTTGTTTCCTCATATGTTATATGAACATGCTCTACAAGTATTAAGATATTTCTTTAGATCTTGGTTTTTGAGTTTATGAATCAACATTAACTCAGCGAGTAAAACTCTCCAAATACTCATAGAGGTGACAGATACTGTTACAAACAAGTGAAAACTTTTCTTTTAAATGACAAGAGACAAACCAGGAATAAACAACAACAACAACAACAAAAAAACCAAAAAACAAAAAACATCCTGAGGACTGGTCCATTTACAGTAAGAAGCCAACTTAGATTTTACTGAAAATTGTTTACAGCAAGGGTTTTCTGCTGTATTTAGAAGCACTTACAATGAGAAGAAAATACTTTTGGTACCCGAGAAGGGAGGAGACATTTTCCCAGGCTACAGGTCTATAGAAGAGGGGATCCCAGAAGGTAAGTCAAGTGCTGAGCAAGCTGTGCTGAGAGTGCCGGGATCCAAATCCATAGCCGCCTAAGACAAATAGAAAGATTTGTGCAGAGTCAGCACCAGGAAGTCGTGTCTACTTTGAAACCAGAGCTTAAAGCCATCCACAGGTATGAAGCATCCTTCTAACTCTATGCCATACACTCACCATAAATTTGAGAGCCCAAATCTATTTCTTTGGCAGTTTTGTTTGGTTGTCTCACAGGTACAGTTAGCTTAGCATAGCAAAAACAGAGCAATTCATCACTTCATTTCTCCCACATGCCTGGCTCTCCTCAGCATTTTCCATCTTTGTAAACAGAGCTATCATATAATAGCTACCCAAGCCGGTAGCCTGAAAGTCATTCCTGACTCCTCCTTTTCCATAATCTTCCACATCTAATTCATCAGCAAGTCCTGTCAATTCTCACTCCACGGTCTACCTCATACTCATCGATCTTTTCTTGAGAGCTCATTCTCTTGAAGCTGCTTCCGTGATCTACCCAGTGATCTGCAGTAGCACGGAGACTGATTTCTTAAATTTCCACTCTTGCATAAATATTTTTGTCCTCATCACAGTGATGGGGAGCTTTAAAAGCTAAACAACAATCAAATTAGAACATCATTTTAAGTTAAATCCTCTATTCTTAGAATGCTGTGGCTTGGATAGGTGTTACCCAAATTCATCAAAATCTTGACTCTAGTCCTTGGAGCTACAGGGAAGCGGTAGCGACTTTAAGAGATCATGCTTAAGACTTAACTCTTTTGGATGCTGGTGACAGTGCCTTTGAAGGAGATGCTGAGACTCTAGAACTTTTTTATTCCTGTTGTTTTGTCTTCGCAGTTCCGTGAAGTAAGCACCATAGTCTACAACTTCGTCCTACTGTGATGCATTGCCTCAACTAAGGACCTAAGGAGAAATGACCATGATTCCTTGACCTGGAGCCACAGGAATATGGGCAAAGCAAGTCTTTCTTCTTCCTAAGTTGATTATCTCAGTTATTTGTTATAGTCATGGAAATACAATTAACATGCAAAATTTACAATCTATGCTCTTAGGATCACTTGCATGGATCACAAATGTGTGCATGTTCTGGATTACTTCCCCTATCCCTTTTTTAAACTGAAGCAAAATTATTGGTCTATTCCCCTGCCTTTATGTATATAGAATCTCCTTGCTACAACAGGCTTTAGATTAGTGATGATAGAAAATATCCTGCTGGTATTTGATACATATTAAAAAGATGACACTTTTGGGAGGTTCTCAGATGATAAATATCTGTTCTTGTGGTGTAGCTGGAGCTGTTATGAAAGGCAGGCTTAGCTCCTTCTTGTTTGCTGTCATCATCTTCCCTTCTACTCACAGGACAGTGGAAGAGGAGATTCCTGTTGAGTTTCTAGAACACGGATATAATTCCTTGCCTCTACAACTAGAAACCTGCAAATTCTTTTTCAGCATTAATTATCCAGGCTCCTCTACTGCATTATTACAATACAAAATGGACTAAATAAGACCACAATTCTATTTAAAATGAAAATTATAATGTTATATTTGGGATATTGCTCAGTTGGTAAAGCACTTGCCTAGCATGCATGGGTCACTGGATTTGGTCCCCAGTACTGCACAAATCGTTATAGCACAGGCACAGGATCCAAGCACTTGGGAGGTAGATTCAGGAGGACTAGGTGGTTAAGGTCACTGTAGAATACATAGTGAGTTTGAGGCCAGTCTGACCTACACAAAATCCTTTCCCAAAAATAATTTTAAATTAAAATATTAATATTAAATGAAAATTTATTTGATTATAAACTTTGGCTTTATGTTATAAAATCATAGTTATAAAATCACAACTATTTCAAGAATTAAAATAAAAAAAGCAAGAAAAAGTTTCACATTTTTCTTGTTACTTTCACTTATTTTTTTCTGTATTAGGAAAATCAATTCCCTGAACCTTCATATCTCTCTCTCTCATCCCTGACAAGATAATCTTGCAACCAGAAAATTGTTAAACTTCCACAAATAAATAAGAAATAAACAAGAAATTCATTAAAACTTTAATGTACAAATGCAACATTGTGACTTTTAACTGTCCATTGTCACAAGGATAGTTATGTGAAACTCATTAAAGTTGTTAACACCATGCTAGTACATGCCGTCCATAATGATAAGTTGAATGATTGCAAATGTACACATACACTAGACATTTGTATAGACATAAGACTGCTATGCTTCATTGCTGACTAAATAATTTTCTGTCTTATGATTATAACACAAACAAGCCCGACTCCCAAGGTTTTTACTACAATACAATTATGTGTCAGTTAAAGACAGGGCTATATTCTAAGAAAAGTGTCATTAGGCAAACTCATCCTTGTGCTCATATGAGTGTCTACTTTGACATAAACTAAGATGACTATGAAATCATTAGGTGATGTTATCTAATGTATGCAATCCGTCACTAACTACTTGACCACGAAGCCATCCAGTTGGTGTCCTACATCTCTGGGGTGCTTGCCTAGCTTGAGGCTGAGTGAATGGATAAAAACTGACTGCAGAATTTTTTTGTGAAGCATCATTTGGATTTCTCAGTACATATTGTTAAATCGTCTTCAATGTTCTGCCAATGTAATTCTTTACTGAACCAGTATTGTCAGTGTTTCTAGTGGTAATGTATGCTAATGTATGTACATGAGGGTACAAAGGAAGTCTTAATTTTATTTTGTAGAATTTCAGACCTTGAGATGAGTGAGTTCACAAGGTACAGGTGGTTTTTCTCATGGAAGCTCCTGATCTCAGGCTAACAAATAAGCAAATCCCCAATTCATACAAAAAGCACCCATCTTTTCTTATCCAGATCATTCCTTGCAGCAGACTATCAGACTAGTGTCTAATTACCAAGACACTGGCCCTGGTAGTATGTTCTGTCTGGTAAGTTACATTCATCAGAGTCAACAGAATTTAAAATTACTCCTAAATGGCTTCTCAGGGAAAACAGCTCCTGGCAATTAAAAAAAAACCAGTAATTTATAATCATCATATATTGACTAAGTTTGGTCATAATATTTATAAATAACCATAGAAACACATGACTAACTGTATCTACACAGTTGTTTCCAAACGTCATTCCTGGTCCAAAAGAGTCACACAACACAATATAAATAGCCAGGTGATGGTGACTACTTGTTCCACCAAGATAGAGAAATTACCCTTGCCATAGTGATGCCTCGATGACCTATGTTGCAAGGAGACTCACCACATCCTCATAGCGTCCTCATGACTGGTGATTGATGGAAGCCTCATCCAGCCACTCTGTGATGATGTCAGAAAGGGGAATTGCAGAAGCAGTATAAACAAAGTATAATTGTTTTATATTCTGTCCTCCATGACTGGAACTGAAGCCAGGATGAAAATGAATGCAATATTGTCTCATATTGTAAATTAAACCAAGATAATGAATGAGTGCTGTCAGGCAGCGGTGGAACCTTGGCCTAGGGGACCAGCCCTCTGTGAGGATATTGTTTCTGTCTAATAAGGTCTGACCTATGATACCACACAGGGAAAGGCTTGTATCACATAGCCATGGTGACCTTAAGAGAATAGTAACGGTTTTGTATGGCACTAGAATGACATGAACATTAGTGGCTTTTCCATGATCAGAAGAGATGTTCAGCCTCATGCCAGTTTTGATGCACTGACGAGATCTAATCTGTCTCAGTAAAGAATTATTCAGGACATTTTTAACCAAGGTTCAGGCATTCTGGCACCTCAGTTGTTAGGATATTACAATGAACAGAGAGGAAAGACCTGCTTTGACTGTAGGATTATGTCTGTAAGTTGAATATTTGGCTATAAAGACCACATTTCAAGCTTCATTGTTGATGTCAGTCTAAGAGTTAGCTGCAAAGTTCTACTTATCAATAAATTGGTGACATGAACACTCTCTGCTAGATCCTTATTTTTGTCCATTAATACAAGGTAATTTTATTTGAAATTTATACAATTTTTCTTCTTAGACAAACCCTTTAATTTGAATCCATTTAATTAAATTTGAGTCTGTAAGAGAAAGAAGTTCTAAATTCTCAGGTGCTCTGAATCTTTTCACTTTCTAACACAATACTTATTTTTTTATGTGAAAACAAATGACAATTTTACTTGAATATACACTTGAAAAATACATATACAAATATGCATCTATGTGTGTATTTAATATATGTATATATACATATACACACACACACACACACACACACACACACATATATATATATATATATATATATATATATATATATGTTTCATTTGGTCTTCAGTTTTTTGTATATATTTTTATTTGATATTTTCTTCATTTACATTTCAAATGTTATCCCCTTTCCTAGTTCACCCCCCTGTGGAAACCTCCTATCCCATCCCCCTCCCTCTGCTTCTATGAGGATGTTCCCACACCCACCCAACCACTCCTGCATCCCAGCCCTGGCATTCCCTTACTGGTGCATAGAGCCTTCACAGGACCAAGGACCTTTCCTCCCATTGATATCCCCAAGGCCATCATGTGGTACATATGTGGCTGGAGCCATGGGTCCCTCCATGTGTACTTAAAAGACACTGAATAAATATAGAAAGCAATAGTTAAACATAGAAAGTATTCCTGTTCCCCTAAGGATGATGTCTCTGTTTTGTCAGTTGCCAAGTTTGAGGGTTGTAACTCGAAGACCAAATTACTATTGGCCTTTCTTTTAGGATTCACTGAAACAAGAAGGGTTAGATGTGAAGGCAGTGTATGGCCCCACGCATGTGAATTCCCTCAGATACTCGTGGTTTGTAGAGAAAACTTTCCTGCACATGATAAGGTATGTTTCCTAAACATGAAGGGAAGCTGGATGAGGTGGCTCATATCTTTCATTTAAGCACACAGGAAAGGGGCAGGTGGATCTCTGTGTCCTCTAGGCCCTCCAGGGCTAGCCCAAGGTCCCATATTATCATACCCCTCCTTGGCAATTTATTTGTTACTGTGGTTATTTCTGGTCTTTTGTGACTGCCTAGGAGTCCACAGAACAGTGACCTTGAAATGGCTGTTATTCTTTTTTTAAATTAATATATTTATTAGATATTTTCTTCATTTACATTTCAAATGCTATCCCCTTTCCTAGTTTCCTTTCCAAAAATCCCCTATCCCCTCCCCCCTCCCCCTGTCCTCCCCCCACTCCCACTTCCTGGCCCTGGCATTCCCCAATACTAGGGCATAGAATCTTCTCAAAACTAAGAGCCTCTCCTCCCATTGATGGTGGACTAAGCCATCCTCTGTTACTTATGCAGCTAGAGACACGAGTCCCACCATGTGTTTTCTTTGATTGGTGATTTAGTCCCAGGGAGCTCTGGGGGTACTGGTTAGTTCATATTGTTGGTCCTCCTAAAGGGCTGCAAACCCCTTCAGCTCCTTGGGTACTTTAGCTCCTTCATGGGGACTCTGTGCTCCATCCAATAGATGACTGTGAGCATCCACTTCTGTGTTTGCCAGGCAAACATAGCCTCACAGGAGACAGCTATATCAGGGTCCTGTCAGCAAAATTTTGTTGGCATTTGCAATAGTGTCTGGGCTTGGTGGCTGTTATTCTTAATCTCACACTCAGAATCAGGCATGCTTCTGGCAGGAGGACCACAGGGGATGCCAAGATCCCCACAGGTCATTGTATTGGGATAGTGAGCTTTGAAACAAGAAACTGTAAGTATCAGTCAGTATGGCCCAAACAGAATTCTGTAACTCAACTCTGAAAGCTTGAGTTTCTTTGTTTCCATAAAGGGAATATTAATGTGAACCTTATACTATCACTGGAAAATTTCATAATAAGCTTTTGGATGTATATAAACTGCTCAGCAAATACTAATTGACTTTGCCTCTATCTTAAAGCTGGGTATGAATGAACCCTCAGTATAGAGTAACTGTAACTGAGCTCCCCTAGTGACACATCAAAAAAAGTAGTAAGATCTTTGAGATTTATTGTTAGTTTTGGCAAAATCTTTGGGAGGAGGAAGAGGTGGCTGCAATGCCTGTATCAGGGGAGGCTCAGAGTGAGTCATTCAGTTCATCAGACTAAGCCTGTTCACAATAACTCATGGAAAGCTGAGTTTTACGTCCTCCTGCAGCCATACGGTCCATGAAAATCCATTCCCCATGGTGTATCAGCAAACCCAGTCTGGACTAGATGAAAGTCTTAAGCCTGTCACATTGGAAGGACAGACTACAGAGGCCAATCTGAGGGAGCAGCTGAAAGACATGTGGCACCTAATTACGCTTGTTTCATCTAGTAGAAGATAAGCTTTGAAGACTTGAAACACACTGAGTTTGTATTGATTGACACTCACATTGTGTCTTGGTCAAAGTTTCTGTTATGACAAGGACTCAAGGGGCCTGGGATTTAGAATGTTGAATGGAAGCTACATGGATTACTTTCAACTATCTTTTGCCTTCACTTGCACATCAGTTTTCCAACTACCAGAATCCCACAGAGAATGACACACTTGTCAGACATATACTTCTCCCGCTGCTCCATTTTCACCTCATTGCATTTTCTACTAGGGATTACTACTGCTCTTACATCTGTAGATTTTTACAGATGAGTAGCCACTGTATATGTTATGAGTATGAGCTAAGTAATAATTTAATTGTTATAAGCATTATTTGCATATTCATCTTTTCTACTCTTTAACCTAAGGCAAATACTGCCATTTTTATTTTTTCTCTAGCTATTCCTATTCCAGAATGTTCTATTCTTGGTATCATACAGTATGTAACCTTTTCCATTTAGGTACTTTCATTGAGTTTGGTTTACCTTCCTGAATGGTTGGGTAAGACAATTCCTGTTAGTGCTCCATACGATTCCATAGTACAGGCACACCACGTTAATATTTCTACACATCTACTAAATGGCATCTCCTTCAATCAGCTCCTTTCAAGTTTTGAAAATTGTGAATAAATCTCTATATATGTTCTTCTGCACATATTTCTCAGCTGGGCAGAGTAAACACAGAAGAAAGGAATTGCTGGATCATATTATTAGAGTATCTTTCGTTTCCCTAGAAACTTCCAAATGGCTATCCAGGATGTCTGTGACAATTGTTTCTCTCTCTGCATCCTCGCCAGAAAGTAATGTTATCAGAGTTGTAAATTTTGGGTATTAACATTGGTATGTAGTAGTAACTTACTTTGATGTCTTGATTTGCAGGTCCCTAATGAAATATGATATTGAACAATTTTTTCAACTTCCACTTGTCATCTGTCTATCTTTTATTTTGGATGAGTGCTGTAGCATTTCACCTTTTGATATATTTCAGTGGGGATTGATCTTGTGGCTTGGTACATCCAGTGTGAAACACTTGCCTATGGAAATACAGTCACAGCCTCCTTTATCTGTTTAAAAATTAAAGCGTTATTTCTCTTACTGATGAGCTGTGAGAACTGCTTTTACTGGATAACTGTCCGTACTCTGTATTCACTTGCAAATAATTTTCCTGTCTGTGGCTTCTCTTCCAGTTCTCATGACAGTGGCTTTCTAAATCAGCATTTTTCAATTTAAAGACATGAGCTTATCTATTCTTTTGTGCATCCTATCCGTGGTGTCCTATGAGGACATCAAAACTATGCATAAGGTTATCTTGGTTTTTGCCTCTATTGTCTTTTAGAAGATTTGATTTTCTGCTTTCTATTTAGGTATATGAGCTATTTTGGCATGTGTTTTGAAGTTGTATATGATCTATTTTGAGGGTGTAGGATTGTGCTTGCTTTTAGAAGGGCTTAAGATTTGTACACATAATCGTTTTATCTATCTATCTATCTATCTATCTATCTATCTATCTATCTATCTATCTATCTATCCATCTATTTCTCTTCATTATTGCTTTCTACAACATTGAGTGGAAAGAAGAGCTTAGAGGAGACATCTTTGTAGTTATCTTACTGGGAATAGCATCTAGTAAATACTTATCATTAAGGTTAATGTTTACTGGAGGTTTTTGTTTTCGTTTTAGTTTTTTAAAGAAGCTGCTTCCAAAGTCAAAGAGGTTCTTCTCTTTCCTCATTTCCCTTTTTAAAAAATGTTAAATGACTTTGTTAGTGATTTTTCTCCATATGTTGACAAAATAATGTGATTTCTCTCTTTAACAATGCTGACACAAGACTCATACCAGCTGACTTTTGAATACTGAAGCAGCCAAGCCCTCCTGGATTAAATTGCTTTGGTTATAACATACAATTATGTTTGTAATTTGAGAATTGGTTTGATAGTATCTTTTCAGGTAATCATTTCATCTTTGTCAAGAGAGGTATTGATCTCTAGTTTTCTTCTGATGTCTTTGCCTGTGTTAGCCTTAGGATGGTGGCAACCTCACAGAGTCAGTAGGAAGCTTAGCTTCTGGTTCTATTTTTGAAAAAAAACTTAGAATAGTAGTAATCCTCTCCCCCAAGTGATTCAACAAATCCCAGAGAGCCCATCTGTACCTAACACTTTAGGAAGGTGTGAGTTATTGAATGAATATCTTTAATAAATAGAAGTCTACTCTGGTTGTCTAATTTTGTTGTGTAGCTTTAGCAGATGGTAGTCTTCTAGGGACTGGGCTATTTCATCTAGGACTTCAAGTATATGAGAATAGAGTTTTTATAATATTCTATGATTCTTTCTTTTAATGTCCATCAATTCTGTAATAATGTCTTTCCATTTTATTAGACGATGTGGCTAGATATTATTTATTTTATGGCCCTCTTTTAAGAATCAGGCTTTTGTTTTGTTGAATTTTTTTCCTACAAAGATGAGGAAATCTTTCATGGATTTGATGCTTTTCAAATTCATTGATTTATGCTTTGTTGATTTCATTCATTTGATTAGATCATCACTAATTCACTCTTGTTTTCTAATTGCCTGGGGTGGCAGCTTAGATTACTGATTTCTTTCTTTTGCTTTTTCTTCCAGAGTGTTTTTATTCTATTTCTTTATGGTTCTAGAACTATCTAGAATATACACTTCTATTCTTCTACTATTCTATCCAACTGTTCTTTTATACTACCCCAGAATATTGAACCCAGAATCTTCAGAACACCATCCATAGAAAACTTCATTTTCTGAATTGTTTATAGATTCTGAATATTATAAATAAGGCTGCTATGAACATAGTGGAGCATGTGTCCTTGTTACATGTTGGAGCATCTTTCATACACAGAAAATATGGTATAGTTAAACAATGAAGTACTACTCAGCCACTAAAAACAATGACTTCATGAAATTCGCAGGCAAGTGGATGAAACTATCATCCTGAGTGAGGTAATACAGCTACAAAAGAACACAAATAGTATCTACTCACTGATAAGTGGATATTAGGGAAAAAGCTTGGAATACCCATGATAAAATTACAGGCCATATGAAGCTCAAGAAGAATGAAGACCAAAGTAAGGATGCTTCATTCCTACTTAGAAGAGGGAAAACAAAATAATCATGGGAGGTAGGGGGTGGGAGTGACTTGGGAGGAAGAGAGGAGGGGGTGAGGAGAAGGGAGGGCAGGATCAGGTGTGGGAGAAGGCTGGAGAGATGTCAGGAGGAGAGATGGCCAGGAAATTGAACAGAGATATGAAACAATGGGGGATGGGGAACTTGGCATAGCCAACAGAAATTCCCAGACACCAGGAAAGCAAGAGGCTTCCAGGACCCAGTGGGGATAGAAAACCTGTAGAGACCATGTCCAGAGTTTAGGCACAGGCCCCAGTTGAGGTATGGAACCACCCACCCTTCTCAAATTTTTAACCCAGATTTGTTCTTGTCTAAAGAATATATAGAGAAAAAGTGAAGCAGAGACTAAAGGCCACCCAGAGACTGGCTTACCAGGATATCCATCCCATATGCAGCCACCAAACCCAGTCACTATTGCTGATGCCAAGAAGTGCTTTCTGACTGAAGCCTGATATGGATGTGTCCTGAAAGGTTCTGCCAGAGTCTGACAAATACAGATACAGATGCAGGGAGTCAACCATTGAACTGGTTCCCAGTGGAGGAGTTAGGGGAAGGACTGAAGGAGCTGAAAGGGTTTGTAACTCCATAGGAAGAACAACAATATCAACCAAACAGAGCCCCCAGAGCTCCCAGGGACTAAACCACCAACCAAAGAATACACATGGAGGGACTCATGGCTCCAGCTGCATATGTAGCAGAGGATGTCCTTATCTGGCATCAATGGGAGAGGAGACCCGTAGTAATATGACGACTCAATGCCCCAGCATAGGGGAATGCTAGGGTAGTGAGGCAGGAGTGGGTAGGTGGGTGGGTAGGTGAGCAGCCTCATAGAAGCAGGGGTAGGAGGTGGGATAGGGGATTTTGGAGTGTAAACCAGGAAGGGGAATAACATTTGAAATGTAAATAAATAATCAATACTTAAAAAATACTTCCTTTTCATATTTTCAATACTCTTGGATTACCTGAGTCTAATTGTGACCCCCCCTTTTTTTTGTCTCTTCAAACTGTTGTGTTTACTAATTTTAGTATGCTCTGTTAATTTTTCTTGACAACCAAACAAGAGGGAGTCTATAAGAGTAATTATAATTAATACTGTCTGGTAATGTGGTGGTCAGATCTAACTAGAGGGAGAAAATGTACTTTTCTACAGTTGTGTGGTTTTAGAACTCAGAATGTTAGAGAATATAGTTCTTTGGACTCTAAACTGTGCATCAAGGCTTCTTAGCCCTCTTGCCTCTCACATTTGAGAGATTTGGGGAGGCCTCAGGGTTTGGGGATGACTCTAACTGAGACTTCTAGCAGTCGGGGATATGGAGCCTGAAATGGCCACTTCCTGTAGCCAGGCAGAACTCAGTACAAGGTTACTTTTCAGACAAGGCCAACCACATGTATTCAGGAACATTCTCCAGACAAAGACAGGCAAAGACAGGGAAACTCCTCTAAGAAAGGGAGTCTTCCATTTTGTGCTGAGCTCATAAAACCATCCGTTCATGGGAGACTGCTATCTTTATAATGAGGTTCCCCAACAGGGATGGACAGATTATAAGAACTAAAGGTAGTGGGCAAGTATAAGGAAATAGTATTTTCTGGATATAGGGCAGTTATACAAAGGAATCCATAGCAGTTGAGACAGCATGCATAAGACCACCACAAGCTCAAGCCAGACATATCCTCACACTGAATGGAAAAAGGAGGCATGAAGTTCATACGCCTAGTTGAGGGTCTGTGTCATTTGACAACTATTAAGAGAGGTGAATTGAGTTTTCTTTAAGAGTGTTAGCCCTGCACTGGGACAGTATCCTAATTAACAAAATCAGAAATGAAAAAGGAGACATAACAACAGATCCTGAGGAAATCCAAAACATCATCAGATCCTACTATAAAGGGCTATATTCAAAAAAAACCAAAACAAAACAAAACAAAAAACCAAAACAAAACTGGAAAACCTGGATAAAATGGACAACTTCCTAAACAGATACC
>NC_034592.1:117410520-117425378 GCF_900095145.1 Mus pahari | reverse complement strand
TGCAAACTTTATATGCCCCATACAGGGGAACGCCAGGGCCAAGAAATGGGAGTGGGCAGGGGAGCAGGGTGGGCAGAAGGTATAGGGGACATTTGGGGATTTGAAATGTAAATGAAGAAAATATCTAATAAAATAATTAAAAATAAAAAAGAGTGTTGGCCCTGATAAGTTGACCATACTCTAGTACACTACCCAAGAATATGTAGCTGACCAAATTAGGTGTGGGGCTAGAGAGATGGCTGAGCAGTTAAGAGTGTTGACTGTTCTTCTGAAGGTTGTGAGTTCAAATCCCAGCAACCACATGATGGCTCACAACCATCCATAATGAGATCTTATGCCCTCTTCTAGGATGTCTGAAGACAGGTTCAGTGTACTTACATATAATANATAAATAAATCTTTAAAAAATGAGTTTAAAGAAGAAACAGAACATCAAATTGGGTGGATATTGATACAGTGGTAGACTTAGGAGAAGCTGGAAAAAATGGATGAATATCTTTAAATTATATTGCATAAGATTCTCAAAGAATAAACAAAAATGTTATTAAAAGTTAAGACTAAAATAATCTTGCTATTCCCTGCAAGCATTTGTATCTGGACTGGAGGGAAGCACTAGTCCTGCCTAGTGCAGGAACTGTGGCTGTTGGAACTAGTCCAAAGAGACAATCCAGTGTCACTTGGGAACAAAGGAAAACCTCCATTTGCTTGAAAGTTTTGTTGTTATTTGTGCCAGCACTCCTCTGGCTGTCTAAGCTATCTGTGAAACAGACACCTTCCTGTGATACCTCTCTTCGTGTTGGAACAACAGACCCATGAAGACCCATGGGACTTCACTTGAGTTGTCTTTGTTTTGCAGTAAGGTGGTGATATGTGCTATTAGCACCAAGAAAAAAGCAGCAACTGAGACAGAAGAGCAGAGTCAGTGACAGCAGAGACTCTGCAGTGGTCACTTTGATGCCTCAGGAAGAGTTGGAGCCTTTGTTTTACATGAGCTTAGAAACTAGGGTGTGTGGAATCATGGGATCTTGACAGCTTTATAAAGACAGAGCCCAGAGGGCAGCTGCAGGGAAGTGTCATTGTGGAGGCCCTGGTTACATGGTCCACAACAATTATAACATCTATAACAAATAAAATAACAGCAGCAGCAGCAGAAGAAGCAGCAGCAGTGACCTTAGGATGCACCCTTCCACACCATCACTTTACACAGCCTGGGAACATTAACACTCACAGGTTTAGGGATTACTATGCACAGCCCCCCCTGAGAAGCTTCCCCACCCCCCGCTGCTATGGGATGAGGAATCCTGACTTCCTGGGCTTACATAAAAGCTGTAACACTCTCAGGGCTATGGGTCTCAGTGCCCAAGGATGGCAGGAGAGCTGTGATACCAGCGGTTACCACCTACTATGATGTCCAGTTCTCTGTTGCTCCTGTTCTCTGTGGTCAGATATAAAGGGATGCAAAGCTGACAAGACCTAGCACTGGAAACACTTAATTCAAACCTGTCTACATGCTCTGTATACTCAGGGCACAATCCTGGAGCTTCACAACTAGCAGCAGAGAGGGAAAGGGGGCTGAGTAGTGAGGGGTTATATCCTGGACTCTTAAAATCTTGAAAAGAATGTTGTCCTGCCAAAGAGATAGGTGCTGGAAACATGTAGTAAGAATGTGAATGAGGGAGAGTGAATGTTTCACTTGTTTGGTGAAATAGGAGAAAATCAGGAAAACAAAACAAAATCTGAATGGTTCTGACTCGGTCACTGCACACGTCCCATATGGCTAGAGTTATATTTTGTAGTCAACTATTAATGTCGTTCAAATCCTGGAGATTTCAGCTTACAATTTGTGCCAACCTGGAAAGGTTGTGCTTTGTAAGGGCCTCAATTATCCTCTTCTGATCACGCATTTGCTGTGAGAATTAAAGGAAAAATCTAACTGTATATAACAAATGATTTCTAAATATGTACTATGCATACGTAGGGAACTGACGTAGGAATTCAGAAATACCCTAACATCCTCTCTTCCTTCAGAAGGAAATAAGTACTGTGAAATGACTTGCAGTAATTCCATCTTCACTTTAAACATTCCACAGGTCAGGACAGCTCTTGTTTGAGTTAGCGTTCTACACTATACTCCCTTTAATAATGTTATTAGAATGTTTTATGCTATACTCACAAGGAAGTGTAAGACTCAAATTGTATTCATCAATAACTTGCTATAAGGTAGAAGAGCTTTGTGTAATGTCCTCTGTCTAAAATGTCTGTCTCATTATCCAAATCATCAAACTAAAAAACAATAAACAAACAATAAACAAACAAACAAACAAACCAGCAAACACTTCAAACTTCTGGAAAGCTTTCTGCTATCTGGAGCTGTGCCAATGTTTGAAGTCTTGATTCAACCCATCAATAGGTTTGCTCCACCTATGGAGCCAACAAGGGTCTGCAGTGTCATCTGTATTGAATCTAAGTGCACAGTCCTTGGGCTAAACATAACTGTAAGATTCTGAAACAAGAAGAAAATGATGGTGGATGTTCAGTGGCCCCCAAACCTACCTCTGCCTTGTCTGATATTGTTCATCTGCCTAGAGCTTCATTGCTACATTGCTACCAATCTCCTCATAGCTCTAGGAAAGTGATGTAAGGGCTGTAGAGGAATATCACAATTCCAGTTATGTAGAAGTAAACTGTTACCTTTGGTGTGTTGAGTTTTGGTGTATCGATTGTGCAAAGAAGAGCTTGACAGTGTGTCTGTCCCGCAAAATATGAAACACCTGGCAATCTGCCACATCCTGTGGAGCTGAAAGTTTTTCTCTTGATTGGAAAATCATTATGGTTGGGTTTCCACTTAAGTGACTTTCATTTTGAGTGAAAGCATGTTTTACCAGGTGTTCTCCAAGCAAGACTGCTCAGAAATCTGCCAGAGAAATAGGGAAGTGATTGGTTCACACGCATAGTCATGCAGACTCTCTGACCTTGAACAACTACTAAAAATAGAGATGCAGAGTAAATCCATGACAAACCTGTTTTTTTTTTTTTTTTTGTGTGTGTGTGTGTGTGTTTAATGACAAAAGGCTAAAGCTGTGTCTAAGCCTGACAGTAGTATGGGAACATAGATTTAATGATGTCAGACCATATCATGGAAGACTCCAAAGTCAGTATTTACTATATTGCACAGGGAAACTTCTACTCAGATAAAAGCTGCCTTCTAGTGTTTGAGGCAGCTTGAAAAACTGAATGAAATTGCAGAGGGATTTGGCTCTAGGTGGATTCCCATGCATCAACCCATTTTAGTTAGAAATGTTCATGGTGAGCTTCTGGAAGTGAGAAAGGAAAAACCAGGATACAGCAGAAGGGGAGTGCAGAGCTGGCCAAGGAGTAGAGTTCCACGGCTAGACCAGACTGAGTTGCACCTGTGAAGATCAGTAGGGGAAACCTCTACAATCTCCTGCAGTAGACTTTAGAAATGAGGCAATCGGGCTGAGCAGGATCTGAACCAAGAGAAAGTAGACAGTGAGCATTCTGATAGTGCCAGTGTGCTGGAAGCAGTGGCTTACATGGAGGCATATGCTATTTACTGAGTGCCCCACTCTTCCACATCATTGATTTATATACTGTGTCTCTAATCTTTAAGGATAGTTTTCGGTTTTGCCACTTTATGTGTTACTGCAGAGAGTGGCAATTCACAAATATTTTCTTTGCGGTTACAAATTAATATCGATTCAAGCTCATTACTTTATATTAACTGGGTATTTATGTATTTATTAAATTATGAGTACCTTTAATAGGATATTGATAACATATTTCTTTCCTCCCCAAGCTCACAAAAGCATGTATAATGAATGCCATTAAGTACAGCTAAAGTACAGTCAGACATAGTATTTGCTTTGCACTCTCAATGTGAGGTCTCTTATCTCTACAGAATTACTCTCACAGCTGTTCTGCCTCTGAAAAAACACGTACTATTACCATTTCTATTGAACCTGTTCACTCTTTCTGTCCTATAAGCCATTAACTGTTCTTGCCTAACAAATAACATCACTCAGGACAGTTTAAGAATGCAGAAGTTACCAATACGCATTATAGTATAGGGGAATACAGCTTTTAGTGAGTTTCAACAATTTGGTCCTGTTCGTGCTGTTTCTGGGCCTGCATGTTAATCATCAATATGAGCTGGCTAAGGAGGTTTGTCTCTCTCTCTCTCTCTCTCTCTCTCTCTCTCTCTCTCTCTCTCTCTCTCTCTCTCTGTGTGTGTGTGTGTGTGTGATGGAGTAAGACAGCCTCATTCCATTCTCCATAGACTGTCTTTTGAGGCTATCAACTTCATGATACTGTACATTGGCAACTGTCTTCTTGTTACATTTTCTTACTTTTTTATTTCTTTTATTTATTTAAAATTAAGAAATGTGTATCCCTCACTTCTGGTAATTTTTCTCATCTAATATGAAATGCACACTCCCTTCTTTCCTGCTGTCTGCCTTTGGAGCATCTATTTCTCATGTTAATTTCACGACCTTCTTACTTTTTGTCTTGTTTTGTTTTGTTTTGTTTTGTCCTTGTTGTTGTTTGTTTCTTCTCTTATTGTGTGAGATGTTTTCTGGTTATTATCTTATCAAATACTTTTACTTTGGTATTTCTATATTTAAAACCCAGATTTTTTGCTCTGTCATTTTAGAATCCTGTGCAATTCCTGCTTTCCAGGTACAGGGACTTCTTATTTAACACTTTTAGTTCTGTTAACATTTCTAGGTAAATTTGTTTTGTGTTTTTCACTTTTGTCTCAGGATCTGGCAATCTTTGGTTTCACAGTTCACCTTGACCAAAGGAACTAAAATGTTCTGTCAACTTCATATGCTTGAGTGGGGCTTTTTAGCTGGCAGATCTGCATGGAAGTGATTATCTGGCCTGTGGGCAGGGTACTTAGCACTGGGACTAATGGACAGGGTACTTAGAACTGGGACTCATACTTCGATGCAAATGACGCTGTTTATTTTGGCTACTCAGGATTGCAGAAAAGAAATATTTCACAACTTTCCTGGTAACTGCAAGTTTGATCTTAGTCATTCTATAGAGATTATATTAGTAACAGGTCTTAGTTTTCAATGTTGCAAGTTGTCTGTTCTGCTGTCTTTCCCCTCCAAGTGCCAGGCTCTTTAAGGAAAACCACCGTGTCTCATCTTCCATACATCTTTATGGTGACATGATGCATGATTTTTTCTGTATCTATTCACCTAGTTGCCACTCCCCATGCTCTCTTTGCCTCTCCTTCCATGATGAAGTCTTTTGAATGTTGATGAGGTTTCTCTCTTCCCTCCTGCCCTCTTTGTCCTTGATTTATAGTGTATTATTCTGCGCTCTTAGTTTCTAGTGATTCAAAAGAATGAATGCTTTTGCACGAGACTTTGCTTTTTATTTTTTGTGATGCTGTTGAGCCAGCTCTGGATCTTCCAATTGTCATGTAAGCACTCTACCACCAAGCTGGACTCCCATCATATATCTAACTCCATAAGCAAGACTCTAGGGCCTTTGTAAATTAGGCTTCTCAACAGTGATAAGTCTCTAAAATATGGACAACCTTGAATCTAGCTTGAGAAATATTCTGCATGTTTTGTCATGTATCTGTAACTTTGAGATTATAATTGTTTATTCACAACACACAAAACATAAGATCATGAGTTCAATTGCTTTGCTAAACAAAGGAAGATGAATCTTTTTTATTATATCACATATTTTCACATATTTTAATCTCTCTCTCTCTCTCTCTCTCTCTCTCTCTCTCTCTCTCTCTGTGTGTGTGTGTGTGTGTGTGCATGCACGTGTGTGTGTCTGGATATGGGTATGGGTATGCACATATGAGTTCTTGTGCCTAAGGCCAAGGGTGTTAGATCCTTTGCATCTAGAGTTACAGGCAGTCAATTTGACATGAGTTCTGGAACTAAACTTTGGTCCTATACAAGAGCAGTAAACACTCTTAACTTTTGAGCCACCTCTTCAATCCCTAGAATATACCCCTAGAATATACCCCTAGGATATACCCCTAGGATATACCCCTAGGATATACCCCTAGAACATACCTCTAGAATATACCCCTAGAATATACCCCTCTTTTGTTTATTTGTTTGGTCCTTCCTTCCTTCCATTCCCCCCCTCTCTCTCTCTTTCTTTCTTTCTTTCTGAAATTAAATGGATTTATTTACAGTTTTACCAGCACTCCAGAGAAAAAATCTTTTCAGCTTCTCTCTCCCAGAATGAACTCTTTCAGACTTGCTTCTGTTAACAGTGAACATCCAACCATGTGAACTGCTGAGCCATCTCTCTAGCCCCTAAATATTACCATTTCTGCCTGGTTATAAGTGAGCTGCACTTATTTCGTCAAGTGAATTTTTTTGCTACTAGAATATGGAAACTGCTCTAGTGGTACCCTTGATTACTAAAAGCTTGGTATTCTCTTAACTAGGCTGGGATGATGAAAAGTCAGAGTCCCAGACTATGCCTTCCAGATCTTAAGGGTATGTGGTAACTAACCCATCTCAAGTGTAGGATGCTATTCATATTTCATGGAGGCAATAACTCAAGACATTTTTCTAACTCCTGCTTTTATTATTCCTTAGGAAACAGCTTGCTTACAAAGCTTGGGGATATCCATCATGTTGGGAAAATGCTTCAAAATCTTGAGCTGGCACTCAGAAGACTTCAGAATTTGCAGCAGGCACCGCTGTAAACACAGAAGTAGTAATCCTAGAGTAATCTCTGTTTTCAGATCCACTGGTGATTCAAATGCACAGCAAATCCAACATCAAAAAGTAGTACCTTCATTGCCACTTCCCAACCTGAGTGTGTCCCAACGTAGACTGCAGGACATCATAAAACAGAGATAACTGAACCCTTGATTCCAGTAATTCTGACATTTTGGTCTTGAGCAGAGCCTCAAAATGTGTATTTCTAAAAAGCTCCAAGTGAAGTTGTAGCTTCTTCTATACCAGAGCAATACTGTCTGGGCCAGGTTCTTCCTGTTTACCTGACAGTTTTAGTCAAAAGTAACAAAGCATCAACACATTTATATTTTAGATAAAATGGTCTAACACAGCCAGTTATTTTTAATGGTCTCACATGATCATTTATTTACAGCCTAAGAAATAGCAGTAACAATGTCAAAGAGCACGTTTTAACGGCTTTACTTCCTGTCCAACTTCTAAAACAGCCAAGATGTTTAAATGTGCCACTTTCATGGTACTTACACAAAAGTGTAGCTCTTGTAAAATGAAACAGATTATAATTAACTCCATAAAGTATCTGGACTGTTTCCTCTGGTTCAATTTCAACTATAACAGTTGGCATATCAGGGAAAGAGGGTCATGTAATCGTACCTCAGTTTGCAAAAACCAACAATTCTTATAAAGTGAGAAAACTGTGAAATAGATAAATATTTTGAATTATCCTTTGCATGAGCTTTACTTAGAATGTCTGCTGAGATAATCTTGGGTCAGCATTCCCAGGAAGCCATGGGTAATAAATAGTCCTTATATTCCACTGGCAAAGGAGCCTCACAACTCTGTCACAATTGCAATACAATTTCCCAAGAGTCTCTGTTTTCCTCTCTCCTTTAGGTCTACCTCCCACCAATGGTGCATGCCTCACTCGGCCAAGCCTCCACTGGCTGATCCAAGGCCCAGAAACTGATTGTCTTGTCTTTTGCAGGGTGCATTTGGTTTCCCAGGAATACCAGAGATCTATTCTGAACCTTGGTCCAAAAGACCTGGGGAAAACAAATCTTGCAATCCTGTCTTCTGAGTAGTTTGTATTCATTACATTAATCGGATGCTGGAGGGAACAAGATAGCTATCTACAATTATGCCACAGTTTATAGGGAAAGGGTTTTTCTCTGGCAGGAGATTCCCCTGGGGATTCAATGATGCTTGCCAGTTTTGCAGTCATAAAAGTGGGAGCTATGTGATTATTTATACAAGCATACATTGGTAGCCTGTGATTTTGCGATGTCTCAGAGGCATCATTCTTTATTCTTGGGTTGTTTGGTGGAGTTAATACATACCGATCCAGACATCACACTAAAATACTAGGGTCCCTTCAAGTGTACGGTGATCACGATTCAGAAAAATTTACTGTAATCCCAGTTTACTACTGCTAAACTCATACAGATTCCCCATTCATGTTCACGGACTTCCCCTTGCCACTGGATAGTGTGGTGAGGAGTTTGGGATTTTACAAGAGTCTCTCACAGTAAAGATGGTCTAAACTCTGCACAGAAGTTGATAGAGTTCAAATCATGTCAGAAATATTTTCTGCCAGCAGCTTTATTTCCCACAGAGACCTTGGATTTTAAACATTTATATGATTTTCTGGAAATGAGAAAATTTTGAATAAGGTATTTGTCTTAGAGTTTCATTGCTATGAAGATACACCATGATGAAGGGACCACATATAAAGGCAAACATTAATTAGGTCTGGGGTATAGTTTCAGAGGCTCATTTATTATCATCATAGTGGGCAGCATAGCATCATGCAGCCAGACATGGTGCTGGAAAATGAGCTGAAATTTCTATATCTTGACCTAAAGACAGTCAAAGGGAGACTTTCTTCAGCACTGGGTGAAGTCAGAACACTCAGAGTCTACCTAGACATTGACACACCTACTCCAACAAGACTACACTTATTCCAACAAGGTCACACCTCCTAATAGTGCCAATTCCAATGGGCCAAGCATATTGAAACAACCGCATTCTACTCCATTGCCGGCCTAGGCTTGTTCAAACATATGATTCTATAGGGGCCATACTTAGTCATATCAAAATGCAAAATACACTTAGTCCAATTTCAAAAGTCCCATAGTCTATCACAGTGTCAACAATGCTTAAAAGTCCAAAATTCAGTCTTTTCTGAGATTCATGTAATCCCTTAACTGTAATCCAGTATAAAATAAAAAAAAAAACTAGATCACATACTTCTAATATCACATGATATTCATTACCATTCTAGAACATCATAGTGAGAATATACTGGACCAAAGTAAGACAAACAGCTGAACAAACTCAAGACTCTGTATCTCTGTGTCTAATGTCTAACTACTTTTATCTTTGTTGACTACAACAAACTTCTTTTTCCTGGGCTGGTTCCTCTCCATGTTAGCAGCTTTCCCCTGCATGTATTCCATGACTCTGGCCTGTCTAACATCTTTGGGTATCCCAGGCAACTTCAACTTTACAGCTTCTTGTTCCAATATCTGGGATCCACATGCAATCTTCTGGATTCCTCCAATGGTCTTGGGCTATTTTTATAACTCTCCCCTCTATAGCACTCTAGGCTCTGACTGACTCCACTTCACCGCTGCTCCTGTTCTTGGTGGCCATCTCATGGTGCTGGCATATCCAACATGCCATGTCTTCCACTGCAACTAGTCTTTACCAATGACCTCTTATTGGCTCTCTTCATGGTGTTAAGTCTCAACTTCTTTCCATGATCCCTTCACTCCTGGGCCAACAACTTCAAATGAGGCTGTACCTTTACCAGTGTCCTTTCCTGGTCTCTCATAGTGACAAATTTCAGCTGCTCTCCATAGCTTCTCTTCATGCCTTCAAAACTAGTACCACCAGGGTGACTCTTACACATTAGCAAGTATAGCCGTCAGCACAGTGTCTGTCCCTGGAACACAGCTTCTTTGAGCTCTTATAAAATGCTTCCCAGAAGAGTTTACCACTGTGATGCTGGTTTCTTCTCAATCACTACTGATATCTTAACTCCAGCTAACCAGCCTCAATTGTCCCAGTAACCCCTTCTCTTCTTGATCCTAAAGCCAGAGCCACACAACCAAAGCTGCTGAATTCTGCTACTTGCTGGGGTTGGAACATAGCCTCCTTGTTCTATTATGTCATCATTAGCTTTCTATTTTCCAGCTCCTTCACTTAACTTTTCTGTTCTCGAACCTGGTGTGTAGACTGACCGTGAACTCAGAGATCTGCATGTTCTGTCTCTTAAGTGCTGGTATGTACCACCACACCTGAACTAAGCCTTCCTTTACCTTTCACAAGATCTTTGTAAGTTCTGGATTGTAGTACATTCCAGATATATTCAAGTTGACCAAGAATAGTCATCATAATCCATCCATTGTCAATTTGACACATAATCATATCTTCTTCTATCTAAATGAAAACAGTAACCAGGTCATAATAATGCCCAACATGATATAACTATCCCATGTTCAACTGCAAATGCATAAAATTTAGCTGAGTGGGATCTTGCCCTAAAATCATCACTCCCTTAATTCCTTAATTTAATTCCCTAATTTAATATCCTTAAACACAGCATTTAGTTCCATTCTACTTCCTGGTACCCTTTTAATTTTTGTTGCACACACTTTGTATTTTTCCTTTCTAAGCTTGCTACATTTGATCAAAACATACTTCATAAGAGTGAACCACAGGACAAAGTCTAAACTAGGCTTTTTTTTTTTTTTTTTGAGACTTCCTTTGTCAATGCATTTAATCTAAATCTCTTTACTTTAGTCTCAGGCAGACTCTTGTTTAGTCTCAAACACAGCCACATTCTTTACCAAACTATCACAAGAATGATCTTTAGGCAACCCACTGAGATTCTTCTCTGAAACCTCTTGAGCCATGCTCCTAGAGTTCCAATAATCATCAGCAAAAAAATGTTTTCTATATTCCCACTAGGATGCTCCCCTTAAAGCATTCTATTTCTTTTCAAATACAAAGTCCTGAAATTCCCATTCTTCCAAACAAAAACATGGTCTGGCCTATCACAGCAATACCCCAGTACCGGGTACTGGTAAAAACTTATGTCTTAGGATTTCTATTGTAGTGAAGAGACACCATGATCAAAATAACTCATATAAAGGTAAGCATTTAATTGGGTCTGGCTTAGAGTTTCAGAAGTTCGGTCCATTATCGTCATGGCAGAAAGCACTGTAGCACCCAGGCAGACATGATGCTCGAAGGAACAAGAACACTACATCTTGATTAATAGGCAACAGATGGAGACTGTTTTCTGCAGGCAACCAGGAGGAGGCACTCTTCCACACTGTGTGGAGCTTGAGCCGAGGAGATCTTAAAGCCCACCTACACAGTGTCACACTTCCTCCAGCAAGGCCATGCCTCCTAATAGTGCCACTTTCAATGAGCCAATTATATTCAAACTACTACAGGCCTGTATTCCCTATGTGTTCCCTTGGTGGTTTTTATACAGTCAAAATTGCTTTTCAACTCTTGTCAGAAGCATTGAACACAGAATGTCAATCTTTGTTGACCTAGAGTTTAACATTAAGTTTCTCAAGACTTTGTTCACTCTAAAATGATCTATCAATGTTTTGTCATTTAGCTTTTTAGAAAAATTTTAAACCCATTCCTTTTGGTTGGAGCCCATTTGTTTTGACTATTTTGCACTCGGGTTTTATCTCCTTACCCCTTGATCTCTGAAGCTTCTTTACTTTGTTCAGGGTTCTTTTGCTAGGGCCCTACTTTTCTGAGGAATGTGCTAGATGAATCCCTTCTCTCCACTTAAGTTGCTTTTGATGAAGCAAGGACACTGATTTTCATTGTTTTCTCCAAGTGTTGTTGTTAGACCTTCAGTAATCCAGATGCTGTTCTGAGCTTCCTGTGGAAATTCAGGTTCCCCCCTCCTTTCCATTCTTGTTAATCAGAACACTTGGCTTTGATTCTCAGTGATTCCCTCTCATAATATATTCAAGTGATTGGTTTTTACACTTAGGTCTGAAATTGATCCATAACAGAAATAAACAATATTAGAGTTTGTAGTCTTGTCAGCTAAGCTTGTGTCTTGATGAAGCAAAGTACTTTAAAGTCTTGATGACTGTGTAAGTCAGGTGTATAACGTTTAGAAATTGTTCAAATTCGGCGAGTTGGTTAGGACTCTCAGCCTTGGTTTCTCATGCCAAGGACCAAGCTGCAGACTCTTTCAGAATGCCTCCTAACAGCTCTGTACTCAGATTTTGTTATGTCCATGGACTTTCCAGACTTGTCTGATAGCAGATCCAATAGTTCTTCTTTCCCTGCCCATAAAAGGGCACCCAGGGACAGTGCAGGTGCTTTGCATTTTCTTACATTCGTTTGACCTGGTTCCTACATTTATAAACTGGTAACATAACAAGGAGAGTTTGCTTTGTATTTGTAATTGATGGTTTTCAAAGACATTATTTCCAAATCAAATACCTAAGCTGGCACCCAATTTCCAATTACCCACTGATTCTCAAAATAGTTCATGAACTCCACCAAGTAGAAATGGGAAATTAACTAAAACAGGACATCTGCCTAACCGGATGGATGCTATTTGAAGCACTGCTTTTAGATTTCCCTTCAGTTTTAAAAAATTATTGCTTAGAGTAGACAGTGTACTTGGCAGTATTTTATTTTGATGGAAAAATAATTGCAGAGCATTTTAGCATTTTTTCCAGGAGAGTTTATTTTATTGAATCTTCATGTTCATATTTTTGTTCTCAAATCTAGACAAAGATTTTTTTTTTTACCAGCTAAGTGTTATTCACAAAAAAATTACATTCTAAACACCATCCGTTATCAATGGGGTCTGTAGTTCTCAATTCCCCAATTTCACTTTGTATCAGCATTATCAGTGCATGTGAAACTCACTGCATTATAGGTTGTATATTACATATCAATGGGATCCATAGTTCCCCATTTCCAAATTTTATTCTGTATCAGCATTATCTGGAGTATGTGAAAATCACTACATTATAGCTTGCACAGACATAGCCTTGGGCCAAACTGCTCTTCAAGGCAGAGCAAGTCAAATGGGATAACCTGGAAGAGGGATATCATGGGATGGGGAGTTAGTTGGTGGAGGGGTAACCAGGAGGTGGGATATCATTTGAGATGTAAATGACTGGAATGATTAATAAAACCAACCACTCAACCACTCAACCAACAAACAAACATTCCCAGATGTGTCTTAGGGACAGGTGGAGTAGCAAACTCTAAACAATAAAGGAAGCATTTGAAATACTTAAGACAAAGGTCAAGGTGATACATATTTTTAGTTTGTTTTATAATTAACTTTAGGAAAAATCACATTCCCTTAACAACTTCCTTTTTTTCAAATTTCTATATAAATATGCTAATTTTGAAATAAGGTAATGCACAATATTTAACCTTTAGAGGAGAAGCAAACAAAATGTCAAAAAAATTAATTCTAATCCAAATTAAGGTAATGTTCATCAACTAGACAAGACCAGTGGAAGCTGAATAATTCCTTTGTATTATATAAATTTACTGAGGATTTTAAGAGATAGGCATTGGGCTTTGGTTACAGGCAGAAGGTAGACAACACATTCTTTTATTTGGAAACATGGGTACAGGCAACATACTTAAATTTTATTAGATCAAACAGTACTTATAAAGCTAATTAATAAATATTTATTAAGGAAAAAAATCTTTATTGTAAGGACAGGCGAGAAGGGAAAGTTACTGGAGAAAACTGAGAAAGCATGAAAGCGAGTAATCCATGGATGGCAGTAAGAGGATCTAGACAACTGTCTTGTAGAGATTCCAGTGTTAGAGGGAGGGAAATGAGGAAGGATGTAAGGAGTATTATGTAAGGAATCATAGTAAAAGCAACTAGACAACTGTCATATTGGAGCAGGTCCATTCCACTTTTCTTTTCTTCCAGGTTTCTGTTACTAAATTTAAGGCACAAATTAACAGAATTGAAAGTCCAAGTTGTCTGGATTAAGTCATATACCCACAAGTTTGGCAAACAAGGCAACTTGATTTACAGCCTCGGAAAGAATGGACATGATGGGAAATGATTCCCCTGGAGGCTATTTCTAAAAGAGTGATGCTGAGCAGCTGAAGGAAGTTCTTGGGCACTTACTAAATACTTTACCCAGAAGGCAAGTTTAGACATACAAGACGTAGTGTTCTAATACCTATGTGGATGACGTTGTCTCTGAGTCAGTTTTAGCTACTTATAAAAGGCTGAAGACATAAATGTTATAGTCCTAAAGTTTGTATAGATAATGTGAAAAGTGAAGGACAGAGCCACTTGATTGGGTGGCAAAGGTTCCCTAGGTAATGTGTGTTGGTGCTGGGATATAAACTGCTAGCTGCTGGGCTCCATAACTAGATATATTCCCACCAGCTGATTCCTGAAATCATCACAGACATTAATATGGAGAGAAAACTGTGACAGGTTATAGGTGTCAGAGGAGGGATTTTTCTTTTGATAGAAAGGGATTGGGTAGCCTTGTCTGGTCTTAGGACCAGTAGTAACAATAGTTACCAAAATGTTGGTAGTAAAGGAGGAGAACAAGTAATCTAACAAGCTCAAAAGAACCAGTTTTGGAGTGTTGATAGGTAGGTTAAATGGGGTTTTGCAGTGGGATTAAATTTCCCCAGTAATAGGAAATACTTAACACATTTTGATTAAGGGTAAGAAAGGAGGGTCATGAAAATCTGTGTTTACGTAACTCTTGGTTGTGCTCAATATCTATGGAGTGAGGAGGATGGAGATGTTTAACACTCTGTGTCAATAAGAAACTTGTGCTTGGCAAAATGACATAGTCAAGAAATTTAGAAATGAAGTTATCTGTGCAAAGATGCCACTGGACAGCATCATAGGGACAAGAGGAAGCAAGCTTCTTACACAGCCGAAAAGTCAGAGAAATGTGCTGGTTCAGTCTCAGGATGTTCCCTAAAATTAATCTGATCTTATTTTGGGTGAAAGAAACTAAGGCTTCACTTTTCTTTTTTTTTTTTTTTTTTTTTTTCATTATTATTATTTTCTTTATTTACATTTCAAATGCTATCCCGAAAGTTTCCTATACCCTCCCCCCACCTCTGTTCCCCTACCCACCCACTC
>NC_034592.1:117406003-117410475 GCF_900095145.1 Mus pahari | reverse complement strand
GGCCTCTCTACCCAATGATGGCTGATTAGGCCATCTTCTGCTTCATATGCAGCTAGAGACACAAACTCAGGGGGTACTGGTTAGTTCATATTTTTGTTCCACCTACAGGGTTGCAGCCCCCTTCAGCTCCTTGGGTACTTTCTCTAGCTCCTCCATTGGCGACCCTGTGTTCCATCCAATAGGCTTCACTTTTCTATAAACTTTCCAGTTTTTAAAGAAATCATGAAAGGAACATTATTCCATGATTTAAACATTACAGATTTCAAGTTTCACCTTTTTCTCTCTCCTGTCCAGTCATAGACTCCAGCCTTTAATTAACAAATCAGAGATTATCCTGGAGTATTCTTTACAGCACATTGGTCAATAGAATGTCCATGTCCAGACTCCAACCAGATCTTGGGGCACAAAATTCAGCATCAGAATACACAATGCATGAGACCAAACCCAACATGTTATGTGTCCACATGTGTGCAGTTATGTAGAGGCTAAAGGTTAAACTTTAAATGCCCCCCCCCCCCAGCTGTAGAGGCTCTCCACCACTTTGGCAATCTCACTATAACCTGAGGCTCACCTATTAGTCTACTTATTGGTCTTTGAGCTGAAAGATATCTCTCTGCCGCTCCATGTCTAGAATTACAAGGCATGCCTCTATGCTCATATTTACATGGGTGCTGGGGATTGAACTGAGTTCTCATGATTTCAGTGATAACATTTTACCAACTGAACTATCTCCTTATCCCTTCTTTTTACATTCGAAAGACATACAGGTTTCTGGTCTCTCTCCTGTTTCACAGAACACAAGAACATATCCTCTCATTTCTTTGTCTTTTCTCATTGCACAATGTTAAGAATTCAGACAACATTTGATGGAAATAATGATAGCACATACCTTAAATGTTTTTGATAAAATGGAATTAATGTTTGGTCATTACTTGTACTTAGACTTTTGGTTCATCAGCTTAAGAAGACAACTTGCTTAAAGCTCATTGCTTTTTCATAAGTGCACACAGAATTCATGTTGACACCAGTATCTATTATAGTAAGATTGAGAGGTATGACATTTTTAGAAATAATTAGGTCATTTTCATGAAGGGATTGCCTTATCAAAGAGCTCAGGGGAGTCAACTTAGGCCCCTCCTTTTCTTCTACTGTGTGAAGACATTATGATGCTCACAGGTCATCTTTTATGCAGAAAACTGGCTGTCCTCAAATCTCAAACCTCATAGTCTTAGCCTAGGATGCCCTAGGCTCCAGAATGGTGAAGAATGGATATTTTTCTACTGTATAAGGCATATGAGGCATTTGTGAGGTATGTGTGTGAGGAATTTTCTTATGGTTGGACATGCAAAGTAAGGTAATTGATGATGACATCTTAATAAGTGCTTTATCTAAGTCTTTTGAGATGGTCACAAATGTCCTTCACTATTTGTGAATGAGATAAACAATACTACGTGTATTAAATGTAAAAATATATTAAATCTATATTTAAATTTTAAAAGTCTACTAATTTAATGATCATCTGTTAACTTTCAATAAGAAAAAATAATACACTTTCTATTTTGATATCATTTTATGAATTTAGGTCTATACTACTAAGAATTGATATCAACTTTTCATTTCTTGTATCTTTATTTTCCAGCATGACTATCAATACTTAAAAAAACTCATAAAAAGTGATGTGTATTCTTTCATTTTATGTTTTCCAAATCAAGCTAGGTTAAATATGCTGTAAATACACTGAGTTGGGTGTTTATTTGTGTGGTTGTGGTTGTATGGTATGTTTTTTAAAAGTAATTCACTTTAATGGTCCCCTTATATATTTTTTGAGTTAATTTTGGTCAGTTCTTTTGTGATGAACTTTATTCCTATAATTAGTTAATCATCAGCATAAAATTAGTTGGTGAGTAATGCTTTAAAAGAAAATGAATGTAACATGAGGCTCATAATTTGAAAAAAAATTAAGCTATTAAAGTAAGTTTCAACCTATCCCAAAGTACCTTAAACATGAATTGCTCAGTCAACTAAATTGTAATTAGGACAAACATATTAGCATCAAATAGCAATAATTTTAATTATAGATAGATGGGGTTAGATACCAGTGATTAGTGATATCACCAAAATGATATGGTTTTAAATTTAAAAGTATAAGATGAAAGTATCAAAATATTTACCACAAAATTAACTGAATGATCAGGAATTGTAGAAAAATACACAACTAAATTTAAAGATATTTAAAAAAAAACCTCTTCTTTTTTTTTTCAATGACCAAGGTGGAAAAACAAGTAAAGCTACATGACAAACACTTCAACAGCATAATTAATCAAGACCATTTGACAATTAAATTATTATGGAATTGCCTATCAGCTGCTAGTTGGTGGTCATGTTTCTCATACACTTTAAATTTTACCAAATCATTTTGTATCATAAAACAAGTCTCATTAAGTTGTAAATACAATCATATGGCATACAATACCACTGAGATGAGGTTAGAAAGTAAAAGTGATTATCATAAAAATATAATATACTTGTGGGATATAGTTAAAAGCACTGTTTGGGGGATATTTAAATTCACTGTTAGATATGATGAACCACTTGATGTGGATCTAGGAACCTATACAAAAATATTGAAGGGGAAAAAACACCTTAATTACAGTTAATGTTGGGAAAGAGCAATACTTTGCTATACTAGCACACTGGAAAGTATACATCTGCTTTTGTGAATGATGCTGGGAAATTGGATCTCTAAACAGAGAAAACTGAAAGTACAAGCTCTTCTCTATCCTGTATATAAATCAATGCTGACAGGATCAGAGACCCTAAACATAGCCTGAGAATTTTGAACAGCAAGAAGGAAACACAAATTATGTCAAGATATGTAATAGATAGGCAGTATCTTTAAAGATAGAACTCCAAAAGTGTGGGAAATAAGAAAAAGAATGGATGAATGGGACTGCATAAGATTAGAAAACTTCAGTATAGGGGAATGCCAGGACCAGAAATGGGAGTGGGTGGGTTGGGGAGCAGGGGGAGGGGGGATAGGGGATTTTCTGAGGGGAAACTAGGAAAGGGGATAGCATTTGAAATGTAAATAAAGAAAATATCTAATAAAAAACTGGAAAAAAAAAAGAAAAAAAGAAAGCCTCTCTACAAAGCTTCTCTAATGGTTTCCTATAAACATCAACAGAATGAAGAGAAAGCCTACAGAATAAGAAGAAATCTACATATTCATCTGTCAGAGGATTGATATCAAGAATAGATAGTGGGGCTGGTAGGAGAGCCATCTTTGCTCCAGTGCACTGCCAGAGAGAGGGTGGCCTACAGAAGTGACACAGCTGCTGGGACAGACTCCACTTCTGGCTCCAGACATCCGGCACCTTTCCAGCCAGAGGAGAGGTGTCTGCCTGGGAGGGTTCTCACTGCATGAGCTGGTAAGAGAGCCATCTTTGCTCCAGTGCATGGCCGGGAGAGGGAGGCTGCAGAAGTGACAGCTTCTGGGAAAGATCCCATTTCTGGCTCCAGTCATCCAGCACCTTTCCCACAGGAGGAGGGGTGTCTGCCTGGGAGGGGTCTCAAGGCCTGACCTGGTAGGAGAGACATCTTTGCTCCAGCGCATTGCTTGGGAAAGGAGAGCCTGCAGAAGTGACACAGTGGCTGGGACAAACTCCATTTCTGGCTCCAGCCATCCTGCACCTTTGCAGTCAGAGGAGAAGTGTCCTCCCGGGAGGGTTCTCACTGCCTGGTAAGAGAGCCATCTTTGCCATCTTTGCTCTGGTGAGTTGCCTGGACAGGGCGGCCTGCAGAAGCAACACAGCTTCTGGGACAGATCCCATTTCTATCTGTAGATATACAAGCACCTTCCCTGCCAGAGGAGAGGTGTCTGCCCAGGAGGGCACTCACTGCCTGACCTGGTTCGGGAGCCATCTTTGCTCCGGTTCACCTAGGCTCCAGTCTGCACTGGTGAGAGTATGGACCACAGAAGCTACACAGCTTTGGGACAGACAGAAGCAACCTAGTTTCTGGGACAGACCCTGTTTTGGACTCCAGAAATTTGGGCACCTTCCTCGCCAGAGGAAATGTGGCCATCTGTGAGGGCTCTGTCTGCCAGAGCAGGTAAGAGAGTCATATTCTGTCCAGGGTCCCTCAGTGGCTAGTCTGTGCAGGTGAGGGAATAAACTGCAGAGGCAACACATCTTCTGGGACAGGCCCTGTTCTGGGCCTATATCTACAACCAGGAGACAGAACTGAACACCAGGCCTCTGCACACCTTCCCTACTAGAGGAGAGCTTGCCTGCGGAGAATAATCTGACCACTGAGACTCAGGAGAGAGCTGGACTCCCAGAACTGCTGACAGAGGCTAACAGAATCACAGGAGGAACAAGCTCCAACCAGAGACAATTATAACAACTAACTCCAGAGATTACCAGATGGCAAAAGGCAAACATAGGAATCTTAACTAACAGAAACCAAGACCA
>NC_034592.1:117397156-117405992 GCF_900095145.1 Mus pahari | reverse complement strand
GGGATAGCATTTGAAAAGGAAATAAAGAAAATATCTAATAAAAATGTAAAATAAAGAATAGATAGCAAATTTTAAAAATTTATAACTAAAGAACAGTTAACCCAAGATATTTAAGTGCCAATAAATATATGAAAAGGCATTTAAAACTATTTACTATTAGGGAAATACAAGTCAAAACCACACTGAGATTGTATCATTCCATTCCGCTGTTGTATAAATGACATCAAAAGTGCAAACGAATAATTACCAGGGAGGAACTGGGGTGAGAGGAACACTAAATGTTTGGCAGGAATGTAATCTAATGTAATATGGGATTCAGTAATGAAGTTCTCCAAAAGTTAAAAACAGAACCTTCATGTGGTCCAGCATACAACTTTCAGGTGTATTCACAACAGAAGCAAAGGTGGCTTAGTGCAGACTGATCTGCACATGCATGCTTGTGCAGCCACTGTTCACAATGTCAAAATTACGAAATCGGCCTAAGCACCCATCAACAAATGGATGGAAAAAAAAAGTGTGGTGAATATACATAATGGATTGATAAAGAATGAAATTGTGTTATTTGCAGATGAATGAATGGATTTGAAATTATTGTGCTAAGGGAAATAAGATCATTTCACAAAAATTGAAAAAAAATGTGTATTTTCTTTCATGTTGTGAGTTAAGAATATTTTAAAAATGAAACTACAATGGGAAGAAGTAACTAGGGCCATGGAAAGGGAAGCGAAGACACAAGCAGTGGTGAGAGTTCTAGGACGATGACTTTGACCAGAGCAACTATATGCTTGTATGGCGGTGCCACATGGAAACCCATTTTATAATAATATGTACTGGAAATAGGAAAATACAAGTTTACATTAATATAATAAAACAAAGATATAGAAAAAATATGAGGTACAAACAAGGCAAAAATGTGGCTTGTAGTCAAGACAAATAAAATGATGTTCAACCAACAAGACTGGGAGAGATGCAGAAGTCTGTGAAACAGATGCACAGCTGCATGGTGTCTGGGTCATGTGAGCATTGTTACAGTGCTGCTGACACTGGAGGACAGTAATGCAGACCTATTAGCCAGGCTATCTCTGTGGGAGAACTTTGAAAAAAATTAAAATGAAACTTTATAAAACTGAAAGAGAAAAAGTAAACCTTGCACATTTCCATATGTACTCACGACACTGAATCTATAATTTAAGTCTGTTGGAAGGCACGGGATAGTCCATATTCAGGTGCTTATTCCTAGTGAGCTAAAGGATACCTTGAATCATTACAGACACATAGGAAATGAGAGACACTATTTTGTCTTGTGTGCCACTTACCAAGCATTCTCAAACAATGAACTATTCCTGTTAGATTTTAACAAAATAATCTTGAAAAATAATTACAGCTACTCACCTCAGAAACTATATAAACACTCAGAAACTAGAAAAATGTCATCACTCCAAACATCTTTATGAGGCCAGAATCGTCTCAGCGACAAAACCTGATGAAGAACACACATATAAGTGGCACTACTAGTCAATCTTCATGATTTAAAATATTAAATACATTAGAAGCAAATATCTAGTGGTGGGTAGCAATGAAAACATCATAACTAGATTGGGCTTATTTTAAAAATCCATTGGTTGGTGTTGATTTCAGGCACCACATTCCCAGAGAAAAGCAAAAAAGATTCATATCATTTTATTATGTTAGAAATATATCCTTCAATTCAAAATCTCTTTTATATGAACAATTCTCAACCAACCAAGAATGGATGGGAACGTCCTCAATCTGATAAAGCTTTATCTCAGAAACCAAGCGGCAGTTATGCCTTGAGAGAATCCTGAATGTGTTCCCTGGGAGGTCAGGGATGGTGGGAGTTCTTACATTTAAATGGTGCAGTAGTTATACCCCAAGATGCAATGACTATTTTCGGACCTTTGGACACTTTTCCCTTTAGGAAAGTTCTAAAAGTAATTGACAGTATTCACAAATTGGCCTGCCAGCAGAGCTCCCTGTGAAGAAATCTATTGTCTTTCAAAAAGGAAAGGGTTTGCCCAAAAAGCACAGTGACCTAACCCAGCTATTTTAAGTGGCTTAATTGTATGTTTTGTTCTATTTGGGTTGGAAGGTAACTATGAAATTAAAGATGATGCACCCTGCTAATGTTGAAATCTGGCTGGGCTGTGATTAATGAGAATCCTCAGACTCCAGTCACGTGGACTGCCTTTATCCGGATCCATCTTGTTTTCAATACTTTAATTACAACAGAAATTTGTGTAATTTTTCAGTACATCGACAATTTCTACCCGAAGAAATAAAGTTAACTTACAGTACTTGTTAAGAAATGAGCATCAGGGGACTCTTGTTTACCATCCTCATGAATGTGGTACCACCTAGGGAAAATGATTTAAAAGGCTAATTTTCTATTATACATGACCATAGAGCTGGGAAAAAGTTTGCTTAATTGAGAGATTGATGCATATTCCCACATTTTATGTGACTACACTGCTTCTCTTTTTTCCCCCATTCCTATCATAATATTAGTGTTAACATTGGTAGCTTAGTGCTTTTGTGGGACTCCTAGCAGTGGGAATGGGTAAGTCTGTGACTGTTGCTTGCTCCTAGGACTCTTTCTCCCATTGGCTTGCCTTGTGAGGACTTTTGCCTTGTCTTGCTGAATTTTGTTTTGTCTTGTTTGGCTGTTGTCTCTTGGAGACCTTTTCTTTTTTGGAAGGAGACAAAGGATATCAGGGGAGACTGGATCAAGGGAAAGAGGAGTTGGAAGGAAGGCTGGGAGGAGTGGAAAGAGGCAAAACTGTGGTCAGGATGTATTGTATGAGAGAAGAATCTATTTTCAATTAGAAACAATAAGGGTGAACAGTCAACTTTTCTTCTAATACCTTTAAATTGACGTTTTGTATAAAGTACATTGTTTTTGAAAATCTGTTTTCCTTCCCTTGTGAGGCTTTGAGACAGTCTCCCTTTGATTACTGTAAGGACTTCAGGGCTCCCTTTTTGTGGTCAGACCATCGTAGCAGACCTGCTAATCAGAAGTATCTTTCTTGCTTCTCACTCTGTTACCCTGTCCTAATTTCCACCATTCTTTATTGAATACTATCTTGACTCCACAAATTTTATTCAATTGTCTTATTTACTTACTTAATTTATTCTACTAACCTTCCCTAATTCAAAGAAAATGAAGTCTTTGACATTCCTCCCACCCTTACCCCCACACAGTCAACTCAGATAGACAGCAATGATAAGAAACTCGTAGGTAGTTAAAATATGTGGAGCACATACTGAAGAACAGGGATGTGGAAAGATCTTTGAAAGGATGGATTGTTTCAGAGAAAAGTAGCAGAATAACTTGTATAACTTTTCTGAAAATTTTCATATGCAAAATTATATAAAAAATATTCCTCCTTATTGCTTTAGGTAATATCTATCAGTACAGTTCCATGTTGTTAACAAGATTTTCACCTCCAGGAAATTAGCAACTCTTGCCTGCTTCTTTAAGTAAATACAAAGTGTGTGGTTGTGTGCACATGTGTTATCTTGATGTGTTGGCATGAAATGAATTACTCACAAAGGCGGTCTGTAAAACATATCACTTAAACACCAAGGGCATTGCTCACCAGTAGTTAAAGTTCCATTGGCACTGACAAGGTAAGGAAGGTTGTCCTTGATGATTGTCCTCTGCGTTTTTGGTTGCTCTTAAATCTTGGTAAGATATTGGCTGGACCCATGAGATGATCCACAAAGTAGGGCAAGACTTGTTCTTCAAGTGCCTTTGGCACTCTATCTCTCTCCGGCTTAAGGTGAAGCCTTGGTCTTTTACATTATTGCTCTGTTCAGATGGATGAGTGTGCAGGTTCCAGCAAGTGATGTGTGATGTTTGCTTTGTGATGTTATTGATGACTTGACTTTTGAAAAACATACTACTTGTGAGTAATATGATGACTTGGGAAAATCATTGATTATCATCACATCATAAACAGATATTAACATTGGATGGTAGATCATAGTGATAGGAATGTATAAAACTGTGTAAAGACTAAGATTTCTTCTGCCAACTAAGCCATGAAAGGAACAGAAAAACTGCAATTTTTCGAACATTCAAGATGAACTGTTACAATTTAGATAAAGACTTCTGCTAACCCACAAAAATAATGCTAATGATTTTTAGTTGACAATCAAATTTAATCCTCATTCTAACACAGAATATGGATCTCTCTCCTGTGGGTGTGTTTTGTCCTTTTCCTTTGCATAGATTCCCTTCCCCCTTAATGCTTGTGCTTCAATTTATGTCAACCCCCCCTGATTTCATGGTTGTAGGCCAGAGGCCAAACTCTAGTATTGTTCTTCATGCAACAAATTTTTACTGTTGTTTGCTTTGGGGGTTGGGACAATGACAGAGTCGTCCACTGGCCTGGGAATGTCCAGGTAGGGTAGCCGACTGACCAGCCAGTCTCTGGGGTTTTCATTTCTCCTCCTCCTAATCCATGTGGGTTTAAAACCACAACATGGTATATGATATCTTATGTGTGCTCTGGGAATCAGGCTGAGATCTACATAACTACAAGGCAAGAAACTTATTGACCAAGCCATCTCCCACACTCCAAAACCATTCTTAATAAATTGCAATTGTGCTTCAGGAAAATAAAATCTTTGAAAGCTTGAAAAGGATAGCTACTAGTGCTATGACTTTCCCCAGCTTTCAAAATCTTTGATCTTTTAGATGTTCTGAAGTCAAGCTCAAAAGATATTTGAAGATGAGTTTAAAATGAGTTTTGTTCAGCTAAATGGCAATATGGTATGCTAAAATAAGTTTTAACTGGTATATATTATACAATTGATTAATGAGTTAAATTTTTTAAAATATGACAAACCTTAGTGTGTTGACAAAAATGATTGTGAGTGTTTCTCTGTGGCTCAATTTTCTGTTGCCTGTTCTTTTTAATTATGCTCCAAGATTTCTCAAGTATTTCTTATAGAACAGAATTTAGTTATACTGAGTCTACTGACAAGAAACTTTTCATTTCTATTCAAAGGAAGAAAATAATAGGATCACTCAGTAGAACTTATGAACAAGTTGAAGCGGTGTTGCTGTGGATATGAGATGTTTCCACCTTGGGATATCATATGTTCAAGGAAGAGTCTCCAGCTGGTGATACTATTGAGAGATGATTGGATCAGGAGAATTTGGCCAACTCCCCAGGGCTAGTGAACTCATAGATCTTGGAAAAGAACCTACAATCACCACTTTTTCAAACCAGCATAATACCTAATTACATTCTGAGTACTTGTCCTTTTATACTTACAGACAAGTGTAGTTTTCATTCATTGTCAAGGAAACGTTTTTGTAACATGTGGAGAAACTACCACCACTGCTTTACCAAACCAGCGTAATCTCTAACTACAGTCTAAATATCCTTAAACCCAGAAAGAAGTTTAGTTATCACCTTTCCTCAAGGAAACTTTTCCTTGCAACAGACGAAGATCATCACAAAAAGCCATAACTGATCAAAATGCAGAGTTCCCGAGACAGTCTTAACTGATGCATCTACAATTCATCTCTTGTACCTAGGTTCAGGGGTCATTGCAGAAGGCAGGGTGGCAAGAGTATAAGAGCCAAAGGAACATCAGGTTTCAGTGAGATTATGTTTTCTAGAAATGTCACAGAAGGTATTCCCACAATGTCTTACCAATGTCTCACTCTGAAAAGGATAATGTCACTTGGCAAACTAGCATCAGAAGGGGGAGTCTCAACAGGTCTCAACCTAGATGAAGAACTATATGAAATTAAGGAATTCTGGGAGTAGGAGAAACACTTTTCCTCAGGGAAGAGCGCATCAATTGGTTACACCATGCCAGCTGGTCACCCCTGAAAAGGAATAAACATAAGTAATGTAGTATAGACTGGGCAGGTTGTATTTATGTATTTAAGATTTATGTGTGTAACAGTAATTAAAGAAAAATGAGGCTATGAATGTGAAAGACAGCAAGGAAGGAAATGTATGGGGGGGTTGGAGGAAGAAAAGGAAGGGAGAAAATTATATAATTACATTATAATCTCAAAAATTAAAATAATATAATTAAACACAAAAATTCACATAGTAGAGCAATGGTTCCAGAGAAAGATCTTTCAAAGGATTGAGACCAAATAAAAGGACATGATTCTGTAGGAAAAAATGATTTAATTTACATTCGTATCCCAAATAAAATCATTTCCATATGGGTTGTAGATATAATTGTTAAAGTTAAGTAGGTAAAATTTTAATATATTAATGATTTAGGAAAAAGGACATCTCTTTTGTCAAAAGAGGGATGACTATATTTGACTATGTAAAATGAATATATATTCAAAAAGAGGATTTTTCTTGGCTATTTTATATGTTAGAAATAAGTATAAAAAGGACCACAGAGCAGTAGATAAATACATGTTAAAAGTCATTATTAAAGGCATGTGTGCCTGAAGACATACTAACCATCACTATTAATTAAACTAAGTCACAGGGACATACTGTGAATAGTACATTTATGGAATGATGGAATTGAAATGACTCTTCCATAAGAATCCAAAGATTCATCCACTGTTTGGCTGTGGATATTTGTATGTGTCTGAGTCAGCTGCTGGGTGGAGCCTCTCAAAGGACAACATTAATAGTGTGAGAGATTGCTTGCTCATGGGGTGGGTCTCAAGTTTGGTTGATTATTGGTTGACCATTGCCTCAGTTTCTGTTCCATCCCCTGTCCCTGCACTTCTTGTAGACAGGATAAAATTTGGGTTGAAAGTTTTGTGGGTGGATTTGTGTCTCTCTTGCTCCACTGGGGTTCCTGCCTGGCTACAGGAGATAACCTCTTCAGGTTCCATACCCTCAGTGTAGTGAGTCATAACTAAAGTCACCACATCACATTGATTCTTGGGTACCTCCCTTGTCCCAGGTCTCTGTCTTGTCCTGAAGATGTCCCCTACCTCCTCACTCCATTAGTTGCAGATATCCATTTCTTTTCATAGATATCTAGCCATCTCCCCTGTCCTTCTTTACACCTGATACGGAACCCCCATTCCCCTACCCATCCCTTCCACCCCAGTTCCCTCTCTGTGTCGGCCTCTTACCTCTTATGGAAGAATAGGAGGAAGGATTGAGGTCCCAAAGGGGATAGAAACTCCACAGGAAGACCAACAGAATCAACTAACCTGAACCATTGGGGCTCTAAGAGTCTGAACCACTAACCAAAGAACATACACTGGCTGAAACATGGTTTCCTGACTCGTATGTAGCAGACGTACAGGTTGGTCTTCATGTGGGTCCCTAACAAATAGAATGGGGGCTATCTGAAAAGCAGTTGTATGTACATGGCATATGTTTTTCTAGCTGAGTTTTTTTTGTCTGGCCTCAGTGGGAGAGGAAATGCCGGGGGGGGGGGCTTAAACATGGGGGGGCACACTCACTCAGAGGAGAAGGAGGTGATGGAAGGATTATGGGAGAGGGGACTGGGAAAGGTCAGTGAGCAGAATATAAGTGAATAAGTAAAAATATAAAATCAAATTAAAAATGATTCATAGTCATTTTCATTGGAGTAGGTGGTCAAAAGGAATTGTCATCCAGTGGTACTGACTATGTCAGTAGTACAAAACATGGATCATATAATGAGTTCTGATACCAGATTGAAGCTATGTTAAGTGTAAGTCATTTCAATATCGTTCTTGAAATGCAGGCACAGAGGCACCAAGAGAGTTATTTTTCTTAATAATTTCAATCTTGAAGTGTCCTGAAAAAATACCAATTATGAATAAGTGGCACACTTGTACTTGAAGTCATACACACAGCAGCAAGAATCTGGTAAACTATAAAATTCTGTATTAAAGTGACAAAGGGGTCGTTGCCAGGAAGAGCGCGGACTGCAGAAGTGACACAGCTTCTGGGACAGACACTGGTTCTGACTCCAGACATCCAGGCACCATCCCTGCGAGAGCAGAGGTGTCTGCCCAGGAGCACTCTCACTGCCTGAGCTGGTAAGGGAGTCATTTTTGCTCCGGTTCGCTCAGGCTCCAGTCTGCACTGGTGAGAGTGTGGACTACAGAAGCTACACAGCTTTGGGACAGACAGAAACAATCTAGCTTCTGGGACCTAGCCTGTTTCAGGCTCCAGACATCTGGGCACATCTTCTGGGACAGGCCCCATTTTGGGCCTACATCTTCAGAAAGGAGGCAGATCTGAATGCCAGGCCTCTGTGCACCTTCCCTGCAAGAGGAGAGCTTGCCTGTGGAGAGTAATCTGACCACTGAGAATCAGGAGAGAGCTGGACTCCCAGGACTGCTGACAGAGGCTAACAGAATCACAGGATGAACAAGCTCCAACCAGAATCAACTATAACAACTAACTCCAGAGATTACCAGATGGCATAAGGCAAACGTAGGAATCTTACTAACAGAAACCAAGACCATTCACCATCATCAGAACCCAGCACTCCCACCTCAGCCAGTCCTGGATACCCCAACACACATGAAAAGCAAGACTCGAATTTAAAAGCATACCTCATGATGCTGTTAGAGGACTTTAAGAAGGGCATTAATAACTCACTTAAAGAAATACAGGGGAACGCTGATAAAGAGGTACAAGTCCTTAAAGAAATACAGGAGAACACTGCTAAAGAGGTACAAGTCCTTAAGGAAATACAGGAGAAAGCTGCTAAAGACATAGAAGTCCTTAAAGAAACAGAGGAGAACACAACCAAACAGGTGATGGAATTTAACAAAACCATCCAAGATCTAAAAAGGGAAGTAGAAGCAAGAAAACCCAAAGTGAGACAACCCTAGAGATAGAAACCCTAGGAAAGAAATAAGGAA
>NC_034592.1:117390447-117397145 GCF_900095145.1 Mus pahari | reverse complement strand
TAAGGGTTGAGGCTTACTAGTCATGTGTTTGTGTGTCAAGTTGACAAGGGGTCAATTGTACTGGCTAGTTTTGTGTCAACTTGACACAGCTGGAGTTACCACAGAGAAAGGAGCTTCAGTTGGGTAAATGCCCCCATTAGATCCAGCTGTGAGGTATTTTGTCAATTAGTGATCAAGGGGGGAGGTTCTCTTGTGGGTGGTGCCATCTCTGGGCTGGTAGTTTTTGTTCTATAAGAGAGAAGGTTGAGCAAGCCAGTGGAGTCAAGTCAGTAAAGAACATCCCTCCATGGCCTCTACATCAGCTCCTGCTTCCTGACCTGCTTGAGTTCCAGTCCTGACTTCTTTCAGTGATGAACAGCAATGTGGGAATATAAGCTGAATAAACCCTTTCCTCTCCAACCTGCTTCTTGGTCATGCTGTTTGTGCAGGAATAGAAACCCTGACTAAGACAGATATTTCCATTGGTTGGCTTGCCATGCTTCAAATAATGGTTCCAAAATGATGCACAAGTATGTGTCACTAATTAAATTCAGTGCATAAATAAATAGATAAGCAAGTAGAGGAAGACATACATTTGAGGGCGTGATGTGGTATGTGCATAGTGGAGGGAGGTAGAATGTGGAAGGATGCCTCCAGTCAAGATACATTGTATGCATATATGAACATTTTTCGATTGAATTAAAAAGTAAATTTACTATCTATCTATCTATCTATCTATCATTTATTAGTTTTGCATACCTTTTAAGATATTTTTATGTTTTATTTGAGAATCACAAATATAATGTGGTCTATTCACTTTCCACTCCTATCTCTGACATCTCTAAAACCCAGCCCCACTTTGATCCTAATCCCCATCTCCCTGTCTTTTTATTAAAAAATAACTCAAATTTGCATTATATATATAAATATATATATATATATATATATATATATATTCCTGGATATGGACCCATACATGGGATCTTGGTCAAGTAGCCAGGAGCCACATTTAAAAACATAAAAACATCGTCTGTCTATAGTGGCTCAGGCATGAGAGCCCATGAAAACCTTTCTACTCCATGCTAGAATGTTGGCTAGTTTCATCCTCTATAGATCTTATGTAGGTAACAGAGATGCTGTGAGTTCATATTCCTAGTAATTTTGCAATCTTAGAAGACTTCTTTGTTCTGGTTTTCCCAAACCTCTGACTTACAATTTTTTAATTTTGAAATTTAAAAAAATACTTTTTGCTTCTTCTTTCCTAAGCTTTGACAGATTCAGTATCCTTGCATTCCATATCCTTACACTGGAATAATTGCTATTTGAAAAAAAGCAAAAACAAAAAACGGTGATCTGTAATTTAGGTGTACCATTGTGACTGTGTTGTCCACTGATACTTATTCTCCTTGACTAGTCACAGCCACCATCTACTACAGAAATAGTTTGCTTATGTGGTCTGAGAGCTGACTGTGAAACTTTCTGCATGCATATTATTTAACATTTTCAACAAAACCATCAAGTACTTGAAGAAAAATAACTTGCTAATTTCTATAGTTTATGATTGAAGAAAACTAATATATTACATAAATGAATGGACTGGTAAACTATATTTAAGAACAAAATAAAATTTAAAAACTATTAAAGTGTACAAACTAGACAGAGTTAACAGATGTATACAGAGGCAGAGGCAGTTTCACTATATATATGTACATGTACATGTATATATATGTATATATATATATATATATGTGTGTGTGTGTGTGTGTGTGTGTGTGTGTGTGTATGTGTGTATATACATATACAGTCCACATCACTTAAGGACAGGTTTTAGAGAGGGATACTGTAATCCTTTGGTATCGTAGAGAGATTGATTTCAGAATATATTCTCACTCTATTTCACAGATAGTTTCTTTTTTAAAAGATGTAGTAATATTTGCTGGTAACTTTCACATGTACTCACACACATTTTAAGTCCTAAGTTGAGTACAAACAACTATATTGCACTGTAAGTATTGTGAAAGTATTTCTGTGTTGTTTAGAGCAAAATAACAAGAGAAAATGTGAGTATGGGTTCAAGTCAGGTGAAGTCTTTTTTTTGTTTTGTTTTTTGTTTTTGTTTGTTGGTTTGTTTGTTTTCTCAAATAGCAGTTACTTCAGTTTAAGGATATAGAAGCTAAGGATACTGAATCCATGAGTATGCAAGACACTTGGCACTAAGCCTGTAGGTTCAGAGCACACCTGTCCTGGCACAATGCCAAGGAGCACATGAACTTCACTGATGTGGTAATGACTCTCATCCTTTCATGCCCTGGGCATTTCCCATCTTGAGACACTCAATGAATTGACCTTAGATTTATGTTATTTCTTTCAGTGGCCATAAGGACTCCATATTACAGTAATAGATGATCAAAGATGATCATTAGTTTTGAAAATTCAGACGTTTCCCCCCTTGAATCTTAGCTGGTGCTATGATGTCTTTGATCAATAGAATATAGCAGAAATGACATATCATATACAGAACCTGTGTGCAAGGAACTGACAACTTCTGTTTCCCAAAACATTACCTTTCTAATCCTCAGATATCACGTAAGAAGTCCAAATGCCACCTCCATAGTCCACCCAAGGAAGCTATAACAAGGGGAGAAAGGCATGAAACTGAGAAGAGGGGACTAGGTATGAGGTTATATGAGGGCAGGAGGCAAGAAGCTGTGTAGAGATGGGGCTATATGGATGGGAATAGGCATGAAGCTGTATGGAGAGAAGTTCAGTGGTTACCAAATCTCTGAGCTAAGTTTATAAGATATAATATAAAATGGTTGTTTTACATAAGTATATTTTGGGATTTTCTGTCAAGCATTAATAAATGATACATTCATATTACTTTCAGTAAACAAAACTCTTAGTTTTTTTCCAGTTAGCAACCTCAAAATTCCAAAACTCTAATTATTCTTCAAGTTATATAAATAATATACATAAATAATTATACAGAAAGACAGTAAAATTCATTATATTTGCTAATTAAAAATATCTTACAGGCCCCCTTTCATTACAAGTTAAACTCCATGGCTGATAACATATGTTTCTGAACACTTGCCTATTCTTTGCAAACCCCAATATATGTTCATTACCCCTCTCCTCAAAGTGCACTCTTGCATCTATGGAAATGGGATAAAACATTACAAATTCATGACCACCAACTTCAAATACTGTTGTATTTGCATTTCCCCCGATCATTTGCTTTTGCTCACCGAGGTCTCTACCAGGAGTTTTCATTTGCCTTTCAGCTCTGAGCTCATATTTGAATAACAGCATTTGCTTCTGAGGTTTATTTCAACAATAGGAAAATCAGACACTAATCATTCTACTTTCACAAATACATACCTATGTGCCTCTTACTACCTTACTCTAGTATGTTTCTGTAAATCCAATGCCAGCATTGCTACTTTTCAGTAGCCCTCTTTTAATGTCTAAAAGGAAAACCCCAACGTTTCCTCTATCTGTCTATTTCATCAACAGTTTTCCTCTCTATTGGATCAAGTCCATAAAAAACAAATATGCTTTAATTCCCCCTATTAAGAAATTTCCTGCTTGTTCCAAATGCCCCCCAGCTAGAGCAACTTAACTGCTCTTCATGAGAGCACTGGCTCTGTGTAGGGTTGTCTACTTGCTCTCATTTCTCCCTCTTCCTGTCTTGAACTTTTCCACATCAAGCCTTGAGTTTTATGCTCCTGTGAAATTGTTCTTGTATAGGTCATGTAACTCCAACTCCAACCGTGCACAGAAGTCAGCTGAATTAGAGTATCAACAACACCAGCGTTCCTTATCAAAACACTTCTTAACTCCAAGGTCCCTGCTCTCTCCTGGCTTTCCCTTTAAATCACTGCTTCTCCTGCTCCATTACTGTTGCTTGTTTCCACTCATCTCCATTAACTGTACTCTGCATTCACCCAAGGGTTGATGGTTAATATTTCTTCGTTGACAATACCTGCCCCAATGCCTACCTGAGCTCCATCTCTTTTATTCACTGACTGCTCGATGTGCACTTCTAGCCTGAACTCCCTCCTTGAAATCTGACTTCTTGTATACATTTTCCCACACTGTATTTCTATTTAGATACCTACATAATTCCTACCCTTAACATGCCCATGCTGACACCCTCAATCTCCCTGAAATTCATACTTCACAGAATTTCTACCACCAACCCATTGTAAACTCCATCTTCTCAAAACATTCAACCCCAAATCTGCAGTCATCCTCGATTACTTTCTTCTCTTTCACTTCATGAAATCTGTCAGTAAGTCCTATTGGCTCTATCATGTCCAAGGGATCTATGCTCACCATGAAACACAAGGTGATCATGCTACAAAATAATTTGGAGTATGAAAATTGCCTGAAAAAAATGTCTGCTTTCTTTCTATCTTATCCAGAATTAAAGGTAAAAGCTTTGTAATGTCAATGAAGGACTCTTCCCTTTCTTGTGACTTCATCTTATCCCACTTATAGCATCAGGATGCTAAATGTCCGTAAACTCCAGACAAACCCTTGTTTTCCTTGTATTTGTTTGTCACTGTCCTTGGTGTCTTTCCCAAGTGATACACCTGACTCACCCTCTTACTTCCTTATAGCTTTTCCTCAAAGATCATTAAGGTCTTTCAATCATGTATCTGAAGACTTATGGAAAAAGTTTCTTTCCCCATAGTAAAATGTTATATTGGTTTCTTGTCTTATTTTCTTCAATGTAAGTATCCATTAATTAGTTTACCATTAATCTTAGTCCAAGAACATTAGCATCACTGAGGCAATTACTTTTACTTGTGTGGCTTGCAATTCTCTGCACTGCACCTACAGTAGGTCCTAGTACAGGATAAATGCTCAGTGGGGAAATTAATTAGAAGCTGAATTGGAGAAACTGTTCTGAATCCAGAGCATACGAAGAATGCTAAGACACAATAATTCTAAGACATCTGGTTTACAGTTAAAATGATCATTGAATGTATGAAAGAACAGGGTTGTTTAATAAAAATCCCATTGCTATCTCATGATTTGTTTAAAAGTAAACTGCTAATACCCAGGGATAGTGGAAAAAGTTCATAATCTTTTGGGAAGGCAATTTGGCATAGTGTATAATTTAGATTCCACTTCACTCAGGAATGGCTTGGCAAGGCTCTGTTATAATTACCATTTCATAAACTAGAGAATTCAAGCCTAGAGAAATTATGTAATTTGTCTTTGGGCATGCAGAATATAAACAAAGAAACACTAGCATTAAAATGATTTTATCAGTGTTGAAATACTTAACCACTGTTTATTATTTTCAGTTTTCCAGATGAAGATACTGGAGGGAATTTCTGGGGTTAAGCAATTTGTCCGTCAGGCAGTTGGAACCTAGAAATTATTTTCTTAATTGTTATCCTGTATGGCATTTTATTGTGGGAAACTTTTAACTGAAGTACTTGTTCATTACATTAAACTCTTAGTTCTACATTAAACTTACAAGCAGAGTGGAACTGGTGCACCATAGGGCATGAAGATTCACCCCTTGCCTGTTACGTTCTCATTCACTTTTGAGTAAACAAACAGGGAACATGTGCTAGTCAGAAATCAATAGACTATTCTGGCCAACACTGAAGACAGCTCCTTGATTTTCTTCTGCTTAAATTATGCTCCTATTTCTCCACACTCTTACATAATAATTTTGATTTGTTTTTTTGTTTTTTGTTTATGCTTTTTTAAGTAGCAAAGCTTTCTCAAAGAGATATTTTAGGGGTCAGAGCTTATACTTTAACAGTATTAATTCAGCCAAATATAACTCAGGCAGTAAATATGTTATAAATCCTATGTCAATAAATGCATAAATAACTTATCAGTGCTTAGCTGTGGAAGGCTTTCAGTTTGATTCCAACCTTAGGCTTGGCTAGACTGCTATCAAGTACCGTGCCAATTACTCTCCAAAAATCCAGCTTTTAGAAGTTTACACCTAGCTCTGTTAAACACTTCTGAGGAATTCCAGGATACTGGGAGTATCCCAGAGTCCTTCCTTTGGCAAAGTTCTTAGGTCAGACCTGGGTGGGATGAAAAAGACCAGAGTTCAGGTCAACCCTTTTAGTAAAAATATATTAAGACTCCACCCATCTATTTTTATCAGTGAGATGTGGAATGATTATATCACTCCTAGGAAGTGGAACACAATTGTGTCTGTATAACAGAATCGACACATTCTATGATTTTTTTCAATCCGTTATTTATGTTCCAAAGCATATCTTTGAAAACTATCTCATAATGGCTACAATAGAATTGTATTTCTCTTGGTTTCCATTCCTTAGGTGTGCTTTGTACTTGGTGGTGTTTCGATTGTGTTTTCCAATTTTTAAGACAAGGACTGGAAAACATTTCTTTAAGAAAATATCGATCTTTTCCTGGGGTTGGGAGTCTTGCTATATCTAGAGGCATCAAGTAGGGCATCTGAAGGTCACATGCATGCCTGGCATATTCAGAGTAAAACTGTTCTAATCCATTGTGACTCCTGCAAGGAAGTGAACACTGTTGGAAAACTGTAACTGCCAGGTCAATGTATTCACATGTTTATATTGTCATTGACTTAGTTGCTTGGGAAGTTTCTTTTTTTATTATTATTATTATTTTCTTTATTTACATTTCAAATGCTATCCCGAAAGTTTCCCATACCCCTCCCCCCACCTCTGTTCCCCTACCCACCCACT
>NC_034592.1:117371938-117388640 GCF_900095145.1 Mus pahari | reverse complement strand
AGAGAGAGAGAGAGAGAGAGAGAGAGAGAGAGAGAGAGAGAGAGAGAGAGAGAGAAAGAGAGATCACTTTCTTCTCTAAACTTAAGTGTTCTGAGGCAACAATATGTTAAGAGGATACTCACACATCGTTTGGTTTGCCATGTATGAAATGTCAAGTACACCCCCCCCACACACACACACTGAAAACTCTATATTTCCTGTTTTCCATCTTTATGTGGGTGTGCTTGAGCATTAAAGTAGCAAATTAAGGGAAGAAATCTGAAGACTTTCACTAGAGAGCATTGAGTTATCGTTTAAGTCCATTACTATGCAGATTGGAGTGAGAAAAAACTAAGAGAATGACATGTTTGATTTAAGTTCCTCTTCAGGATTAAGACAACACAACTGCTTCCTTGGGAGGAATCAGGAAAAGAATGAGGTGACCTTGTTCTGTATTTTTATCTATGTTTTACAATCTTTCTCATATTTTCTGGCCTTTTCTTGCTTAACTTTTCCTGGTATCCTAGTTTTGAACTGAAAAATACTGCCTTCATGTACAAACTTCCTCAATAAATCCTTAGGATTACAATAGTGTCTGGTGTGATGGTTATTCTCACAAGCCAATGACAGAGTTGTCAGACAGGTTTAACCAAGGCAGAGAATTTCTACACTATGGCACTGTCTCATGGGCTAGGGTCCTAGACTTCATAAAAGAAGAAAGCATTTAACTTGTTTTCTCTGGCTGTGAATGCAACGTGACCAGCCTCACACTTCTGCCTCTACAATGACCATCATGAGAGATTGAGTACTCCAACTGTGAGACAAAATTACCACTTCCTTACATTGTTTTGTCAGTGTGTTTTTTAAACATTAAAGAGGAAAGTAACCAAACCCATTTGCTGACCCCTATGGTAGAGTTCTACCACTAAGAACATCCAGAGCACACACCTTGTATCTGCTTCATCAAAACCATCATCTATCTAAACTTCATGCTCTGCCGACTGCTAAGTCCTCAGGGAAATTTTGCAAAGCTCTCCAAGGTGCTGTGAACCAACTGCTCTAACATAACATACATCAGAGCTGTAGGCTGACATTTGTTAGTATGATTAATGTATTATTGTATTCAGGCTTCATATCTGATCACTATTCAGATACCTCATGTTTCTCTATATGTTCTAACCTATTTGTTTTTCAATTATTCATAACACTTTTGTCTTATAGGTATATGCTATTGTATGTGGTTTGTAACAACATGAGCTTGTATTAGTTAAAGTCTTTAATGTGTAGTAATGCAAAATTTTGTACACTACAGAGATGTAAATATTTGCATGTAAATATATTAAACATAAATTAATTGGATTATTCTTTCCAAAATTCTAAGAGCTTTGGAAGCTAATACTTTAGACATTTTTACTGTTTTCCTGTTATGAACATTCTTATGACTCCTATAACATTTATTTTTATATTCATGTTTATTTATATTTTCTGTCACTTTATTTTACTAGTAATATAAAGTTTAACTAACTTCATGTATAAAAATATGTAAGGTTTGTACATCTAGTAAAGCTTTTGTCCTTTCTTCACAAGACAGAACATGGTGTCCAGTGTTCACACTGCCCTTTCATTTGGTGGCATGTTTCTTAGGCTTGCTTGATTGAAAGAGACCATAAAAGGATAAGAAAATAATCATATATTTATCCTAGATTCATGGAAACCCTTTAAACACATTTTTATAGCTGCAAACATTTTATTTGATGTTCTCTAGCTTATTTTTATTTTGGTAAGAGCATTTTACAGGAGCCTTATCTGTCCCTGATGAGTTTGTAGTGCACAGTGCAGTACTGTCCCTTCAGGCAGTGCTATAGCAAGGCTCATAAGGTCTTATTACTTTTTGTACAATTGAAACTCTGCAATGAACAACTACTTCTCTTCCTTTTATTTCCCGGGCAACTATTCCACAGTGGATGACTACATGAGGTTTTCCATATAAGTGTAGCAGACTCAAGTTTGTACTGTGACTGACTCATTACCTTAGTAATACACTCTCAGCTCAGCCATGTAGTTTCTTATGGTAGAAAAATAAACTAGGGGGCAACCTTGAAAGTTTAATTTTGAAGAATCTAGGAACCCATCTTCCAATTATCTATGCAAAATAATTGAAATCAGAAACTCAAAGAAGTCCTATTAAATTATGTACAGCACTACCCACACTTATATGCAATCTTGATACCAAAGTGATTTTATTACCACCTCTATGGTCCTTTTTAAATGTATCTGAAAATACTGACCAGCTCCTGAATAGCACACGGCCTTTAAAACATGCAAGATGTTAATAATGAATAAGTGGGGGATAATTAGAAACATTTAAGATGCAGTAAATATTGTTATTTTTTCAGATTTGCTTTTTGGATCATAAAATGTTAATTAGAAATTTGAAGTAAAATGACCAAATAGTGCAAGCATTATACTTAATAAGAATCATATCACATGATTACTAGTGCTTGGACTAAGAATAACAAAGCCAAAGTCACATTATATCCAAAAGGCACTTTTATCAACTTATTTGCATTTGTTCTTTATTACAGTTTATTGTTTTAATATTCTAAGTACTGGTGAATTCCACAAAAAAGAAAAAAAAATTATATCCTCTAATAATTGAATTAGTATAAGACTTGTATATGTTCTAAATATAAACTCAACTTTAACAAATATATAGACTTGTGTACACTAATACAATCACAGAATCAGATTATTTTAGGGCTTTAAGCAACTCATCAACTGTATCCATATTATTGCTTAGTGTGGCACATGACGTATTGGTCAAGAAATGTGGGTCGTGTGAATTACTCTTGCTAAGGAAAGAAACAGATTCTTGACCAGAAAAGTCAAGCTTCTAAATTGATTTCAACATCGTACTAGTAAAATCCTTAGTAAAAGTCATATTTTGTTTATTCACTTTTACATTTGGGCACATGTGTGCAAATGTAGTATACGTGTGTGCATGTTCATGTGTGTCTAAGTACACTTGTGTATGCAGGTAGACATGGAGGTCAGAATATGACATCAGGTGTTGTTCTTCAGTTCCCCATCATCTTTTTCCAGGCAGGCTCTCTAACTGGTCTAGATTCATCTAGCAGCCCAAGGTAGTGATGATTACGAAGAACAGGGGACCTACCTTTTTGTCACTGTCCAGCACTGATGTGTCACACGTGCACATCATGAAGCTCAGGTTTCTTTTCTTTTAATTTTTTTTTGTCATTTCTGGGGATCAAACCAACATGGTCTTATTCTACCAGCCTGGGCTGTAATCACTTAATTGTTTCCAATAGTATTTTCATGGTTTTCAAGTTTTTCTGTAAGTTACACTTCCTCAGAAATGCCACTCAGCAATAAGTATTTTCTTACTCCATTCATTCTTAGAAATAAAAGAGGTAAAAGAAGTGGCCACTGCATAGTGTCAGTCAGCTGATTTACCTGCTCCTTGCATGAATCCACCACTGGATAAGAGCTCACAGACCTACTAACAGCATCTTCAGAGGTGTGCTAGAGGCCAGTCTGTTCTAGGTAACAGGCCTCTGTGCACGTTTCCTATGTTCAGCATCTGCATGTAGCTCCACCTCCCTGTATCCTACACAATGAGCTGATTTCACATTTTTTAGCACATCACAGCCAGGCCAGAGTCTCTTGCAATTGGTTTAAAAATTAAGCCCACTGTGAAATGATAACAAATGCAGGAATAATAGTGACTAAAGGAAATCGGGAATTAAGCCTGAAGCTTTGTTTTGGTTTTAGAGACTGGGTCTGTGTGACTCTGATGTTCAGGCAACTGGGCTGTGTAGGCCAGGCTCTACTTGGTTGTTTCTACTTCCCTAAGGATGAGATAAAAGGTGTATACACACACACACACACACACACACACACACACACACACACACANACACACACACACACACACACACACACACACACACACACACACACACACACACACCTGGAATTTCAAGATGAAGAAAGATTACAGTCATATGTCTACAGTTTAAGGGGAAGAAACATTTCTTTGCAGTAGAATTGAAAAAGATACTTATTTCTTTTGTTTTATAAAAGACATTGAAAAGAATTAGGATCTCTAAAGATCAAGTTCATCATGTTTTTAATGTATCTTTCTATCTCTGTGTATGTAGTCTGACCTGTTTTTTTTTTTTTTTCAAAATCAAAATTGTACTTCTCTGTGTCAAAGGTTTATTTTTTCACTTCTCAATTCGAATGCTTATATATTATATTAGTAACTATCAAGGGTGTTCAAAAATTTCTGAACATTTTTGCATACCCTTTTATTCTAATAGTTAATTTTACTTGAATACGGATTTTAAGTTTGAGCTTATATGCATGCATGAATGCATGTATATGTATGTATGTATGTATGTATGTATGTATGTATATATGTATGCATACATATGTTCAAATACATGTAAGTACAATCCTCTAAGCGGGTTTATTTTATTGCTGTGTGTATGGTTTCAGGGGTGACCACTCTACATTGGACAATAAATAAAAACCACTCTGCACTGAATAATAAGTAAGAAGGCTCATTTTATTTTCCAGAGGCTAATTCTCATTTTCTCATTGGACATTAGTTACCCATAGTTCTTTGGCTAGGGGTGATATCCCATTAAAATTTTCTCCCTTCTACATTAACATGACCATTGATTTTGCCATTGTTCCAGCCTTGTTAATTTGACAACTGGTAGGAGAGACAGTTTCAATGTAGATTTCCTGGCTCTTATGCCTGCTCTACTTTGCCATGTTTACAGAACCATAGATGCATGAGCTGTGATGTAGATGCATCTCTTGGATCTGGGTTCCCCACAGTCGGATCTGTTGATCTCTGCCTTCTTCTCCATTCACTGGGAAGAGTAGCTTCTTTGATGAGGTTGGTAGCTACATTCTTTGTGGAAATAAGAACAAGATTTTTTAGAGTATTGAAAGAAATAATGTTGGTCTAGCATAGCATCATGAGCCCCAGGAAGCTGGCTAGGTTTCTGGACCAGGCATGATCTCCTTCCTGTCGAGTGAGCCAATTAGACAGCTGTTGGTTGGCATACCTCGTCATACTGTTATTGTCAGGGTTCATAGGTGTTGCAGCTGGGTAGGACTATTTAATTGCTTTCCTTCCTTGGCAATTGGCATGGTATTTTCTTAAACTGTGGAAACTTGCTATGATTTCCTTTATATTTAAGTTTCCTTTTCACTTTCTAAGCATTCTGAGTCTTACATGTCATTCCTTTGGTAACACGTTCTAGTTATATTTTAATGTGATTGGAGTGGGTAGCATACATTCAACACCTTAAAATATAATGAGAATGGTTTCCTTAATTCCAGTAGCACTAGTATTTACCTATGTTCCTTTGTATACAGATGTGTTTGGCTCTTAACTCTCATTGAAGAAATAGGGACCATTACAGAAAGCTACACACAACTGGTCAAGATACAGTTTGCCATAGGTTCCCAAATCAGAATACATACATCTATTAGAGAGATACACTACTATTACACATATACATTTGAGAGGACATTGGGGGAGGCAAGGAAATATTAGAGGGAGAAAAGGAAGAGAGAAATTGTGTTATTGTATTTAATAAAAAATTAATTTGGAAAACTAAGTCCATCTATCTGTCGTTTCCAAGAAATACATCCTATTGGCAAAAACATTCACAAAATGGGTGTCAAAGAACTCAATCTATCAAATGAATGGAAGTTGAAAAAATGTTATACGTACTTGGATAGAAACAAAGAGTTGAGTTCAAACTAAAATTGCTTTGAAGAGATAAAGAAAGCTACTATATATTAATTAACAGAACAATGAGTTGTGAACATAGAGCAAAGGTCTTGTCAGTGTCACTTTTTCAAAGAACCAGATCTTGTAGTCTCTGAATCTTTGTATTGCTTTTGTTTGTTTCTTTCATATTAACTTCTGACCAGGTTTTTACTGTTTCTTTTTGTCTACCAGCTTTGTGTTTGGTTTGTTCCTGTTTTTCCAACTATTGAGGCACATGATTGGTTATTGGTGCTCTTTCTGATTTTCTAATGTAAGCACTTAATACTAGAAATGTCTCTCTCAGGACAATTTCAACATGTCCCAGGGATTTTGGTGGGTTGTTTTCATTTCCATATATTCCCAGAAAATTTCAAATCTCTGTCTTGGTTTCTTCTTTGATCTACTCATCATTCAGGAGGACATTGGGTAATTTCCATGGGTCTCTGTGAACTTTACTGCATTGTGGTCAGATAGAGCACATGGGGCTATTTTAATTTTTCTATATTCACTGAGATTGACTTTGTTGCCCAATATATTATAGATTTTAAAGAAATGTCCACGGGTTACTAATAAGAATGTGCCTTCTATGGTGTTTGGTTGGAATACTCTGTGTATCTATTAAGTTCGTTTGCCATATTATGTTATGTAACTCTGATTTTCTGTTTAATTCCAGGTGACTGCTGGAGAAGATGGTGCATTCAAATAACTATTACTTACTTGAGGTTAATTAGTGACTTTAAGTTAATGTTTGTTTATTTATTTATTTATTTATTTTTGGTGAACTCAGTGGGCCAGAGTTCTGTTTAAAGTTACAACACCTCCTTGTTGACTCTTTCTATGATTGAAATGAAGTTTTCTCCTTTATTTATATTTTTTATTATTTTTAGTTTGACATCTATTTTGTCAAATATTAAGATAATGATGTATGCTCATTTTATGGTGCCATTTATTTAGGATAACAATTTCCATCCTATCAGTCTGTGGTGATGTCTGTCTTTAAATATAAATGTGTTTCTTGTAGAGAACAAACAATATATCGTGTTTCTTAATTCATTTGACTAGCATGTGCATTTCGATAGAGGAATTGAGGCCATTAATATTGTTATTATTGAAAGGTGTGTTGGCAGTTGTAATTTGTTGTTTTTCTGTGTTTGTTCTTGTTTCATGATTTACTTATTTATTTTAAATATGTAAGTACTCTGTCACTGTCTTCAGACATACCAGAAGAGAACATCAGATCCCATTACAGATGCTTGTGAGCCACCATGTGGTTGGTGGGAATTGAACTCAGGACCTCTGGAAGAGCTGTCAGTGCTCTTAATCACTGAACCATTTGTTCAGCCCCTGTGTTTGTTTTTAGTCATATTTTGTATCTCAGTTTCTATATCTTCCTTTGTTTTCTTTCTCTAGTCTCTTGGTTATGCTTATCCCTCTATTCAGTACAAAGTATTGCTTCCAATATTCTCTGTAGGGTTGGTATAGTGTGTATGAATTCTTTAGCCTGTTTATATTGTGGACTTTTAAAAAACTGTCATCTGTGGCTGATAGTTTTTCTGGGTAAAGTAATCTTGGTTGGCTTCTCTGTTCTTTCAGAACTTAGAGCATATTGTTTCATGCTATACTGGCTTTTAATGTTGGCAGGTTTGCTCTCATATATGACACGTGACTTTTCTCTTTTAGTTTATAATGTCTTATCTTAGTTTTGTACTGGATTCTTCTTTTTACTACAATATTGTGCTAGCAGTTAGTTTAGTGTTTTGTGCATCTCTTGTATTCACTTGAATGGGCTTATCTTTCCTTAGTTTGAGGACTTTTTTTTTTATGATTCTGCTTAAGATTTGATCTCTTCTATTGACTTGAGATGATTACTCTATACGCGCAATTAGTAAATTTGATTTTTTCCCATGGTGTTCCAAAGTTCATGCATTTTTCCATATTTTTCTTCCATTGGCTGGTCCAGTTTTCTACTTCATTCTCAAGTCTTGATGTAACTGTTTTCTATTTGATCCATTCTACTGGTAAGCTTTTTACTGACTTTCCTCATTGGGTCGTTGAACTTTTCCCAATATCATGATCATTTTAGCTTGAGTTGTCATCATTATTTTTATGTATCTATTTCATTCTGTTTTCAAGTTCTGCATTGTCTCAGTAAGCCCGCTAAGCCATTTGTTTATGCTTTTTTTAGACTTAAGTCTTGTTTATCTATCCAAATTGCATTCCTTCCCATGTTTGTTCATGCCCCTTTTATATCTCTTCAATTCTTTGGTCATGCTTATAACTGTTCTTTTAAGTTTCATGTCCTGAGTTTCATCCAGTTGATTCCCACTGAAGAACACTTCAAGTGGACTGGTGGTATTCAAAGAGGACACAATATCTTGGTTTTTCAGTGTTTCAGTTTTGAAGCATACTTGGCCATTTGAAGTTAGTTCCTTGGCTATGTATCTGACGTTAACTTCTAGGCCATCTATAGTGAATGAGTGTTGAGTTCTGTGTTTGCTGTTACACATAATTGGCTAATTTCAGATCAGGTAGGAGGAGCTTATATTTTAGTTCTTCCAATACTTGGTGTTGCTTTTTGATTAGAGATTCTGGGGTGATTCTGATTTAGTTGCTACCAGTCATCACCAGTGTATCCTAGGGGGTTTGAAACTTGCTGTGTGATTGTGTGAGGTACAATAACATCCCCTAATGTGGTTCCTTGGTCTCAGTTTGGTGAAGGGCAGCGTGGAATTCAGGACTCAGAAAACTCATTAGAAAAGAAGAACATAGATGAAATTCCTGGCCTAGTTTGGGTGGAAGAAACTAGCATAGGGTAAGGGACTATATATTTTCACCAAGAAAGCCTGGGAAATTGCCTCCTGGGAGCTGGGTGGAGCAAAGTGGGTACCTGAGTTAGGGTATTAATTGCTATAATAAATCGTCATTGCCAAAAGCTTCCTGTGGAGGAAAGGGTTTAGTTTGCTTTTACTTCCACATCACAGATGATCATCAAAGAAAGTCAGGGCTGGAACTAAAGGTGGGAATCTGGAGTCAGGAAGTGAAACAGAAGCTATGGTCGAACACTGTCTACTGGCTTGCTCCCTATAACTTGCTCAGACTGCTTTCTTATACTATTCAGAACCATGGTCCAGAAGTGGCACCACCCACAGTTGCTGGGTCTTCCCACATCAATCATTAATCAAGAAACTGTCCTACAGATGTACTTGCAGTAAATCTTAAGGAGACGTTTTTTTCAATTGAAAGTGCTTTTTCCCAAATGAGTGTCAAGTTTCATAAAACTAACATCACTGGCAAGTTGAGGGAGGAGATAGAGTTAGCTAGGAATCTCAGAATGTTGCTCCTAGTGAGGTATTTGTAGAAAAGGTTACATGGGACTAGGAAGAGTCTTCCTCATTGTATAGGACCATCTTCATATCTGTTAACTGTCCTTAACCAAGATGGCATAATGGCTTGAATGAGTGTATGGAGTTTGTTCTCTTTGATGATTTGCACTTAAATAACTGTGCTGTTATTGGACTATGCACACTGTGACATAGGGACTATCACATCAGCAGCCATCCAGGTTTTTATACCATGAAAAAAGATAGATAAATATTTTAAATGACTAAATAAACTACTAAACATTATTAATAAAATACAATTGATTGACTATTTCTGAATGAAAAGCTTAGAATACTTCAAAATCTCCCATTTTTCCACAGTCCAGACAGTATGCTTCCCATATTAACAAAGTCTGAATAATATCACTAATTGATGCGTTTCTTTTGGACACAGGTTCTTACTGTATGGGCCAGGCTGGATCCAAACGCATGGTCTTCTTGTTTCAGTCTCTTGAGGACTGGGATTACCAGTGTGTACCACCACACCCAGAACCTTTCATTTATTTTTAAGTAATATGAACTTTTCTTTTTCCCCAACCAAGAATCCCTTTTTGATGATTGTCGAATTTTATAGTAGTGCATATGACTGTTACTCAGACACCATCTGCGCTGAGGCCCTTACTCAGTACCTTTGCTCCTGAACCACACATGCCCTCCAATTGAGTTAGTTTCTTGGTTTTGATTCATTTATTGGTCAAATGAAACACCTCTTTGAGTAATTTTATTTTCAAGACAAGTAAATGGGTCACACAAGCCCTGACTCATTGTGTCTGAGAAGGGCTTTCAGTCCTTAGTTGTGAATGTAGAGCTGGTGGGGGTAGAATTTTGCCTCACGAATGGTCTGGTATTTCTTTATTCTCTGTTTCAAGCAGTTGAATGGAAGAAGAGCCTCTGCATATCCCCATAGCTCTCATGTTAAGCTTGGCTACATAGGAGATTTTAGAATAGTATCATTGCAATCAAAGTATATCATTGTGGTTAAGTTTTCATCACATACTTAATGTTTATTCATCTCAGAATTGATTGAAATTAGCTTGGTTGTTGAATCTCTGCATTTATAATTCTGCTTTCCCCACCCTCTGTCTCCTTTTCCTATATCCTTGCTATCTTTTGCTGTTGACTTTCACCTCAAATTTCGTGTCTTTGCCTTTAAGATAACATGTTAGAATTTCTACTCCATACCTCCTTCAGCTTTCTCTTCACTGTGGTCTGTTTATGTCCTGGTTTCAAAATGAGTGGTGATGATTTTCCCACATGTAAGGCATTGATAATAGCATCTTTTCTTTGCCATCGATGTTTGATTCTTACAGATTAGATAGGAATGAGGAGTGGACTTTTTATAGGGGAAATTAATTTTTAAGAAATACACACAAGGATGCTTTGGCTAGGCCCCTTTGTTGAATTGCTCTATTTTGTCACACTGTTTTTTAAGGTAAAAGTGATTACAGATCATGATTTGGTCTGTGATGTAATTCATAGAATACCAGCTTTCGGCTTATCTACTCTAGTGAAGGTATCTGTGTGTCTAGGTCCCAAACTCAGGAAGTGTTAGGGCCTCGCAGTAGCAAAATTTCATTTATATTCAAATCTATCCTTTGTGCATTACCTTAAAATTTTCTCAGCAACAAGCAGCAGAAATTACAGAACAGTAGATTCTGTGAAGTGGCTTGTATTTCTCCCCTTACTGTCAAGGAAAGATATATTAAGATATGTGAAAAATGTGGCACAAGACATCATGTTATGAACTGGAATGAAAAGAAAGCCAGAGGCTTCAACCAAGGAATTTAATTCAAATTAATTGACACAATTGATTTGAGAAAAGGGAATTTTGAATATTAGATGAAAATATTTTATTTTATGATTCAGAGATATTGAAAACATGTTGTTCAATATGGTGACATAGATTATCAGATTGGAAGTTACAGTAGAGTTAGGTTTGAATTTTGTCTTTGCTACCTTTATAGCCATGAGTCCTTCAACCACAACTGTGTCTTGGTACCTCATCTGTTTCAGGCTATATAGACTCTCCCAAGGTATCAAGTACCCATGCAAAAACATCTATGAACTGAAACATGCACGAGAAGAATACTCTTTAAATTTAGATATTCTCATTATGCCAATTAGCAAGAAAATTAGTAAGCATGAATTAAATGTGAGTTCAAAACTAGAAAAAAGAACATGTCTCTTTTGAATGTGTAACCCTGAGAAGGGTGAACACAATTGCTCACTGAACATACATGCTAAGGTTTCAGGCTGTTATGATAAATGCCCAATGTTATACTTAATGAAATGCATAGCATTAATAACTTTCAACAATATCCAAATAAAGGAATATGGGCTTTTCATGTACCAAGAGCCTCCAAACTTGTTTTTATTTTAGAGATGTCTAAATATCTGTTAAAAATTCTCAATCTCAACTTGTACTATAGAATTCATAAAGTACATTGAGTTTGGCAGAGTCTTCAGTATATTTTAAACCCTTCATATGATTCCAATTAGTGGGTAAGTGTGGAAATACTGTCCTGACATATAAAATTTTTGCTTTATATTTAGTTAGATTATTTGTGAACTAGAAGTCTGAAGATATCTACACAAAGGTGAAATTTAGGATTAAGTAAGAAATGTGAAACAAAGTTTTAAATATAACCTAGAAGTAGTATGGGTCTACAGACTTAAGTTTCTTTAAATGGCTAACTTCAATAAGTTGGAAATTTAGAAAAGAGAACTTGGTATTTCCTGAGATAAAAAAAAATATATTTTTTATCTTCTTAAATTGTTAAGTGAACGAAAACAGTAGTTTCTAGAATCATGTCAATAACCCTGACTTTTAAGTCATTTTCACCCACCCTTTGTTACTAAGAGCATACAAGTGTTCATCAATTCTGACTGAAGCATGAGCAACCCATAGTGTGCACTTTTGGAATATTCTCATCACCCCAGGCACCATATTTTATAGACGTCAGAGTTCTGAAACAACTTGTTTGCTAAATGTCTCGCCAAATCAGTGACAGTAAAAGTCTCAAGAATTTTTTTAAATGTTGTTTCTGGCCTGAGATGAAGCCACGAAATATACACAAATGTCTCAAAATATTATTGCTTTTAATTTAATGATCTGCCCACAAAATATGTAACAGAGCATTAAAAAAAAAAACAGCAGACACCATTATTTATTTTCAAAATGGGGCCAACTAACATCTTTGTTCTGTTAGCATTATGAAGTTTTACATGCCTTGACCACTTTTATAATGCATGGCACAGATGAAGTTGTGGAGGAGAGAAAGTAGACCCTCTCACTGAGGAGGCCATTTAAAATTCTTATAGAAGGTTTGGACCACTGTAGGATGAGAATATATGATAAGATAGTATTCTTGGTATGAATTATAAATACGTTAGTAGCATCATCTGAAGTATCACGTGCATCTGTAATTTCATTTGTGTTTAATTAGAATCAAATTAAATAAATTCAACTCTTTATATGGGAATGGCCTCCCATGTAAATCACCTATGGTGCCACACTTTATTGATGTCATTGGTTGGAAATAATTTGTTTGCTAAATGTCTCACCAAAATAGTAAAATGTTACAAAAGCTTTAAAAAATGTGGTTGCTAACATTTCAAAAGAAAAGAACATTGACTCAGCCATACTTGACTATAGAGATGCCTGCTTGTCTGTTTATGGGTGCTACATTGACATTAGGAAAGAAACGCAACAATCTTAGCTGGATGTCACCAGATGAATGTGTAAGGGAATGTGGTACATAGATACTGTGGTATATGGTTCAGCTGTGCAGAATAATGAAAGCATGAAGTATGTAGGAAAATGAGTTGGTCTAGAAAGGTTAAGCAAAGGGATCCAAACCTAGGGAGAAAATGAAATAAGTTCTCCTTAATGGGGGGGGTCCATGGCTTTTTATGGGCACTTCTATAGATATAAACAGGTATAAGTGTGTGTAGAGTCTAGAAAGGAGAACAAATGATGATGATGTTAGATATTCAAGAAAGATGTACAGTAGGCAAAAAGACAAATGAAACATTGGATAAGGGAAGACACTGGGAGGGCAGATTTCAAAGCAATAACAATAAACAAGCAAACAACAACAACAAAAACAACAACAAAAACTGACCAAACCAACCAACCAACCAAAACCAAGGAAGACAATGGTGAGGGAGGACAGGGCATAGAGAACCAAGAAGCATACTTTCTTCAATTAAGTCTTGATAGTACCTAGCGCATCATATACACTGATTCTGGAAATTGTCTAAATGAAGTCAGAATATATTGTTGATTCATACCAAGTTAAGATAACTACCCTCTCATTAGTCCCTTTAAAGACATGGTAGGAAATCAAACCACAAGAAAGAACTATTTTATAGTTGACAAGATAAAGAAGTTGAAGATGGTTGTAGGTCAACAATTATACATATTGCAAAACAGAGATTCTCGACCCATGTATGAAGCACTCATATTTAATAGAGAACTTTAGATTTTATTATCAGTTGTTATTTCAGTATTTGCATGAGCTTTCTTGAAGTCAGAATATTACTAGTTAAGAAATGTGAATGTCTAATCCTGGTGTAGGATGTTTCTAAAACTGTGAATCAACCCTTTTATACTGTCATGAGCTTTATTTGCCAGATGAAAAAGATATTTAAAATTTTAAATTGTGCTTCAAACTTCAGACAAGAACATTCACCAAACTCCAAATACTTCTAAGTACTTGTAACAATTCTTATTATGGTACTATCCCCTTGGAAATCAGTCTTCTGTAATCCTGGAGCTAATCAGTGAGTGCTTTCTGATTTGGGAAGAGGAACATACATGTTAATTATCTAGGAATGGTACACAGCCTCCAAAAGAGACAATCATGGTAGGAATGATGGAGCTGGACTGTAAAATTAGCAGAAAGCTCCTAAAAGTCGGCACTCAGCAAGATCGCTTTCTTACAGGGCTTCTCCACCCCCATTTTTTACTGGACATTCATAGACAAGGTTAATCATGGCATAGTTCAAAGCTTGGAGACTAATTTTGTAGGCATGCACTGTAATGCTCAAACTCAACACATATTCAGCTACAAGACGAGCTCTCTGGCCAACTGAGTGGAAATATTACCTTTGAAAAAGCTGTCATGAGCAAAATGTGAGAACACACTATAGCATATGTCAATAAACAGTGACTCATCTTGAATGCTGACATGACTCTCCATTCTTGCATACAGAAAAGTATTTTCTGCTGCTCAGATGCAGAAATGTATATAAAAATTTTTTTGTATATGGATAGAATTTCATAAAGGCATCTTTCTTCACCATGTCAGTTCACTTTACTCTCATTTGTAAAAAAAAAAAAAAAAAGTCAAGTATAAACTAGGGGTTGTAGAGAACACTCCATGGGTACAAGGTACAGTATTTTCTGTGCAAGGGCAAGGAACTGAAATCCCTATAGTACTTATATAAAAGTGGGGTTTATGGTATGTGTTTATATTCCCAATATTGGATATGATAGAGACAGGTAGATTTCCTGGAGATTCCTAAACAGCAAATCTAGTTAAATCTATGTGCTTCAAGCTCAAAGAAATACTGTTTCAAAGCACAAATTATCAAAATGATTGGGAAAAGACATTGGATGTCAAATTCTGACCTGCCCAACACCCCTCCTACATACACAAACACCCACACCCACACAAACACACTTAAAAATGTACGCAACATAGAAACAAATAAAAGAAACAAAAAATAAACCCACAAAACAAGCAAAAAATTCTAGATTTAAAGGGATATAAAGATATTTTCATTGTGATACTTAAAGTCATGCTACCACAGTTGGCTCAACTTTCTTTTTCACGTGTCTTGAAATTAATCATAGCAGACTTATTTCACCTTCTATTAATTTTTATAATTAATCATTATCCTCCATTCATTAGAATCTATTAAATGCTGAGGAATAAAGATGAAAGAGAAGCCTTATTATGCTTATCATGTTCCTGGGTTTTATCAAAATCTATAACTATTTTTTTCATTTTAGAATTAGATAAATGCATATACTTTTTTGCCAACAAATACTGAAGCAAACAGAATGATTACGTTTTTAAAATTAGCCTTGGAGGTGAACCTGTGGTATGTCTTTGTATCCACATTGGATTCAGCTTGTAGGTATTTGCTGCTTATATTTTGGACTTAATTTCTCTTTCTCAGTCACCCCCATATTATAATGTAGGGATTGGGACTATTAACTCCTTATTGCAGGGCATTTTGGAACTAATGAATATTACTTAAGATTTTAATATTCACCAAAGTAAGGAGCAGTATGCTTATGTAATTATGGATAGATGGGAAGAACATAATAAAGATGGAGACAAAACAGAATGTTCTCTAATGTCACTGATGCTGCTTTATAAGGAGTGCACAGAAAGAGGTAGATGGATGTCAGAGCCCTAAAGGACTCCACCTAGAATGAGGACCAAAGGGCACCCTGCATGCAAAACTTCAAGGTCTGTGAAAAGGTGCTTGACATCATTTATCAACAGTGAAATGCAGATAGAAATCACAGTGAGAAATAATCTCAGACCTGATCGAACAGCCATGACACAAATGACAAAAAATGGTGTTGCCAAGAATTTGAGAAAAGGGTGCTGTAGGTGATATTAGTTATGAGGGTTTTTTTTCCAAAAGTTAACAATAAAAAATTTCATATGGGGGAAGGAGAGCCATTTTTTGCTCCGGTGCACTGCTGGGGAGAGGGCGGCCTGCAGAAGCAACACAGCTTCTGGGAAAGATCCCTTTTCTGGCTCCAGTAATCTGGTGCCTTTCCTGCTCGAGGAGGGGTGTCTGCCCAGGTGCAGTCTGGGGGGGGGGGCTGAACCTTTAGGAGGGCCATCTTTGTTCCTGTGCACTGCCAGGGAGAGGGCAGCCTACAGAAGCAACACAGCTACTGGGACAGACTCCATTTCTGACTCCAGGCATCTGGCGGAACCTTTTCTGCCTGAGGAGGGGTGTCCACCCAGGAGGAGTCTCAAGGCCTGAGCTGGCAGGAGAGCCATCTTTGCTCCGGTTTGCTTAGGCTCAGGACCGCAGGAGCTACACAGCTTCAGGACAGACAGAAGCAACCTAACTTCTGGGACAGACCCTGTTTTGGGCTCCAGAAATTTGGGCACCTTCCTCGCCAGAGGAAAGGTGACCACCTGTGAGGTCTCTGTCTGCCAGAGCAGGTGAGAGAGTCATATTGTGTTCAGGGTCCCTCAGTGGCTAGTCTGTGCAGGTAAGTGAATAAACTGCAGAGGCAACACATCTACTGGGACAGGCCCTGTCTTGGGCCTACATCTTCAGCCAGGAGGTAGATCTGAATGCCAGGACTCTGTAAACTTTCCCTGCTGGAGGAGAGCTTCCCTGCAGAGAGTAATCTGAATGCTGAGACTCAGGAGAGACCTGGACTCCCCGGACTGCTGACAGAGGCTAACAGAATCACAGGAGGAACAAGCTCCAACCAGAGACAACTATAACAACTAACTCCAGAGATCACCAGATGGCGAAAGGC
>NC_034592.1:117329918-117371889 GCF_900095145.1 Mus pahari | reverse complement strand
TATATATATATATATATATATATATATATATATATATATATGGAATCAGCTAAGTGTACTTTGACAGTTAAATAGATAAGGAGAAATATATATTTATTATTGATAATATATATTTTATATATTTTATTCCACATATCTCTATCTCTATCTATCTATCTATCTATCTATCTATCTATCTATCTATCTATCTATCTTAGCCATGGGAAGAAGGAAGTGTGATCTTGTGCAACTGCTTGGAAGAATCTAGATGACATCTATTATGCTACATAAAGCCAATGACAAATAGCCATCTTCGACTCTTGTAAAATATATAAAAATTCAGTTCACAGAAATACATAGCAGAGTAGTAGAGTTCCATTTACTAGGGGCAGGGGCACTGGTAAAGGAAAAGAAGGTAAATGTTGGTCAAAGAATATAAAAGTTCAGGCTGATGAGATGGCTCAGCCCAGAAAACCGCTGTAGAAATTTGAGAACTTTAATTATTCCCCGGGACCCATGAGAAGACTGCAGGATGTGATGCTAGGGATCTATATCCCTGGTACTTCTCTAGCAAAATGGGAAGTGGCAACAGTGGAATTTCCCAGAATCCCATGGAACAGTTAGCTAGGAGAATGCAGCAGAGCTGAAACAAAGAGACCCTGCATCAACAAGGTACAGAGGAGAGCAGATACGTGAAGGCTGTTCTTTCACATCTCTGCATGTGCTGTGGGATATGTATGTCCCACACATACTAAAAAACAAAAACAAAAACAAAAAAACAAAAAAAGCAAGAAAATGAAAAATATTAAAACTTCCAATAGGTTACAGAAGCTTGGGAGGTCTGCTGTGCATTGCAGAGAATGGAGTTAACCATCGTGTGTTTTTAAATTGCTGGCAATAGGTAAGTGTTCCTGCCAAAGGCATGACAATTTTCTTAGGTAAGGCACAATTTTAAAAACCAATTTAATTATTTCGTTCTAGTGTTTGAAACAGGACTCACTAATTAGCCCAGAGTAGACTCAAATGCTTGATACTTTTCACTTGATCTCCTAAAAGCTGGTATTATAAACCTGCAGATCCAAACCTGCCCCAAGGAAGGCACATGTTATTTATCCATAGTGGTCTATCACACAACACACATATTTTGAATCAATAGTATTCAACAAATGCATTGAATCTTATCCACCCAAGATGGGGGAAACAAAACAAAACAAAACACAACAAAATTCTACCAGATTTGGCTTCAGCATTTAGATATCACAGGGACAGTGAAAGCATACATTCAGACTGGCCTTGCTTGGGAGGGTGTATGGCAGCTTCTTGCTAACTGCTCACATAGGAGAAACATGCTTCTCTATAACTATGCTTTTGCATGCCAAGTCTGTAGAGGAAAACCATCTGCTTAGCTATTGGGATAGCACATGCTGCTCTCAACCTTTGCTCCTGAAATCTCTAGATACCTGGGACAAAATAACGAAATTGTTGGCCATTTTTTCTACTTTACATGCGCAATGACCTCATTCTCAGCTGTTTGGTGTGTGCTGACAGAGTCCGGAGCTCTGAGCAGTTGTTCACAATCAGCTGCACCAATTAAGGAAATCCTTCCCTAGCTAGGTAGAAAGAAGTGCCCAGAGACTCAAAAGGAGCCCCTGGGGAAGCACTCACATGCACAAATGAAATCATAATAATATTGGTAAAGAGGATACCTGTCGGGCTTTTTTCTTTTTTTCTTTTTCTTTTTCCTAGAGCAGAGGAAACCTTAGGGGACCTGAACACCTGGTGACATGGTTTGCTCAAATTCATTTGCCAGTTTGTTCTCATTCCTGTAAGGGAATTAGTCAAGAGCAAAAGGTTTTTAAAGAATTCATATGAAAAGCCATCTGTTCCCTGGGCTTTGTTCAATCTCAATTTAAGGATGGCTTTGGAGATTTCCTATTCCCTAATTAATTCCTCTAGATGAGCTTGTGGGGTTGGCTCAATTTATTTTTTGAGAGATGGAAAAAAAAAATCCTGCCATCAATTAGTCCTTTGTTATGCTGTGACTGAGATGGAAATAGCTTTTTGCCAAATGGAGCAAAGAGCTGAGAGATGCTTGTATTTGCTGTGGCCAGGTGTCCTGTGTCATTAGGCTGGGCTTTGATGTAAGTACCATTCTCAGGGTCTTTCAGATAACTGGTGAGAAAGCGTGTAACTTTGCAGAAATCTGAGTAATTTTTAGACTGAAGGATGGAGACAGGGAATCCAAAGCACTGAATAGGAATCATATTTGAAAGCATATAATTCTAACAGGTTTTTTCCTGTACTATAATGTGCAATGCGTGTTAATTGAACGCTCCCAGGACCAGGTTTTCTGTGCAGTCGCCAGCCAGCAAGAGGGTTAAATGGAAACGAAAGGAAAGAAAGCAAAAGGAGCAGAACAAGAGGAGAAAGACACAAGAGGAGAGGGGACAAGGTGGAAAGCCTGTCCACAGATGGGCTACAGGTTTGGCAAAATATATATTTTAAGAAAAAGAATAAAGCGAGACTGTACCAGCTTTAATTTTGCTCCTGTCAAATTACCACTCCACACTCATCGTTCGTGAAATAGGCATCGTTTGGCAAAATATATATTTTAAGAAAAAGAATAAAGTGAGACTGTACCTGCTTTAATTTTGCTCCTGTCAAATTACCACTCCACACTCATAGTTCATGAAATAGGCATCACCCAGAGAAAATCGAAAGGTTGCTTAAGACCCTCACTGCTATATTAGGCTGGAAGGAATCCGATCTCTAGCGACTCTGGATGGTACATAAAGAGATACGGTTTTTAAAGAAAAACAATACCTGAGTATTTAATTTTAGCATATTAACTAATGGGTCTTTATTCTGTTATTTGTATTTCCAAGGTGCCTGAGTAATTCTATTTATTCTTATTCTCAGGTCATAGGTTTCCCTCCTGAAACCATTTACATTTTGAGGTTCAGAGGTGCAAGAAGGTCGAAGGGTATTAGACTGGGGAAGTACAGCCAGCATGGTGGGATGAGAAGATTTTGCTTTCCTGCCCAAGTGGGGTATGTGAAGGAGAAAGGAAGGAAGGAAGGTAGGCAGTGGCGGGGGGGGGGGATGTTAGAACCCCGGTTTTAAACTTGCAGCCTAAAGTTCCCTACTTTTATTTATTTATTTTTAGAGCGGTTAAAGGATAGAAAACAGATGTAATTACCTCACTTTCTGTTTGACGTTTTAGGAAGACTGCCTGTCAGAATATCCCAACACAGTGAAACACATTGATTAATTGGCAATGTAGCATGTGTGTGATGTGATGGAATGTGATGGGGTGGTGTGGGGGCAAGCATATGTTATATGCAGGCATCTAGAATTTCTGTCTGTCCCACTGAGGCAATCATTGTTGCTTCTGGATGGGCGGGAGGTAGCAGTGTAGGCATGGAAATCCCTGTAGATCCTCATCCTTTCGGGGGCTGAGTGCTTCGATAGGATTGTACAGATGTCTGGGAGGCAGATGCACAGATTTTCATGTACAGTCAAGGTAAACATCACTAAACAGAAGATAGCAAACTATGAAGGCAGGGGCAATAAGTATAGTAACACTAAAGAGGCAAGCAGTGGAAAGCTGATTCCTGACCTGGTTGCCATAGTGGTTCAAAGACATTCAGAGAGTTTTCCAACATTTCCACATCTCCATTCACACAGGCATGTATATGTGCATGAACAGAATCTCATGGTGGATCACCACTGAATAGAAGAGCCCCTCATCATATTGTACATGGATGTGGACTATCAAAGGCCTCTTAGACAGGTTATGCCACATAATTAAAAGGGAAGGTGATGCTAAAGAAGATGACTTGACTAACAGTAGGGGAAAAAAATCATTTAACATGCTACATTGTTTTTACCCACCTGCATGGAGCAAGAGTATTCGTCCTTCATACAGTAGGAGCATCTCAAATACAAACAAGAAAATCCGTTTGAGAAGGCCTTTAAAAAATTTTAGGGGAATAGCTAAATTTGGAAATGTTATTTTGGCTCTAGTTAAGATCGCAGAGTACCTAGAAGTGGGCTACAGAGGGCACAGGGAAGCCCATGTCAGGAAGGAAGAATGAATCTAAATAAAATATGCATAAATACTCCTATGGAAAACTATTAGTTTCTGAGGTAACTTCAACATTAAAGAATAATTGCTTTGGAACTTTGCCTTAGCATTTAGTACCTTAGCTTGAAATTTGAGTTCCTTTTCACGCACACTGAATCTTACAGGGCTGGCCCCTGCTGTCTCTCTTCATTGAATTCCCAGCCTCCTTGTTTCTTCTCCCCCTGGTTCCATGAATTCTTCCTCTTCTATTAGATCTGTCTTCAGCTTCATGCATGCTGCTCCTTTTGCCTGGGATCCATCTTGTTTCCTCCTGAGTGACCAGCAATTTCCTTTATCCATAGGTTCTCCTTCCTAGCAACATTCAGACTCTGACAGAGGCCAACTCTCAGAGCACCCTCTCCACTGGATGCCAGGGACAATCAGATCTGGGAAGATTGAGGAAGAGTTTTGGTTCAAGCTATGTTATTACCCAGCATAGATGGGCTTAAACATTGACCTTCAAAGCACTGGGGTTTGCACAGACTACTGTAAAAAGTTTCCTTTATGACAGGATAGTCTTCAGGATTCAGCTATGGACAAGCTAGCTATTATTTCTTAATTACTAATTCATCTGTTCTTCAATCTTCTTCTGTTTTAAGGTATGGCTGAACTGAAACTTTCCTCGGGATCTGTTGAAAACAGTAAGTTAAAACGTTTAAAACTCTGGGTACAGTTCTTGACAAATATTAAAATGACAGCTTTCATATTATCATCATCATTATTACCACTATAAGGTTCCAACAATACGGCTAAGGAATTCTAACAGTATTTAAGAGATAAAGCTTTCTTTAAGTTACTAAGATTCTATTGTCCTCCCAGACTCACCAGCCATGTCCTGGAAATGTCTGCACTTCTGGGTGCTCCCTGTCTGAGGACTTAGCTGGATCTCACAATACTCAGCTCTCATGCTGCTTGCTTGTCTGCTTGTTAAGTTTGCCTGCACCGACTGTTCACTTTGAGCAACAGACTCATCTGTTCAATAATGCCTGAGGCACAGTACTGTTTGGATCTACTCTTATCTGGATAGAAGTGGTGATGGTTTAAAAGAGAGCTCTGAAACCCGATTCTGCCCTCTGACTAGCTTGACGGCCATTAGCAAGTGGGCAGTCTCCTTGTTTGTAGCATAGTGTCTTTACTCTTGACTTTAATACAAGCACTTAGTGTGGACAGTTGTTTCTTATCTGTAGACAAAAGAAGATCATATTTAAACATTTAGCCTGACTATTTAAAAGTTGTACTTATTCCATCTCCTTCCACTGCGGTAAGAATGACTCCATTATGTTTTCATTTACAGTGCTGATCACGGGAGTCTAGGCATTGTCCTGCTTTATTTCTGCCAGTGTTAATATACTCAATATAGTTTTGGTAAAAATTGTTAAATGCTTTTATGCTTTTTCTCCCTTTACCCAGATCACAATATTTATCAGAGACAAGGTTTGACAAACAACATTGAGAATGAAATAAAGAAAGTGTGTGTGTGTGTGTGTGTGTGTGTGTGTGTGTGTGTGTGTGTGTGCAGAAGCAAAGGCAAATGACCATCATGGTAATAAGAAGATGGTCAATATCTTCTTATTCTTCATCATTTGCCAGGGGAACTTGGGGACACAAGTACAAGTGGTAGTTATTGATGAGAGAGAGGTTTATTTGGGATAATTGTTAATCCCAATCTTCCGGTGATTCAGGAATTCTCAGGATATGGACACTTTGTGCTAAATGGCACTGCTCACCTTAGGTCGAATAAAACATCCAGGGCCAAATTTAATAAGGAGAAACTAAAGCAAGAGGCAGCAAACTGGTTGTTTTGGAGCTTGAATTCAAAAGTGCAAACCCCTAAATTTTAAAACATTTCTTAATATTAAAAGCAAAAGTCATGGTGAGTTCTCTAAAAATAGGAGCCAAAGTTACATTCCATAAAACGAGACTGAAAGATGAAAGGGGTTCTCTCCAAAACTATGGTTTGAGAGCCCCTTCTTCCTGAGTGGGAGGGGTGGGGCTCAAGTCTTTACCCTGTCTATGAGTCAACCCCAGGGACTAATGACAAACAGGGGGGACATGTGAGCAAGGCAATAGTGCTGTACCCCTGACATCTGGTACTGCTCAGGGAAAACCCCAGTTATTGTTAGCCTCTACTGCCACCATTGATTTGGGGTTTTTGATTTCTGTGCAGAAGTTTTGTTATATCAGTTTTTGCTGTAAATATTAACTTCTTAGTACAAAAAGGGAGATTTTCCCAGGGAAGAGGTTCGGCATTTCTGATCTCCAGACCAGACAAAGAGGATGTCCATATGAACCTGGAACTTTAAAATCCTCCAATACGATGAAAAAGGATGTTTTCAGCCCTGTGTATTTTCAGTGGGTGTTGTGGTAAGTTAAAAGGAACTTCAGAGCATGTGGTGATATCATCAAGTGAACACTCTGGAAAGCCTTACATTAAAACCCATCCAATGATCTTGGGTTATCACTAGTGACAGAGGCAGGGCTACAACTGTTAGGAATGATTTCATTTGCTACCCTATCCAATACATATTTCAGTTTATGTTTTCAATGTCAATGAGCTAATAGAATCAGGAAAAAATCCAGATTCTTTTCTCTAAATAATTGGCATCATGACAATGTTAGATATGTCCTTGTGGTAAGGGACTAAAGTATTACTGGCTTTGTTTTGAAACTGTGACACAACATGTGTTTTTGGAATCTTTCTGAGGTGGTTTGGACCCTCTGCTTGCCTGGTAACCACAGTGTCTACGTTAACCCTCATTACAGTTTGGGAATTTCCAAAGTGGCTATTAACAAGGGGCCATGGTTTATGTAATACTGTCTCCTTCAGTTTGCAGCTTGCTTAGAAGCAGGTGAGCAGACCATCTTTAATCAGAGTGTGGGAAAGTCTTCACACTTCACTTGCAGCCCAAAAGCCAGAACTTCAACAGCTGTAATGTATTCATAGATCACAGAGTCTTCTGTATAACCTGTTAAATATATAAGTTTAGACTGAAGCATCATTGAGTGTGGCTACTGGTAGTCCACAGACCATGGTCTGCATTGTGACTGGATGGGATGGTACTACTGCATTGCACTCAGAATTGATGAGTCTGAGTTCTCCTCCCAGACCAGTGTAGTGATGTCAATCGATGATTTTCTCAGCTGTGACAAACTTGCTTAAATTCATGTATTGTGAAAAAGTCTATGTAGGTGATTTTCTCTGTGACATTTATGATTCGCTGGTAGAATTTGCTTGTTGTTTCTCTGTTACTTGACTTCCTGAGGAGGAGGTCTTGAACATTTGAGTCCTTTAGCTCCCTGCTGTCCTGGCTTCTTAACACACAGTCCTTCTGCAGGCGTAAGTTGTGATGGCTGGTTTTAATTCTTCACTTGACAAATTGTAGAATCACCAGCAGGAGGGAGTCCTTACGAAGGACTGTCTGGATTAGCCTGACTACTGGGCATATCTGTGTGGATTGTTGTCACGGTGTTAATTATGTAGGAAGACCAAATCAGAAAGTAACTGGGAACTACTCCCCCAATTTGGACAATAGGAGGACATGTAAGAGTAGAGAGAGCAAGCTGAGAACCAACTACATCAAAGTCCTGCTGTTGTGACTTCTAGATACAATGAACTGGAATTTGGAACAGTGAGCTAAAATAAACCCTTTCTCCCCTAAGCTGTTTTTATCAGTATATTTTGTCTCAGTGACAGTGAGTGAACTAGGGTACATGCCAAGACACCAGACATGATATTCTACCTCATAAGGCATTCAGCCCTAGGTTATTTTAAAAGATTATCTTTTAATGAAACCCACATTAAAAGGGCCCACACATTTGATCTTCTTATTGTTCATCATCTGGGCTTTTGTGAGTATATGTTAATTATACCGGTCCTCTGTATGCTCACATCTGTCTGCAGCATCCTTTATCCTATTCACTCACCATTAACCTTTCTTATCCTTCCTCTTGCTCATCCTCTTTATCATTTCACTTCCCTATCAGTCTCCCTTGTTCTTCCATGTCCCTGCTCCCAGATAGATTCATGCATGTGGGAAAACATGCTATAATTGGCTTTGTGAGCCTGGCTTGGAGAGAAGTGGAAGAAGTGGAGAAAAGATCATCATGTCAAGTAATAGACATATTTAGTAAGTGCAATTGTCACTGTGAAGAGAAAATAAAATGGAGACTCACAAGGGAAGGAAGCAATGACAACCCAAGGAACTGAAAGTGGCTTTACTTCATTTCATCTACAGCATGAACGCTATAGAAATTGGATAGAAAAATTTTAGACTCAGAGGCTGGGAACTTTGGCTAGGAAAAAATGGTAAGTAAAGCCGGGTGTTGTTACACCTGCATTGCACTAGAGAGGCTGAGGCAGGAGCATTACCATGAGTTCCAAACTAGCTTAAGATAACTAATGGAACCCTATCTCTAAAAAAAGTAGCAAGAAGAAGAAAGAGCAGGAGTGCCTTGTCCTGCGGATGTGCCATTCCTGAGAGCTAACTGTGGAATGGGCTCTGAGTAGCTCCTTTACAAACACTGTCATTTGGAAATGATTTCTTTAATTGAAAACTGAATTTACAACGGTTATTTCCAACAATGGAGACCTGTCAAATGTTCCGGAGTTTAAAAGATTCTCTAAATGCCAGCCTTGCCCCTCTCCGATTCACTGGTCAGTAGCAGTATTCTGATCTAGTCTTTCTTCAGTGTATAATTGAGTGGAAAGCTGCTTCCCTCAAAGTGTATTGTTGCATTTCTGTGTGGCTGTTAATCAGAAAACAAATGGGCACTCACCAGGGCCTTCTGTTTGCACATGAAATAAAAGCCTTGTGGTCAGGAATGCTTTTTGTGCTAACCAAAATTGAAACCCAGTGGGACAGCGAGCATAGGACTGGCGACTGAGTAGCATTTATGATAAATGTATATGAAGGCCTCTCTTAATTTCATATTGATTTTCTATTTTCTTCTAGCAAAGGTAAGCACTCTTGGGATTTTTTTTTTCTTTCTGTTGTTCACTCATCAAGCACTTTCCCCTTTTCTATGACTCCAACTTTTAGTTGAGCAACAGAAGAGTTGAATCATAAAAGAGGAGTCCAAAAAAACTTTTATTTGTTTGAAGGAAATTCTTTCCATCTGTCCCTGTTCCTTCCTTTGCTAATTTGGGTCATGTGCTTGGCTTTAGTCATCCATCCCAGGCAGAGAATGTCCAGGGTCCTCCCCACTGGCCACAGCAAGGTCTGGAGGTCTACGAGTGGTAACTGAAGACTGGAAGACTAACCACATCCTACAGAAACGGTAATAGCTGCTTTGGGCTGAGAAGTTCCGCTGGAATTTGAGGCTAAGAACACAAAGTAAGCCAAAACCTCAAAGGTCTGCAAGGCAGGGCGTAGCTTGATTGAAGGGGAAAGAAAAGAGGTGAGGAGAATAGCAAGGACCACTTGCCAGAGGATGCAAGGGAACCCTGTTGAAAAGAAGGAGTTGGTCATTGAGGAACCAACTTCACATTAAGAAAGGAAGTCGGTCTGTCAGTGCAGTCGTTGCTCCTCAAGAGAAAGCTGTATGCATGCTCGGGAAAGAAAATCTTCAAAGGAGGAACCACATTCCATCTATGTAACCTTTTCCTTTATGTTTGGGGAGAACTTATGGCTTCCCTTATATAATCTATGTTGTCACTACAGAAACTGGCAAGTGCAATTTGGGAGCTATGCTTGATTCTTCTGCTGTTTCCCTACAGAACTTGGAAACATTGATCATGTTGCTCCATTGTGAGACTCGGGTACACACTGAAATCTATCATAGGGTTATTTCTTGTATAGATTCTTAATCCATGTAGCCTTGCTTAAATCTTTTTTTCCTCTTTAATTTATGTTGGTTTTCTATGTGCCTAAGTGGGTCTGTTTTTAAAGAAAACATGCATTCTTTAATAATTTCATCTGGAGGTTGATTACCTGAATCACTCTATTGAATTTGTATAACATTGTGACTGTTTCAAATCCATAAAGAACATCAAAAGAGAGGCTGTTCTACAAAACCCACAGAGATGCAAAATTCAGTCTTTTCCAAGCTGTGTTTATGAAAGACAACAGAGACTCAGCTTTCTTTTTGTCAGGCTTACTCTGGGAGACCTGGACCCTTTTCCAAGTTTGACCCTTGAAACCAGAGTGCAGAAGCTACATGTAGATATTTAAGTCCAGGATAGGTTCATCTTCCAGTAATCCCAATGCAGGGTCAGATTTCTATTTAAAAAGTATCTTCTTAAACATTTAGGTTCATCCAATTTGAAGACTGAACCCTTGAGGGTGGAGAGAAGACACAGCTACCACAGTCCCTGAAAGTATGACGTAGACTTTGTGGTTTAGCAGCAGAGAGAGCTTGGTGAGTTGCTTATGCATAAGTAGAATGCCAGATTCAGTCTCCCCCAACTATGTTTCTAACCACTTGAAAATGATTTCAGTGAAGCATTAATGGTAGATAGGAAGAGTAGGGACAAACCCAAACATCGTCTTTCTCTTTTACTGTAGAAGATAAGCTATCTGCAAGTAACTACTCCTCAAGGTATAACTATGATTTATAAAAGACTGACTGGCACGTAGGAAGCAGTCATTAATATGACTGCAGCTACTTTCTAGTTTCATGTAATGTACTTGTGTCTTTTGTGAATGGGACAAGGAGTTGGACCTGGTTATAGTAACTACACACAGGTGCTGGCCCTGGTCTGTCAATAACCATACTCCTTTGACATTCTGTCACCATGAGGCTGGCTTTCTGGTTAGGGTTGTTTTGCTTTTCCTTAAAGATTCAATCAATCTATCTATCTATCTATCTATCTATCTATCTATCTATCTATCTATCTATCTATCTATCTATCTATCTGAATGCTTTTCCTTAAAGATTCTATCTATTATCTATCTATCTATCTATCTATCTATCTATCTATCTATCTATCTATCTATCTATCTGAATGTATGCGTCTGTATGAATGTATGTGCACGAGTGTGTACACATGCTTGTACATTTGCATACAAAGACTTGAAGAGATCACTGGAACCCTGAGATCTGGAGTTAAGAGTTTCAGGGATGCCTGGCTTGTGAATTGGCAGCTTAGATCTGAGCTAGGATTGCATAGAAAGTATTTTTCAATGTTGAGACCTGTCTCCAGTACCAGCACAGTACTGACACATGAAGATACTTGATACATATTGTTGATTTCTTATATTTCCTAAGACCTGGACTTTAGAAAACTCTTTCTCCTGTGTATTTCCTTTGAACTAAATGCATGATAATCAATGTTTGCTCTAAAAATTAAAGTCATACAGAAGGGAAGACTGGACAATGGCATGTTACAACCAAAACATTACCTTTACATAAAATTTATTTTAGCACCTCGTATTTAGTTTACTTTAATTTTTAAAATTTTTATTTGAAGAAACATGTTGTTATTTTACTAGTAAAGTGGCCATATTTTGATGGAAGTTAAACATGAAAAAAATAGAAAAGTTCTGGGATTTTGATATTTTTTCAATCTGAGAAAGTTCTAGTATTTTATGAAATAATAAAAAATGTATGAGGTATCCTCTCTTAGTGGTATGTGACAAAGTTGGTACATAACTGCAGTATCAGGTCATGACTGTTCTCTGCTCTCTGCTACCCAAGCACCGTGTGCAGACTGTGCACACCCCTTCTGTCCCCTGCCTAAAACATCATGACAGGTCTGCTCACACCACTATGGCTTTATCTGGTACCTCACTCAAAGAGTATTTTCTTTATATCTATAAAGACATTTCCAAATTATGATAAATGCCCATTTGGCAACTGTATTACTAGAGAGGGCTTTAGACTTAGCTGGATGTCAGTTTCTAAGGTAAATGCTATGCCTGGAATCAGTTTTGGCGAATTTTGTTTGTGTTCACAGAGGTAGGTCTATGTGGCATGCTGTGGACAGTGAGACTGCATGTGTGATCCTGTAAGAGTTTTCAGGTAAGAATTTAGAGTGTTAGAGGGGCATGGTGGTGCTCACCTTCAAGCCCAGCACTTGAGAGGCAAATGCAGATGGATCTATGTCAGTTTGAGGTCAGCCTGATCTACAGAGCAAGTTCCAGGATAGCAAGGACTGCATAGATAAACCCTGTCTCTAAAAATCAAGAACAACAACAAAACAAACAAACAAAACAAAAATGTCAATAGACAACAAATAAACAAACAATAAAAAGGAATTTGGAGATCTGTTTTCTTTAAAAAACACTTATGTAGTGATTTGTGGCACTGTTGATTAGAAATTCTGCATTTTCCATTTGCAGGTGGCAGAACACTAAAACAATTGTTTTCCCTTCCTGGACCACAATTTTTGAAAGAAGGGGAGAATGTAGTGATCATCTCTACTTTACACCACAGTAGAGAATTCTTCTTCCTTTATACTACACACTTCTTGTGACCCAAACTAACACGGATATGTTTTCATGTACACAATATTGGCACGCTCCCTCGAAAGCAGTCTAGGATGTAGACGAAAGCCTGAGTTCTGAACAGAGATTAAATATCTGGTGCTATTACATTTGCCTGGGAGTACAGATAAGATAAGATAAGAAGGGTGTGTACAAACCTAAGGTACAGCTAGGAACTGGGGAGGTATAACTGGGTTTAATTTATTGCTGTGTCCTAATACTATTCTTGCTGAATATTTAAAGTACTTTAAGGTACATCTTCTATACAGTGGCTGCTGAATAAATCATACCATAATGTTCACTGAGTTTTGATGAAATAGTGGAGCCAGAAACCACATCTCTTTTCTACTTTTCTGTCCCACTTTTTTCCTCTGAAGCAACCATTAAAATAAATCTGTGTATTTTCCAGTCTGTCTTTTAATATTTTTCTTGATTCATAATGTACTAATAAATATTATCTATGATTACCTTCTTTTAAAATTTCCATATATTTTATCTTGTAACTATTATTTTCAACAATCAATTTGCTTTTGAAATTCAAGTTGATATATACATGCAGACACAGACATGCACATGTGCACGCGTGCACGCACACACACACACACACACACACACATACACACACACACAAACACAAACACACATGTTGTATAGAAGGCCCTTGAGCATGATGCATGGACGGACCTGAGGAATTCTGGAACCATCCTTGAAGTTACTGACATACAACTGTACATTCCTTCCATTTAACTATTATATTATATAAGTATATAAATATATGTTAACTAACACAGCACACATTACACATTTTTAGTTTTTAATTTTCATTATAAAAATTGTCAAGCTGCTTATGTTTTCATTTTACTTTTGAAATTATGTAGAATTCAAATTACTTTTCTTTCTTAGACTATAAAGTAGCTAATCTTTTCTAGAAATAGAATCAAATCTGACATAAAGTTAGACAATTATGTTTTCAATTGAGAGTGAAGGAAATGGTCTTTTAGAACTTGGATTCAGCTTTTAGAACTGCAAAAGTGGGCATGGGAAAATGACTGGGCAGTTCACAGTTCCACAGTTCTGAGTGATGAGAGCCAAAAATAATGTCTCTGTTTGGGAATGAACTATGCTCAATGATGTGATAATATAATAATTTCAATTGTTTTCAACTACGTCAATTCAACTACATGAATAGTATGTTTTGTTAATAATTTCACCACCAAAAGCTACTGTTTCAGTAAAATGAAGAAAGAAATTCTCCCCAAATTTCACAAACTATAGGTATTTCAAAAAAAGGGTTGTTTTCATATTTATGTTTTATTTTCATGGCAAAATAATACCTGAGAAATATAAAAATGAATCTTTTATTTCTAAAAATATATAATATATACAAATGAAAAGTTTCTCTGCCACTCTAACCCTACAGATATTACAAATTTAACTGAGAGTTTGAACCATGAACTCCAAGATTATCTATCATTTTGAAGCATTTCTCCCCAAGTGCTTAAGCTATTACCTTGGTACTTGTCATTTTAATTCATTTAATATCTTATTGGAGACATTTATGCAAGTTTTGAAACTTTATATTTATTAAAAGATAAGTCTAGTAATAGATGTGTACTTTTTTCTTAGATAATATGCTAGCAACAGAGTAATATAAAATCAAATGCTTAAGGTTAATGTTTTGAAAGGAATAGAAGGAACATATTTTAAGCACAAATTGCAACCAAGGAAGCCATATTTTACAGTATATCTATGATATTCTTATTTAATTGAGGCACAGAAACATAATAGGTTGAGTAATGCAGTCAGTAAACAACAGAAGTGGACCGTTCCAGGCAGTCTTCATCTTCCACTGAAGCCCATGGTGATAAATATCATACACGGAGATCTGTGTGGAACCACAGTTTTCCCCAAAGGAGACCTATCTCGAGCTTCTAATAGTGAAGGAGTTCCAGATATAGTAGGAAGTTAGGGCCTTTTCTTTTATGTGATTTCTGTGTAAAAGAAGAAGTGGAAAAAGAAGAAATGTTCAAATTTCCCTTCGATGATTTTATGCCAATAGAACACTTCCTGAAAGTGATGCTCATGAAGGCTGGCAATGGTTCTGTTAGGTTAGAACCACTCTGCCTCCATTTCCACAGGCAGGAAGCTGACAAGATGCTTCATTAATTCTAACCTTAGAGGAGTTACATATGATGATTTCATGATGGCTTTCATTTTTGGCCTGGATCTTACTTTCCTTCCTTAAAACTGCATTGCCTTAAACTCTGGGATCATAAATATTCCTCTACTTATTTCCAATAAGTAATTTTATTCTAATAAACTATATCTGCATACAATTATTCACATATGTACCTATATGCTTCTTTATTGAAGGGATATGTTTGATAGTCTGTTTCACTAAATTCTATATTATTTAATTAAGACTTGTTAAATTCCTCTAGATTTGAGACAGAGTTCCCTAGAAAAACTTATTTTCTAATTCAGTAAATGTTTTATTGTCATAAATGATATAATTATATGCATACATATACAGAGGGGAGAGAGATAGCTGTGAATAATATTGATGGTCTCCATTTGACAGTATAACATAATTCCTGAGGTTCAAAATATTGAACTGCATTGGGACAATATCTGTACATTATAAAAATAATTGAACTGCAGGTAGTGGCATCCTTTGGTCTTCCACTGTACAAACACACTTGGGCTGTATCATTTGTGGATAAGACACAAGCTTCTTGTTGTGTCATTTATATGCATCTATTACTTGATTAATATAAAACAATATGTAAATATCACTTTTTATGCTGTTCAGGGTTTTTAAAGTTTACTATTTCTAACAAATTTGATAAGCATTAAATAATTGTTGGTGGTGGTTCATAGTGAATTATGAAGAACTTTCTCCCTATGCTTAAAAAATTGAATGTAATGTTTATTGTACAAACTTATTTTAATAATTTTTATTTGATTGCATTTGTTTTATATGTACCTGTTAATTATGCAAGAGACAGATATGTCTTGTATGCTTACAACATTTTTGAGACTGTCTTTACAACACAGACCATGAACTATCTACATGAATGTCCTAGGCACTTGAAAGAAGGTTTATGTTCTTTTCTTGGGTGGCATGGTCTTAAAATTATCAGTTGGTTCACACTGATTATAAAGCTCAAAACAGAGTCACACTGATTCTTTGTACACTTGCTTATAAAAGTCATTAGTATTTGAAGATTAGTTAATTTTCCTTTTATTATGTCCTTTTATTATTTTGCTTTTATTTTGTCAATTTCTGCTTTGTATATTTGAAGCTTTATAGTATGAGTTGTTTATATATGCTCTGGTTGAACTCTAATCTCTAATAATATTCCCTATCCTAAAGTGCATTTTATGTTAATGTTACAGCTGGATCATACCATGCCCATTTACCTACAGGAGGATGTTGTCCAACATGCGAGGATATATGCCTGAAGTCATTGCTATTAAGTGACATAACATGTATGTTCTGTGTAGACTCAGCACACACACTGCCCTACAACCTTATGCTTAGTGTTTTTTTCAGTATGTTTTCTAATCCTTTAAATGTATTTACATATTTTAAATAACTGTCACTATTGTGGAAAGCAATTGAGAATGTAGTTCAAAGACCACTTTTAAGGAAAGGTCAGGCCATTTGCATTCACCATAATAATTCACACTGATTCAGTTCAAACCAATCAATCGCCTTGCCTATGACACGTAAGTCTCCACCCGTGCTTCCCTTTTCTTCTGTCTCCACCTAGCTGTGTTTTAGCTTGATGGCCGTTTTGAGTTTGTTTGTTTTTTTTTGTTTTTTTTTTTTTTTTGGTTGTTTGTTTGGAGGGTATGTGTGTTTGGTGTTTACTTGTTATTGTGTATGTGGCATCATGCCCTAGAGCGCACTGTACACTCCTTCACTCACAGTACTCCCATAAATAGTTTCACACCATATCACAGTAACAGTAGCCTGGGAGGTAACAAAGCAGCATTTCTCCACCGCTTTTCCTGTGTGAGCCATCACACATTATGTTTCTCCACTTACTATAAACTCTATGATGGGTTGTTACTGCTACTCATTTTCGGGAATCTTCACTGACTTCCAGGTAGTAAAATATTTAGGCTGCACAATCTTAGTTAAAACTACTAAGGGACGTATAGAAAATACATATATTTTAAATGGCATGAGTACAGTAGCCACAGATTTCTTCCTGTTTTTCTTATTCTATACTTACCCTTTGTGGAGTCATGTTCATATCCTCCCCTTGTATGCTGATGCAGCCACGCTGTTGGGCAATGCTCCCTGCCCTCAGCAAGCTTAATACATTCCAGTGGATAAGATTCAGATGGGCAGCCTTCCTGAGTGTTTTCTCAGCATGGAACTAAACCTTCCTGTTAAATATTTAGCAAGCTTTGGGAAAATTTAACTCTGTGTTTAGAAACAAGCTACTGGAAACCCCCATTTTGACATCTGGAACTCTGTGTAGCTGCTGCTGTTGCTGCTGCTGCAGGCACCTCCTGCACCGCTGCCACCACCACCGCCCCCTCCCCTCCCCCTCCCCCTCCTTCTCCTTCTTCTTCTTTTGGATATTTCCCCCTATGCCAATGAGTCCAAGACTCTTTCCCACTTTCTCTTCTATTAGATTCAGTGTATCTGGTTTTATGTTGAGGTCCTTGATCCTCTTGGACTTGAGCTTATTGCAAGGTGACAAATGTGTGTCTATTTTAATTCTTCTACATACAGACAGCCAGTTAGACCAGCACCATTTATTGAAGATGCTTTCTTTTTTCCATTGTGTAATTTTAGCATCTTTGTCAAAGATCAGGTGATGTGGTTTTATTTCTGGCTCTTCAATTCTATTGCATTGATCAGTGTGTCTGTCTCTGTACCAATACCATGCAGTTTTTATCACTATAGCTCTGTAGTAAAGCTTGAGGTCATGGATGGTGATTCCCTGAGCTATTCTTTTATTGTTAAGAATTGTTTTCACTTTTCTGGTTTTTTTGCCTTTCCAGATGAATTTGAGAATTGTTCTTTACATGTCTTTGAAGAATTGTGTTGGGATTTTGATGGTGATTGCATTGAATCTATAGATTGCCTTTGGTAGGATGGCTATTTTTATTCTGTTAATTCTGCCAATTGATGAGCCTGGGAGATCTCTCCATTTTCTGAGATCTTCTTAGGTTTCTTTCTTGAGAGACTTGAAGTTATTATCATACAGGTTTTTCACTTGTTTGGTTAGAGTTACCCCAGGATATTTTATAATATTTGTGACTATTATGAAGGGAATTGTTTCACTATTTTCCTTCTCAGCCTGTTTATCCTTTGTATAGAGGAAGGCTACTGATTTATTTGAGTTAATTTTATATCCAGCCACTTTACTGAAGTTGTTTATCAGCTGGAGAAGTTCTCTGGTAGAATTTTTGGCATCACTTATGTATACTATCATATCATCTGCAAATAGTGATGCCTTTATTTCTTCTTTACCAATTTGTATCCCCCTGATCTCTTTTTGTTGTCTTATTGTTCTAGCTAACAGTTTAAGTACTGAGTAGATATGGAGAGAGTGGTCATCCTTTTCTTGTCCCCAATTTCAGTAGAATTGCTTTAGGTATGTCTCCATTTAATTTGATATTGGTTTGCAGTAAATTGCATTTATTATGTTTAGGTATGGGCCTTGAAGTCCTGATCTCTCCAATACTTTTAGCATATAGTGGTGTTATATTTTGTCAAATGGTTTTTCAGCATCTAAGGAGATGATCATATGATTTTTTTCCTTTGAGTTTGTTTATATAGTGGATTATGTTAATAAATTTTCTCATATTAAACCATCTTTGCATCCCTGGAATGAAGCCTACTTGATCTTGGTGAATGATAGTTTTGATGTGTTACTAGATTCAGTTTGCAAGAATTTTATTGAGTATTTTTGCATCGATATTCATAAGTGAGATTGGTCTGAAGTTCTCTTTTTTTGATTAGGTCCTTAGGTAACAGAGTAATTGTGGCTTCATAGAATGAGTTAGGTAGTATTCCTTTTGTTTTTATTTTATGGAATAGTTTGAAGAAAATTGGTATCAAGCTTCTTTGAAGGTCTGGTAGGATTCTGCACTAAATCCATTTGGACCTTTTGGTTCTTTTTGGTTGGGAAGTTTTTAATGAGTTCTATTTCCTTGTGTGATATGGGCCTGTTTAGATAGTTTACCTGCTCTTGATTTAACTTTGGTATGTGGCATCTGTCTAGAAAACCATCCATTTCATCTAGATTTTCCAGTTTNNTTGAGTATAGACTTTTATAGTAGGATCTGATGATTTTTTTTGAATTTCCTCCATTTCTGTTGTTATGTCTCCCGTTTTATTTCTGATTTTATTAATTTGGATACTGCCTTGTGGCTCTTTAGTTATTTTGGCTAGGGATTTATCTATCTTATTGATTCTTTCAAAGAACCACCTGTTAGTTTTGCTGATTCTTTATATTCTTTTCTTTGTTTCTATTTGGATAATTTATGCCCTGAGTTTGACTATTTCCTGCCTTCTCCTCTTGGGTGAGTTTGCTTCTTTTTGTTCTAGGGCTCTCAGGTGTGCTGTTAAGTTATTAGTGTAAGATCTCTCCCAGTTCTTTACAGGATACTTAGTGCTGTGAACTTTCCTTTTAGCACTGCTTCCATTGTGTCCCACAGGTTTGGGTATGATGTGTCAATATTTTCATTAAATTCCAGGAATTCTTTAATTTCTTTCTTTATTTCTTCCCTGACCAAGTTACTGCTGAGTAAAGAGTTGTTCAGTTTCCACATGTATGTGGGCTTTCTGTAGTTTTTGCTGTTACTGAAGACCAGCCTCTGGCCATGGTGATCTGATAGGATGCCTAGTATTATTTCAAACTTCTTGTATCTGTTGAGGGTTGTTTTTGTATCCAATTATATGGTTGATTTTGGAGAAGTTACCATGAGGTATGAGAAGAAGGTGTATTCTTTTCTTTTAAGGTGAAATATTCTGTAGATATCTGTTAAATCTATTTGGTTCATAACCTCTCTTAGTTTTACTGTATCTCTCTTTAGTTTCTGTTTTAATGACCTGTCCATTGGTAAGAGTGGGATGTTAAAATCTCCCACTATTATTATGTGGGGTTCAATGTGAGTTTTGAGTTTTAGTAAAGTTTCTTTTATGAATGTAGGTGCTCTTGCATTTGGGGCATATATGTTCAGAGTTAAGACTTTTTCTTGCTGAGTTTTCCCCTTGATGAATATGAATTGTCCTTTTTCATCATACTTCTTCATCAACTTTTGGTTAAAAGTCTGCTTTATTGGCTACTAGGATGGCAACTCCTGCTTGTTTCCTTGGACCATTTGCTTGAAAGACCTTTTTCCATCCTTTTACTCTGAGATAGTGTCTGTCTTTGTTGTTGATGTGTGTTTCTTGTATGCAGCAAAATGCTGGATCTTGTTTGTGTATCCAGTCTGTTAGCTTATGTATTTTTGTAGGTGAGTTGAGTCCATTAATATTGAGAGATATTAAAGAGGGATGAATGTTGGTTCCTGACATGTTTGTTTTTGTCGGTGGTTTTATGTGCTTGTGGCTCTGCTTTTCACTTTGTTGCGAGATGCTTTATATTGTGTCCTTTCTTTGGTGCAGGTACCTTCCTTGTGTTGGAGTTTTCCTTCCAGGATCCTCTGTAGGGCTGGGTTGGTAGAGAAATATTGTTTAACTTTGGTTTTTGTCCTGGAATATTTTGTTTTCTCCATCTATGTTGATTAAGAGTTTTGCTGGGTATAGTAGCCTGGAACGGCATTTGTGTTCTCTTAGAGTCTGAATGACCACTGACCAGGCTCTTCTGGCTTTCATAGTTTCTGTTGAGAAGTCTGGGGTAATTCTGATAGGTCTACCTTTGTATGATACTTGGCCTTTTTTCCTTGCAGCTTTTAATATTCTTTCTTTGTTCTGTGCATTTAGTGTTTTGATAATTATGTGACAAGGTTTTATTTTCTGGTCCCATTTATTTGGTGTTATATACACTTCTTGTACCTTTATGTCCATCTCTTTCTTTAGGTTGGGGAAGTTTTCTTCTATGATTTTGTTGAAGACATTTTTAGGTCCTTTGAGATGGGAATCTTTGTTCTCCTCTAGTCAGATTATTCTTAGATTTTGTCTTTCCATTGTGTCCTGAATTTTCTGGATGCTTTGGTCAGGATTTTTAATGTCTTGAATTTTCTTTGACAGTGTGCCAATCTCTTCTACCGTTTCTTCTACATGTGAAATTCTCTTTTCTATCTCTTGTATTCTGTTGGTAATACTTACATCAGGTGTTTCCTGACCTCTTTCCTAGGTTTTCCATTTCCATATTTGCCTCCATTTGTGTTTTCTTTATTGTACTTTTAGGTCTTGGGTTGCTTTATTCAATTCCTTCTCCTGTTTACCTATGTTTCCCTGTATTTCTTTCAATGAGCTATTGATATCCCCCTTAAAGGACTCTATTATCTTCATAAGATAGGATTTTAGAACAGAGTCTTAATTTTCAGGTTTGTTGGTGTATACAGGACTTGCTGTGGTGGGAGAACTGGGTTCTAATGATGCCCATGTATTTTGGCTTCTGTTGCTTATGGTTTTGTGCTTGCTTTTAGTCATCTGGATATCCCTGGAGTTTGTTGATCTAGGTGACTATGGAGTTTGCATCTTGTGCCCCTGGGTTGCTTCAGGTCTCCTGGTAGGCTTGAGGCCCTGGCTGTATCAGACCACATGTGGAGCCTTCCTACTGGGGACTATTCAAAGGGGCAGAGAAATTGCTGATCTGCTGCCCTGGCTGCAGTAGATCTCCTGGGAGGACCTCAGACTGTTGGCTTTTCTGTGGAGCAGTCAAGCTGTTGACCAACTGCTCTGAATGCATCCAATACTCAACTTCTGTGAGAGCAGTGGATATTCAACTAGTGTAGGTGCAGAGTGTCCTCAACTTCTCAACTGCCCTGAGTGCAGTGGATCCAACTGCTCTGAGTACAGTGTACCTCTGGGATGTATAGGTATATGGAGTCTTCAGGGTAGCAGACCAACTAGGGGTCTGCCCCACCAGCAAGGACCAAGCAGAAGGGGTGGGAGGGATAGAAGGAAGGGGAGTGGTATTCAGGAGGGCAAGGGTTTTGGTGGGTGATGGGTCCCAAGTCCACCAAGCTCCCAGCAGCAGATCCAGGACTTGGGGTGGGGATTGGGATGTTCTTACCAACTACTCTGACCCAGTGGGTCTGACTACAGTGGGTCTTCTGGGAATTATCTGGATATGGAGTCTTCAGGGAAGCATACCAACTACCAGGGTATCTGGTTTTATGTGGAGGTCCTTGACCCACTTGGATTTGAGCTTTGTACAAGGAGATAAGAATGGGTCAATTTGCATTTTTCTACATGCTGACTGCCAGGTCAACCAGCACCATCTGTTGAAAATGCTGTCTTTTTTTCCAATCGATGGCTTTAGCACCTTTGTCAAAGATCAAGTGACCATAGGTGTGTAGATTCATTTCTGGTTCTTCAATTCTATTCCATTCATCTTCCTACCTGTCTCTGTACCAATACCATGCAGTTTTTTATCACCACAGTTTTGTAGTACAGCTTGAGTTCAGAGATGGTGATTATCCCAGAAGTTCTTTTATTGTTGAGAATAGTTTTTCCTATCCTGTTTTTTTTGTTATTCCAAATGAATTTGCAAATTGCTCTTTCTAACTCATGAAGAATTAGAAATTTTGGTGGAGCTTCATTGGAATTTTGATGGGGCTTGCATTGAATTTGTAGATTGCTTTTGGCAAGATGCCATTTTTACTATATTAATCCTGCCAACCCATGAGCATGGGAGATCTTTCAATCTCCTGAGGTCTTCAATTTCTTTCTTCAGAGACTTGACATTCTTGTCATACAGATCTTTCACTTGCTTGGTTAAAATCACAACAATGTATGTAATATTATTTGTCACTATTGTGAAGGGTGTCATTTCCCTAGTTTCTTTCTCAGCCTATTTATCCTTTGAGTAGAGGAAGGCTATTGATTAGTTAGAGTTATTTTTATATCCACCCCCTTTCCTAAAGTTCTTTATCAGCTTTAGGAGTTCTCTGGTGGAATTTTTGGGTTCACTTAAGGATACACTCATATTATCTACAAATAGTCATATTTTGACTTCTTCCTTTCCAATTTGTATCCCTTTCACTTCCTTTTGTTGTCTAATTGCCTTCAAGAACTTCAAGTACTATGTTGAATAGATAGGAAGAGAGTGGGCAGCCTTTTCTAGTCCCTGATTTTAGTGGGGTTGCTTCAAGTTTCTCTCCATTCAGTTTGATGTTGGCTACTGGTTTGCTGAATACTGCTTTTACTATTTTTAGGTATGGGCCTTGAATTCCTGATCTTTCCAAGATTTTTAACATGAAGGGATGCTGAATTTTGTCAAATGCTTTTTCAGAATTTAATAAAATGATCATAAGGTTTTTTTTCTGAGTTTATGTAGTGGATTATGTTGATGGATTTCCATATACTGAACCATCCCTGCATTCCTGCGATGAAGCCCACTTAATCGTGGTGAATGATCATTTTGATGTGTTCTTGGACTTGATAGGCAAGAGTTTTATTGAGTATTTTTGCATCAATGTTCATAAGAGAAATTATTCTGAAGTTCTCTTTCTTTGTAGGTCTTTTTATGGTTTAGATATAAGAATAATTGTGGCTTCATAGAATGAATTGGATAGTGTTCCTTCTGTTTCTATTTTGTGAAATAGTTTGAAGAGTGTTAGTATTAGGTCTTCTTTAAAAGTCTGATAGAATTCTCATTAAGCACATCTGGTACTCGGCTTTTTTTAGTTGGGAGACTATTAATGACTACTTACATTTCTTTAACGGTTATGGAACTGTTTCAATTGTTTATTTCATCCTGTTTTAACTTTGGCACCTTGTATGTGTCTAGAAAATTGTCCACTTTACCCAGACTTTCCAATTTAGTTGAGTATAAGTTTTTGTACTAGGATCTGATGATTAGCTTCTTGATTGATGTTATTCTGCTATACAAAATCAACCCATCTCCCTCAATCCCTAAATGTAATTAAAATCTTCAGATATCAAGGAATTTCCTGTGTACCACAATTCATTTTATTTGCACCTCTGTTTTTAGTCTAGAACCTTTCATTCATATGCATGTTACCATTGGTAGGATGAGTTTAGATCCAGATAATTTAAGAATTAAAATACTGGGAGTTGTTCTGAATTTTCTTTAATGATTTTTCCAGTTAAATTTAGGTTAACTAAGTATAAATTGATAACTGTATCATAATTTCTAATGTTTCTAATTTCCATGTGTTTGGTATAGATTTATAAGAATGTCAATAATGTTTTTGTCTCAGAAAAGAATTTCAAATATTGGTCCAATAATATGTAAATCTCTTTATAAGTCTGAAGTTCAAACACATAAGGATGGAGAGTATAAATTCATTTCCATATATACTGTGTACTAGCTACAGACTCATCATCTTGTGTCAAAGAGGTGCAAATCTTTGCAAACAAATAGTTATGTATCTGTCTTAGTCAGGGTTTCTATTCCTGCACAACATCATGACCAAGAAGCAAGTTGGAGAGGAAAGGGTTTATTCAGCTTACATTTTCATACCAATGTTGATCACCAAAGGATGCAGGACTGGAACTCAAGCAGGTCAGAAAGCAGGAGCTAATGCAGAAACTATGGAGGGATGTTCTTTACTGGCTTGCTTCCCCTGGCTTGCTCAGCCTGCTCTCTTATAGAATCCAAGACTACCAGCCCAGAGATGGTCCCATCCACTAAGGGCCTCCCCTCTTGATCACTAATTGAGAAAATGCCCCACAGCTGGATCTCATGGAGGCATTTTCCCAACTAAACCTCCTTTCTCTATTATAACTCCAGCTAAGTCAAGTTGACACAAAACTAACCAGTACAGTATCAAAACAAAAATGTGTTTTTTCTCAAGGATGGGTAATTCTTGTCCAATTCTCTTCTCTTCTTTTTGCTAAAAAAAAGGCTTTACTGAGGTATTTATCTTCACTGTTCCTCATGAATAAGTTACTTTGGAGGTCTACATTGGTTCAACATGAGCATCACATACTTGTTTTTCCTACTTACTGAATGTTGTGTTGGTTGATCCTGCTCCCAGTTTGCTTCGTGACCTGTAAAATGGTCATTTAAACCCTTCTGGCTCAACTTCTTGCAGCTCAGATAATATTTCCTGTGGCTGCTCCTTGCCTTGTTTAGCCCACATCATATGTCCAACATCGGAAGTATACAACTTGTGGTTTAAACACAGATTTCTAAGACAAAATCATAAGTAGAGATGCTTTAGATGAGAATACTAAAATATGTATACAATATATGAATTCAAAATTTTGCAAAGGAAAGTAAGTGGGTAATGCATGGTTTTCCTTTCTAAATTCTGTATTGGAATAGACTCAACATTGAGGTTATTCAGCCACAAAATAGATTTTTAAAAAGTGTTAGTTATAGTTGCGTCAGATTTCTCTACACTTTGAGATTGGAACACCAAAGTTTCTGGGATTAGTTTGCTGTATAACAACAGAAAGATTCTTTAAATATTTGATTGACGGAAATTTACTGTCACACCTGTGGTGATCTTTCATACTTGTGCATGCTATATTTACCCTCTGGCCTTTTACTTGATAGGGTGAATCTCAAATGGCAATTGTAATAATTCTTGGTATATCTCATTAACAATGAATACACTTACTGACTGAGGGTTAATATCCAAAATTACAAGGAACTCAAGAAATCAGACATCAGGAATCCAAGTAACTCAATTAAAAATGGGATACAGAGCTAAACAAACAATTGTCAACAGAAGAATCTCAAATGGCCAGGAAGCACTTTAGGAAATGTTCAAAGTCCATAGTTATCAGGAAAATGCAAATCAAACTGATCCTGAGACTCCAGATTACAACCATTAGAATGACTAAGATCAAAACTCAAATGATAGCAGATGCTGGTGAGGATGAGGAACAAGGGAAACACACTTCCATTGTTGGTGAGAGTGCCAATTTGTACAACTACTTTGGAAATCAATTTGGTGGTTTCTTAGAAAACTGGAAATAGTTCTACCTCAAGACCCACTACTGGGCATATATCCAAAAGATGCCCCACTATGCTCAACTATGTTCACAGAAGCTTTATTCATAATAGCAAGAAAGTGGGAACAATCGAGATGTCCCTCAACTCGAAGAATGGATAAAGAAAATGTGGCACATCTATACAATGGCATACTATTCAGCTATTAATACAAGGACTTCACCAAATTTTCAAGCAAACTCCAAGTTGGATTTAGAAAATATCATCTTGAGTGAAGTAACCCAGACCCAGAAAGAGATGTATGTTATATATTCACTTATAAGTGGATATTAGCCATAAAGTGTAGGACAACCATGCTACAATTCATAGACCCAAAGGGTAATAAGGAGGTACCATGGGAGAATTCGTGAATCTCACACATAAGAGGGAACTAAATAGTCTTTGAAGGTGAATGGAGAGAGGGAACTGGGTAGGAGAGGAGGTGAGGTGGGCAATGGAGATGGAGACCAGATGTGGGGAGAGGGAAGGGTAGGAAGGGGCTGTGAATAAGAATGGAAATGGGAGATATCTTTGGCAACTATCTGGAGGCCTGGGACTGGAGAGGTTATAGGGGTCTCCCCAGCTGAGGTTCCTACTGGAGAGAAATATAGAGACTAAAGTGGCTACCTCCTATGGCCAGGATTTCCAGAGTAGAGAGGGAGACATCAATTCACCCATAAAATTGTCAACCCCAAATTTGTCTTGCCTATGTGATGTACAGGAATAAAGATGGAGCAGAGACTGTGGGAACAGCCAACCAATGACTGCCCCAACTTGAGACCCATCTCATGTACAAAAGCCTAACCTTGAAACTATTAATGGTACTCTGCTATGCTTGCAGATATAACTGTCTCCTGAGAGGCTTCATGCAGCCGTAGCATATGAAGACAGATGCAGAGACCCATACCCAAACATCAGAGGGAGCACAGGGAGTCTGTGGAAGAGTGAAAGGTAGATGTGAGCAACCCTATGGGTTCAAGAACACAACAAGAAGTCCAACAGAGTCAGTTAACCTGGGACAATGGGGCTCAGGTTGCCTGGGCCAACAAACAGGTAGGATGAAGAATCTGGACCTAGACCCCTACACATTTGTAGCAAATGTGAAGCTTGGTCTCTACTTGGGTCCTCTAACAAGTGCAGAGGGGGCCATCTCGATCTCTGTTCCCTGTGATTGGATCCCTTTCCCCCTACATAGACTGCCTGGATGTGTCTCAGTGCGAAAGTATGTACCTAGTCTTACTAAAACTAGAAGCCTCGTGGTGGGGTGGTAACCAAGAGGAGCTCCCCTTCTTTGAGAAGAAAGAGAGGGGCCCATAGATGGGGAGGAACTTTTAAGAGTGGGACTGGAAAGAGGAAGGAGAGGGGCTGTGATTAGGATATAAAGGGAATTTTAAAGATTGTGTATTGTAGTGTATGTATACATACATTATGGTCTATTTTCATTTTTTTTACAATTGTAAAATTAATTTCATTTTCTAACTGATATTTTACAATTAAAATTACAATTGTAAAATATCAGTTAGAAAATGAAATTTCTCCTGGTGGCTTTCTAGTGATCTGATGTGTACCATATGTTGTTCACAATTTCATTGTTTACTATCTGATTCAGCATGCTATAAAATGCAAAGGGATTCTTTGTGTATTACTTAATGCTGGTTGCTGTAACAACCATATATGTTGCCATCATCACTGTAATACATAGTATTTCTATGTCTCAACACGGTGTTGTATAGAACATAGAAGCTTCATGGAGACCTTTATCCCAGTGTTGAGTGGTTTTGGCTTTTCTCTATGTCCCTTCTGTCTCCTGGCTTTCCTCAGAATCCAGGGCAGACTTGGAGTATTCAGCATTATAAATCTGAGTAAGACAGGGAAGGAAAGCTGAGTTCTGAGTTGCTGAAACCTGAAACCGACATATGTAGCATCTTGGCTAGAACGTGACACACATTGTGGCACTGTAGAGCCATGGGACTGGAAGGAGGCAGTTCAGAGAGAGTAGGGTCAGTGTGTTCTGAGATCTAACACACAGCCCTGTGCCCCCCATCTTTGCCTTACCTGAGGAGTCCACATAGCTGCTTAAACTTCCTTTCCCCTTCTAAGCTCACGTCTAAGCACCTGGAATTCTTCCTTATGCAAATGAGACATCACCAGAACCCTGGTCCATGCACATTCACCCCAGACCCCCTATTCATTCCCCAAAGCTTTGAATAGACTTTGTTCTCCCCAGTTCAACAAGCCTGCTCCTCAGGATGGGAGGCTTTTCCAGAAGCACTCACTCACCTCCTGAATTTCCATAACCCCAGATGTTCATACCACAATTCCCTTCTCAGGCCACCAGATAATCTTCTCCAGAGATCATACTGTTTTGGGGAGGGAAGAGGAATGGGAACAACAATACATCTGAATCTAACTGCAGAGACAATGGGAAATATCTTTCTGGATAGGAAAGAAGGGGAAGTGGGGTTGGTGGGCATCTTATTATTTTCTAGCAGGTACAATTTTTTCAAACCCTAAATTATTCCCTAAAACAAAATGCATATTTATGTGTGTGTTTTCATCTTAATCTTACAATTGAAAAATAACACCTTAACATTCATTTTTCCATAGTCTCCATTGTCAACAAATTGTTGATCTTTTAATAATTTCATCATTGATTTCTACAGGTATGGAATAAATACATGGATAGAAACCAAATATGCATAATATAAATAATATAAATGTATACATATTTATTTCTTATAATCTTCTAAAAGACATATTCTACAGTACATTTAGAAATAGTCTAACCCATATTTAGTTATTTCACTATTGATAAACATATAAATGAATTAATATTTTTATGTTTATTTTATTTCTTTTCTTTTATTGGATTTTTTAAAATTTACATTTCAAATGTTATGCCCTTTCCCAGTTTCCCCTCTGGAAACCCCCTATCCCATCTCCCTTTATCTTTCTTCTATGAAAGTGCTCCTGCATCTACCCACTCACCCTCTGTTGCCTCCCTATCCTGGCATTCCCCTACACTAGGGCATGGAGCCTTCATAGGACCTAAGGCCTCTTTTACCATTGATGCCCAACAAGGCCATCCTCTGCTACACATGCAGCTAGAGCCATGGGTCGCTCCATGTGTACTCTTTGGTTGGTGGTTTAGTCCCTGAGAGCCATAGGGATTTGGTTGGTTAATATTGTTGTTCTTCCTATGGGGTTGCAAACCCCTTCATCTCCTTTAGTCCTTTCTCCAACTCCTCAACCATGTGCTTTGTCCGATGGTTGGCAGCGAGCATTTGTATTTGTCAGGCTCTGTAAAAGCCTTTCAGGAGACAGTTATAGCAGGCTTCTCTTAACATATACTTCTTGGAATCCACAATAGTGTCTGGATTTGATGTTTGTATATGGGATGCATCCCCAGATAGGGCAGTCTCTGGATGGCCTTCCTTCAGTCTCTGTTCCACACTTTGTCTGTGTATTTCCTTCCATGAGTATTTTGTTCCCCCTTCTAAGAAGGACTGAAGCATCCACACTTTGCTCTTCTTTCTTCTTGAGCTTGATTGTGTTCTGTGAGTTGTATTTTGGGTATGCCAAGCTTTTGGGCTAATATCCACTAATCAGTGGGTACATACCATGTGTTTTCTTTTGTGATTGGGTTACCTCACTCAAGATTATATTTTCTAGTTCCATCCATTTGCCTAAGAATTTCATGAAGTCATTGTTTTTAATAGCTAAGTAATACTCCATTGTGTAAATATACCACATTTTCTGTACCCATTCCTCTGTTTAAGGATATCTGGATTCTTTCCAGCTTCTGGCTATTATAAATAAGGCTGCTATGAACATTGTGGAGTATGAGTCCTTGTTATATGTTGGAACATCTTTTGGATCTATGCCCTGCAGTGTTGTATCTGGGCCCTCAGGTGGTACTATGTCCAATTTTCTGAAGAACCAACAGACTGATTTCCAGAGTAGTGTAAGAGCTTGCAATCCTACCAACAATGGAGGAATGTTCCTTTCTCCATGTCCTTGCAGCATCTGCTTCACTGAATTTTTGATCTTAGCCATTCTGACGGGTGTGAGGTTTCCACCTCAAGGCTGTTTGGATTTGTATTTCCCTCATGACTAAGGATGTTGAATATTTCTTTAGGTGCTTCTCCTCTATTCAATTTTCCTCAGTTGAGAATTCTTTGTTAATTCTGTACCCCATTTTTAATAGGATTATTTGATTCTCTGGAGTCTAACTTTTTGAAGTATTTGCATATATTGCATATTAGCCCTCTATGGGATGTAAGACTGGTTAAGATCTTTTCCCAATCTGTTGGTTGCTATTTTGTCCTATTGACAGTGTTCTTGCCTTACAGAAGCTTTGCAATTTTGTGAGGTCTCATTTGTCTGTTTTTGATCTTAGAGCAAAAGCCATTGGTGTTCTGTTCAAGAAGTTTTCCTCTGTGCCCGTCTGTTAGAGTCTCTTCCCCACTCTCTCCTCTATAAGTTTCAGTGTATCTAGTTTTACGTGGAGGTCATTGATCCACATGGACTTGAACTTTGTACAAGGAGATAAGAATGGATTGATTTTCATTCTTCTACATGCTGACCTCCAGTTGAACCAGCACCATTTGTTGAAAATGCTATCTTTTTTTCCCACTGGATGGTTTTAGCTCCTTTTTCAAAGATCAAGTGTTCACAGGCATGTGGATTCATTCATTACCTGCCTGTGTCTGTACCAATATCATACAGTTTATATCACTATTTCTCTTTAATACAGCTTGAGGTCAGGGATGGTAATTCCCCCCAGAAATTCTTTTATTTTTGAGAATAGTTTTTCCTATCCTGGGTTTTTTTGATATTCCAAATGAATTTGCAAATTGCTCTTTTTAACACTATGAAGAATTATTTTGCCCAATTAACTAATAGTATCCACTACTGAAGCTCTTCCCATTAATAATCTCTTATACCGTAAAGTAGTCCTTATTTTTTAGAAATTGAACAAAATCTGATACTAGGAATAATTTTTAAGCAGGTAGAATTATTGGATATAGCTAATCTCATTTAACACTCTCCTTCTAAAAATGGAGATATTTTGCTGACTACATTTACTATTTTAAGAATATCGGAACACAATTTTACCATTACAATATATTTTAAAATGTTCTTTTCTTTTTACGCTCTAGAAATTTTCTCTGAAAATAAAATTGGGTTTATAATCACATCGCAGTGCCCGCCCCCTCCCCCAGTAAGATGCTGGTGAGTGTTTGACTCTTCACTATAGTTTGTATGTTATTTAGCTTAATTTTGGGTTCTTTTTAGTTTAACTTACTTATTTTCTAATTTTCTGTTGTTCTGTAATCTGTTTACTGCTTAGGTCATGTGTTATGGTGGGTTCGAGGTGCGACCTTCCTTTTCTGTTTTATTTTATGTGTTTGCCATGATGGTAGCTCCTACCTATTCCTTTACACACACAAACCATTCATTCCAAATCCACTTTGTGCTTTTCTCAAACTAGGGACACAGAAATGGTTGAGGTTCTCAGGAAAGTCACATTCTAACAGCTAAAGAGAGATACCACAGAAACAAACTGAGCATATCGCAACACATCCCAAAGAAATCAAGTGAGGGGAGGCACGTGGCTTCAGGCAGAAGTGGAAAGCATTTGTAACCACAGGGAAGTTTCACTGGAAAGGTGTAGCCTGAAGAAAGAATGTGGAAATGTATATCAGAGAGAGCATGGGACCAGAGGAGTTCATGAAGCCTTTGTATGTCTTCAAAGGAATTTGTTATGACTATATTTTAACACTTATTCATTGAATTTTGTTTACTAGAGAAAGACCATCTTAGGAAGATAACTTGAAATGAAAATGTCAAAACAAAACAAAACAAAAAGGATTTTGAGCAATGAAAAGAAAGAGTGAAAAGATATAATTATAATTTCAATAATAAAATCACTACCTGCTAATGGTGCTGTCCATTATTGAGACAGAGACCAAGACAGAAAGGGATAGAGACAGAGAAAGACTGAGGGAGAGATCAAGAGAGATATACATATACATACATATACAGAGAGTCAGAGAGAGACATAGTTAGAGAGAGACATACACTCAGAGAGACACAGAGAAACCCCTAGGAAGCATATCGTCTCCTCAGTACTGTGGACTCAGTACTGTGGACTCCACAGTACTTTAAAAATCTCTGAAACTCATAATGAGGCTTAAGGGCACCGAGTTAAATATCAATAAAATAAGTCATTGAAAATTGGTGAAAAGAAATAAAACCAAGAGGCTTTTTATAAATGCCCTGATGGAATTTATAATAAAACACTTGAAATTGGTATTTCTCTTTTAACAGACTATTAAGGAGAAATTGTCTTCTTCAGCTTCGTGTCCAGATGGGCTTCTGGTAAATTCCCCTACTGCACCTTCATTACTGCGGATGGTTTCCTGTCAGAGGACTGTGTAAATTAGCAGCTTGATGTCCTAAGACTAGGTTAAGCTGTGTGTTTTAGACTGAGTAGAATTTATGGTATAAAAATTCCAATGCTTAAGCAATCATAAAAATATTCCCTTTCCTGAAGCCAATTTGACATTAACACTTGGCCTAGCATCTAGCCCATCATGTCTTCCCTTGTAATCAGAAGGACATGTGTTCTTTATCACAGAAAAGCACTGGCAGTTTGTAATCTTTTGCATGAAAAGAATCTTGTAATAAGATGGGGAAAGAGGTTAAGAAAACAATAGATGTGTAAATGTCATTGGAGAGTGTACATCTGCAAACCATTCCCTCCTGAAATGCTGGAAAGATCGCAATAGAAATACTACTCCATCACATGGTCCCCTTTGTCTAGCTCTTCTGTTGTCTGGAGTCTTGTGAGATGAAATGTACACGGTGAAACAGCATCACTTATGAACCACAGAGGGAGGATATTACACTGTTTTGTGGCCCTGTTTGCTCTATTTTAGCCCTCGGTATTTTCTTCTGCAGGTGCCAGGTCTGGATCAGGGATGAAGCACAAAGTTAAAACCAAAGCAATTGCACACACAGGTGGTTAGACCAGTATGTGGAAACCAGAAGAATGCTTTGCATTAGAATGTGTCCAGAAAGTACTAGGATAAATTTCCAGGATGCTGTGATGCCAGCACAAAGAGTTGTGAGTTCTTCACATAGGCTTGTCCCTTCCAAATTTCATTTCTTCTGCACAAACATATTGCTATCTTTTCTCTAGTTTATCATAGATCAGGAACAACACAACAAAAAACTATTGTGAGTTAAAAAAATGTAGTTTAAACATCTGTATTGAAAATGGCAATGCTCAAATTAAAGAGATTATCTAAATACACATATACACCCACACTCAGAGAGAAAAAGGAAGAGAGGGAGAGGGAGAGGGAGAGGGAGAGGGAGAGGGAGAGGGAGAGGGAGAGGGAGAGGGAGAGGGAGAGGGAGAGGGAGACAGAAGTCAGCTTTCTGTTGGAGAATTGGTTCCCAAGACTCCCTTCAGACACTAAAATCCCCAGTTGTGTATGTCCCAAATCTACATCAATATTTAAATGTAATTTCTTTTGTTAGTCTTGAAGATGACTGTAAATATTCTTGATATTCAAAAGGATGTGAACACAGGAAACTACCAGTTGGGTTGATGGGCAATGGAAATCTAAACATTATAGATAAAAGAGACTTGTCATTTAAACAGGATATCATCAGACACAGAAACAAAATGAATGCCAGACGGATTCACCAGATCCACCAGACTATGGACTGATCACTCATCAAGTCAAGGCCTTGATGGAGCCAGATGAAGTGTGTTGTGAATTCTATGTTCAACTATTTCTACTATCTCAGTGGACTTGCATTTTTTTCTCTATTTTTAAATAAGAAGAAGTTTGATTCCCAAATTTTAGCTCGGCAGAGTCCCACCAGCTTCACTAAGATCAGTTTTTGTATCAAAGGGAGCTACCATTTTTATTGAATAATATCTCAGATATTGATCTACATATGGAGCTGGGGTGTGTTCCTCAAAGCACAAGCATAACTGCAAATGTCCAGGAGAAGTGGATCAAAGGTTTCTGACTGAATCCTGGTATTAGGCTTTGCCTGGGTAGGCACTTTAATGTTTGGAGCCCAGTGGATAAAGATGAAGGCATCCCTATGTTAGTCTCTAAGTTTTAACAATTTTTTCCCCCTGCAGCACCTGGAAGGGTCTTGGCAGTTTTTTTCTTCTGTGGAATGTTTCCTGACATCCATTTGGAGGTCACTAAGAATATGTATGTGAATGGAAGAAATAATTGGCACATATGGAGAATGGAAAAGATAAGTAGCAGAAATTCAAGACTATTTTCCATTTGGAAAGAACAACTTTTGCCATCAAATAGATTTGGCCACATATTTCTGGTTGGTTCCTGCTGACTTGTCTTTGTTTATGTTGAAGAAAATATGGGACAAGTTACTCAATTAGCTAGAAGACCACTGGGCACAGGCCTCAGATTTCTATTGTCTATAAATATTTATCAAGCACAGGCAGTATTTTAAGAACTGGAGAATACGACTATCATCTGAGATACTCTGCTGTTACTGTTAGAGGATTTGAAAGTAACATGCACCAGGTTCACAAGGATGGATGACTGCAAAGTTGACCAGAAATTACAGAGTTGTAGGCAGCATGAAATGCTAGAGAGGCTTCCTGCTGGGAACAAAGGCTTTGGAAATTGACTAGGGATAAGAATGGGGACATTGATAGAAGGGCAGTCAAAATGAGCTATGCACCTTTTCCTCTAGAGTAGATTGTTGAGACTCCCTATTGTTGAAGGCATATGTGACCTATTTTGTCTTCATTTCAGCTGTAGATATTCTTTTATTTCTCTTTCGTAGAGTCACTTCTACACCTTGGGAATCATCACAATTTATTTTTCATAAAGATGTATTTTTTTCAGGATCTCACTGAGATGAATGCTATAGGAATTCTTGAAATGGGGTATCAGATGTAACCAGGATTGTGTGTGTGTGTGTGTGTGTTATAGTGAATACTCATTGCCACTTTTTTCTCACACAGGATTCCTTACTTTTACAGTCTCAATACTGGTATACTTGTACTACAAGTACAGAAATATCATAAACCCTGGGGAGGATATCCTGAGACATGTAGGACTGACTGGGTTTAAAGATATGTCCCTGTGTTGCCAGGTTTGTAGCTTTTGCAGGATCCTTGACCTCTGTAGGACTCAAAGGCACAGAACTCAGAAACAGAATTCTGTGCCTTCTCACATCTTTGCAATGAAACACAGTTACCAGATGATTATCAATGAGTAATGGGGAAAAAGATCAAAAGGGAAAGGGGAGAGAGGGGGCATTTTAGACAATCTGGTAGCAGTAGATCTTGCTTTAACAATTTGGTTGTTATTACAGTGCTTTTCTTGTAGCCAATGAAGAGGTCAGCTGGTCTTGCATAGTACATCTTTGAGCAAGTTGCCAGGATCATCAATAACTACAATTTAAGCTGTTTCGCTGATGTTTTCTCAAGACATCCCTGCTACTCCTCAAAACCTGCTTGACCTCCCTTCCTCCTTCCTCCTCCTCCCTCCCCCTTCATTATCCCTCTCTTCCCTTTTGAAAAGTGTCCTTTATACTCAATCGTGGTGGTGCTTTCTTTTCTCAGCACAATTCAAGGTTTAAGTCTCCTTGATATTAGACTAGACCTTGCTTCATATGGAGAAGAAACAAACAAAGAGGATTATGGCTGATTCTCAAAGCTCCTTATCAGACAAAGTTCTGACTATGCTGTCTGGAGGGATGAGTCCCCTGCTGTCTGCCTCTCTTCTCCCACTTTTATCATACAGAGTGGATAACAGAGAGTCCCAGAGGCACACAGAATGAAGTCAAGGATATACTTAAGGCTACACATATACATAGAGTAATGGCTGGCTGGCCTCAGTTGTCAGCTTGACCTACCTGAGGGGAAAGATCATAAATTCAGGCATTGCCACCAACTAATTGACATATACACATGGATATGGTCCACCTTTCCAATTGTTAGCTGATGTAGAGGGGTACAGATTACTTTATATAGAGCCATTCTTGGCTGGATGGTCCTGGCTTGTATTTAAGAGAGTAGCTGAATAAGTCAAACAAAGCAAGCCAGTAAGCAGTGCTCCACTGTGGACTTTGGCTCAATTCTCATCTCTAGGTTCCTGCCTTAAGTTCCCTGCCTTGGATTGCTTGAACTTAGAAGACATGAATGTTGAAAGAAACACAGAGAATGGAGACCTTGCTCATGATGTTTCATAGGGAGACAAAGACTGTTGGTGCTGTTTGTGTGAATATGTGAAAGTGCACCTTCTATATTTTACTAAGACAATTGATGCTGGTTATTCAGACCTCAAAATCAGCTGTCATTAATAAGTGACCAGCATCATTGAGGTGAAATCTTCTGGGAAATATTTCCTCAGAGTCAACACACAGAAGCTGTGGTCCATTAGAGGCCAAGGCTGCACAATAAGCTGGCAACTAACTTGGTAATATGTAAGAATCTCCCACATGGTACTGGTTTTGCAGGCATGAATGGGTCGTGAAGCACACTTGAGGGTTGCCAATGGCTGTCAAGGTTGGAGTGAACTTGGAGAGAGGCCAGGAGAAGAAGTAGTCCAGATGCAGTGAAAACCTCAAGATTAAAAAGGTCAAGGAAAGAAGCTGAAAACAGACACCATGGAGTAGATTTGGAGTCCATGAAATAGCCAGGAGAGGTCACTGGGGAAGGTGTAGCCTCAATTGTGACTGAGAGCATACTTAATTAAAGAATTGCTTCCAGATCCCATTATATTTCATTTTGTCACATTTGTTCATTATCTCTTAGAAGCCCTCTTTTCTCTAATGAGAGACAAAAAGGGAATGGATCTGGGGATGATGGGGAGAGATGAGGAAGAATTCAGAGGAACAAAGAGAGGGAACTCCTACAGCCTCTGCTTTCAGTTCCTCACTTCAGATTCCTGTCTTGAGTTTTTGCATTATTCCCATAACGATGGACTGTAACCTACAAGCTGAATCAACCATTTATTTCACCAATTTCATTTTGTGGGTGTTTTTGCCCAGAAACACAAAGTTAACTAGAAACAATAGCATGTATCAAATACTCCCATCCAAAAATCTAGAGTCAGTGTGCATTAACTTGCTTCAAACTAATACTAGCCTCATTTCATGAGCCAGAAATGCTACATTGAGAATGATTCCATACGTTTTCAGGAAACAAATGTACAAGTCTGTGTTCCTAAGTTCTTTGATATGTCACCTCCCATGTATTTTTCTTTATTTAGTTATCATACCAATGTGATTAGCAGCACTTCAGGAAACAGTTAAGAATAATTTACTTGAAGGAACACAATCTACAGGTTTTTCTTAACTATAGGTTCGGAGATGGCATTTTTGGTGCAGTACGGTTTCTGAGACACTAAACACAGTTAGCGATTCACTGAAGTTTCAACACAGTGAATGACTCCATGATTCTGCTGGCTTCTTTTTCTTCTTTGTCTTCTGTAAGTTCTCAGACGATGCATACTCTATATTAGATACCTTTCTTTTATGGTAAAACACTATGAGGAAGGCAACTTGTGGAAGGAGAAGTTTTCCAGTTGGGTTTATGGTTTCAGGACAGTCCCTAGTGGTGTGGGAGGTGAGGCAGTAGGAGAGCTCAGCAGGAAGCTGGGAGACCACATCTTTAGCCACATACTGAAAGCAGAGGAAACAAACTGGAAATACAGCAAGCCTATAAACTCTCAAATCCCACCTCAAATGGTGTACTTCTTCCAGCAAAGCTATAACTCCCAAAACATTTACAAACAGCATGAACTGGGGTCCAAGTGTTCCAAACATTGAGCCTTTGGAAAGCAGTTCTCATTCAAATGACTAAAGACGTTAATTTCTGCAATTACCTCATCATCTATGATAACCAGCTTTCTGCCCCAGTTTTTAGTCTTTCAGAAATATTGCTTAGTGTGTGTCATCAATTATCATGTCATTAACTTCTTCCTAACCTCTTTGCATCCTAAAGTCTGAGACAGTAGGAAAGGCTCCAGCTTAGCACATGGGGAATTAGCTTACTTGCTGTTTATCTGTGTTTAATCTTGTGATCTCGGGGCAAAGCTTAGAGACTCAGGTAGAGACAGGAAATTGGACAAAGTATCTCCTACTCTGCTGACCTTAAGATCATTGTGGGAGTAATATATTTTAAAAGAATATGATTTTGAAAAAGTACAGAGGAGTTTGCAGCACAATGCCCTTCCTTCACAGGGAGTTTCCAGGCCTGATACCAAAGTCTTTATTCTTTCAGATTCTGTACATACTCAGTGTGGAATCCACAGACATGGAACAACTCAGTTCCACTGAAGAACGTATTTGCTTCAGTCAAAGTTTCCCAAAGAAGCACTCTCTTTGATCAAAATCATAAGCTAAAGATCATATGAAAGGGCTTATGAATTAGAGTGGCCATAACCATCAGTCCCCAGGAGTTGTTAGAGCAACAGCTCCAAATTGGGAGATCACAGCAGTAAATAGTATGTTGATTTAATGAACACATAGGTAGGCATTAATAGATCACAAGTAAATTTGCTTACAAATAAATTTTATATATCTTATAATACTCTCCATACAAGCAGAAATCAAGCTGTAGTGTTTCTATGTTTACATACACCAATGTCAGAATTGAAGTTTTAAACATGATGCACCTGAAAGCTGGATGCAGATGAATGTTGCTGATTATATAAGTCACAAGAAAGTTGTTGGAATTTGGGGAGACAAATCTATTGGTAAAACATAAACTAGTCTAGAAGAGAAAAAACCCAAGCTACAAGGTATTTGGCAGTGTAAGTAAGCTTGGCAAATGAAAGATGTGACATGAAATTTCTGACCTTGATGACTGGAGTTTGATATAGTGACATGTATTGTTGTATAAGCCATGCATTAGAGTGTTCCTATAATCCCAAGAAATGAGGTGCATTACAAAAGATACAGTTTATGTAGTAAAGATAAGATCCAGGTACAATATATTTTTTGTGGTTTGCAAAACACAGGTTGACCTGATTAATGAGTAATATTTTATTTTTCTTAGACATATCTGAAACCACATTAAAAAAAATAAGTAGCATGGTGTCTTTTCTTTGTAAATGTGCCTGATAAAAGAGGCCAGGACCCAGTGATCTGAAGAGGCATTTGAATATGATCCTGGACTTATATTTCAAGAAATAAGCATGTCTGGTCCATGAGAGTGAATAAGATAAATGTTCAGTTGTGTACATTGAATGAAGATACTTATTCTACCAAACAGCCCACTTTTCTACCAGCTTTGGATATCCCCTACCTGCTTAAATTCTGCATAAAGGAAAACCATTTTATCTGGGCTTTTTTCCAATACCTTAATGTTAAGCATGCTGTGTGTACATTGCCAAATGTAAACAAAGATGGAAATCTAGCAATGTGTCAGGTGTAGTGTTCTGATGACATAGCCATGCATTGTTATAGCTCTTGCCAGGGGTAATAAAAAGAAATGTGTAAAGGTCAGATTACTCATTTTGGTTTCTGTAACACTTACTAGGGTGTCTGTACCCCTTTGACCCTCTTCTGAAGTGTTTTTCCTTTTTCTCTGTAGTTTAAAGTTGCCACTACCATTTGTTCCCATAGATCCTTAAAACTAGAAAAAGGCAATGTATAAACCACATAGAAAGTAGCTATAAAATTGGGTCTCCCTAGTTCTGTAAGAGGTAACAAAACTATGCATATCACCTGTGGGTATGGACTGAGTTAGAAAAGAAGTTGTAGTGTTTTATCTGTAATGAGAAGGGTTCCAGAAAAAACTGAGACCAACTCTGACAGGGAAATACAGACAAGAGGTCATGCCTAGTTGATGAACAGAATCAACTAAGTTGGAAAGAACAGGTATTGTTTTGCATACAAAATCCTTTACTACATGGCTACAGCTCAAGGAATTGCTTCTTGAAGCATATTGAAGCATCAAGACTAAAGCATTGTTATCGGGTTGAAGTATTGACTTTATACTTCCATTCCAGTTATTTATTCCCATTAGATTATCAGATAATGCCTACATTAATGTTTGAGATGCACTGGTTTAGGGATACCAATAACACCATCAGAGATGTTGTAAAAAAAATACAAAATTCTAAGTGAGAATGGTTCTTAGGCTATGTACCTAGCTTACTTCTTGGATAAGGAAAGTAATTATTTAGTGGTTAGAAGTCCTGAGCTATGGGGCCTTCTTTCAAACACAAGTGCATACTCTACTGGGCCATGTCAGGAGTCATCACCATTGATATTAGACATAAGATTTTGACATGATGAATTAGCAAGTGAGGAGCAGATGAACATTTCTGGTTAAGTGAGCTCTAGGGAAATGATGGGACAGGAGGAGCTGAGTCTACTTGTAGAGTATAGTGGAGAAAGAGGGTAGAAGTAATGCCAAGGGGTCATAAATGTAATCTTAAGGAGAGTGGACAGAAGGGAGATGAGAGACACTGGAGAATGTCCCCCTCCACCTATTTCATCTGAGCTAAAACCACAATGACATCTTATTCTTTCTGTATTGTCTCAGCTCATCTCCAGTTCATCATGTAAAAGACGCTGGGTATTTCTTAGGAATCAGCTCCACCACTTTTTTACCTTATAGGTAGGCCCTTTTCTCTCTCTCTTTCTCATTCATATATATATATATATATATATATAGTTGGCCCTTTTTGAGATTTCTGTGTGTTCAAATGTATGTTTGTAATTATTTCTTAACTATTTGTTTTGTGCTATTGTGTTTTGTTGTTGTTTTTGTTATTTTCATTATCTCTCTTTATATGCTGTTTTGTATTCTAATGAGAGGACGAGTGTGGATTCAGATGGGAAGGGTGGTGGGAACAATCTGGAAGGAGTTAGGGGAGTGGAAACTGCAACCAGAATACATTTCATGAAAAAACAAAACAAAACCCTTTCCTTTTTTTAATTTTAACTTTTTTCTTTTTTTTTTTTTTTACTTATTCCTTTTACATCACAATCACGGCTCCCCCTCCCATTAACTCCCTCCCACAATCCTTCACCCCTCCCCCTCCCTTCTTCTCTGAGTGAGTGGGGTATCCCCCTACCCCGGCACTTCAAGCCTTTTTAAGGCTCGGCACTTCCTCTCCCACTGAGGTCAAACAAGACAGCCCAGCTAGAAGAACATATCCCACAGACAGGGAAGATCCGTCAGGATAGCCCCCCTGTCCAGTTATTTGGGATCCACACGAAGACCAAGCTACACATTTGCTACATATGTGCTGAGTCCTAGGTTCAGCTCATGTATTTTCTTTGGTTGATGGTTCAGACTGAGAGCCCCAAAGGTCCAGGTTAGTTGACTGTTGATCTCCAGTGGAGTTTCAATTCCCACTGGGGCCTGCAATCTTTCCTCCTATTCTTCCATGAGTGTTCACAAGCTCTGTCCAATGTTTGATTTTAGGTGTCTGAGTCAGTTGCTGGGTGGAGCCTCTCAGAGGACAGTCATACTAGACTACACTAGCATAACAGAGTATCTCTTTAATAGAGTCAGGGATTGGTGCTTGCCCATGGAATGGGTCTCAAGTTGGGCTGATTATTTGTTGTCCATTCCCTCAGTCTCTCCTCCATCCCTCATGCTTGCATTTCTTGTATTCCGGATAAATTTTGGGTTGAAAGTTTTGCGGGTGAGTTGGTGTCTCTATCACTTCACTGGGGTTCCTGCCTGGCTACAGGAAGTGGCTTCTACAGGTTCCATATCCCTAATGCTGTGAGTCATAGCTAAGGTCTCCCCATTGATTCTTGGGCATCTCCCTTATAATAGGTCTCTGTAATATTGTGGAGATGCCCCCCCCACCTCCCCACACCTGTCAATTGCAGATTTCCATTCATTCTCATGTCCATCTGGACATTGCTCTTGTCCCTCCCTACAACAAGTCCTGAAACCCCCTAATCCCCTTTCCCTTCCAGTTCCCTCCCACCATGTGACTCTTATGACTGTTTTCCTTTCTTTTCTAAGGGAAAAAAATGTCTTGCCAAAGGAGGAGGAAGAGGGGACAAAGGGGATGAGGAAAAGGAGGAGAAGGAGAAATGTGTATGTGTATATATATATATGTGTAAACAAGGTCAAAATCTATCAACTCATGAATAGTCTAGTGGGTAAAAGATTTTGAGGTAACTTATGGAATTAGGCCTAAAATTTTATATAGTAAAATCATTAGGATCTTTGCTCCAGTGCACGGCTGGGGAGAGGGCCACCTGCAGAAGCGACACAGCTGCTGGGAAAGATCCCATTTCTGGCTCCAGCAATCCTGCACCTTTCCTGCCCAAGGAGGGGTGTC
>NC_034592.1:117326913-117329743 GCF_900095145.1 Mus pahari | reverse complement strand
ATTAAAAACAATGAATTTATGAAATTCTTAGGCAAATGGATGTATCTGGAGGATATCATCCTTAATTAGGTAACCCAATCAGAAAAGATGTCACTAGATATGTACTCAATGATAAGTGGATATTAGCCCAGAAACTGAGAATACCCAAGATACATTTTGCAAAACACAAGAAAACCAAGTAGGAAGACCTTCGTGTGGATACTTCATTCCTCCTTAGAATAAGGAACAAAAGACCCATGAAAGGATATAGATACAGAGACAAAATTTAGAGCTAAGATGAAAGGATGGACTATCCAGAGACTACCCCATCCCAGAATCCATCCCATCATTAGTCACCAAACCCAAATACTAATGCACATGTCAGCAAGATTCTGCTGAAGGGACCCTGATATTGTGGCCTCTTGTGAGGCTATGCCAGTGCCCGGCAAATATAGAAGTGGATGCTCACAATCAGCTATTGGATGGAGCACAGGGTCCCCAATGGAGGAGCTAGAAGTACCCAAGGAGCTGAAGGAGGCTACAACCCTGTAGGTGGAACAACAATATGAACTAACCAGTAACCCCTGAGTTTGTGTCTCTAGCTGCATATGTAGCAGAAGATGGCCTAATCNNCCATCATTGGGAAAAGAGGCCCCTTGGTCTTGTAAACTTTATATGACCCAGCACAGGGTAAGGCCAGGGCCAAGAAGTGGGAGTGGGTGGGTAGGGGAGCAGGGGTGGGGTGAGGGTATGGGGAACTTTCGAGATAGCATTTGAAATGTAAATAAAGAAAATAATTTAAAAAATCATTAGGATAGTACTCTTAAGACTGTCAATATATGTATCATTTATTATCCTCTTAAATCAATCCAATAGCTTGATTTGTTCTGATAAGGGAATTCATGCAAGAAGTAAACATGGCTTTAAATGGACTTTGTTCTTTTTATTTTTCTCGTGTTTGTGTTACTCAGTCCTGGGTGGGGGTAGGGGTTGGGGTGGGGATGTCTAATCCAGGGCCATGGTACTGATAATCAAGAGCTCTACCACTCTGCCAACCTTTAAGTACCTCTTTCATATTCTTTAACTAACTTTGGAATCTTCAAGTTGCGGGCTTTGAACCACAATCAAGCATTTTTGTGGATGAGCATGGGTACTAGTTGTCTAGGTTAGGGCTTCTATTGCTGTGATAAACCTACATGACCCAAAACAACCCAACACAAGAAGGGAAGGTTTTATTTCATCTAGCATTCTCAGGCCATACTGAAGGAAGTCATGAAAGGAACTCAAAAAGAGCAGGAACCTGGAAGCAGGAGCTGATGCAAAGGGCATGGAGGGGTGTGGCTTACTGGGTTGTTCCTTATGCCTTGCTCAACCTGCTTTCTTTCTGCACCAAGGAACACCATTCCAGAATTGGTACTGCCTCCATCAATCATTAATAAAGAGAATGTTCTACAGTTTGCTTATTTGATGAAGGCATTTTCTCAGTGGAGATTCCATCTTCTCTAGTAACTCCAGTTTATGCCAAGTTGCCAAAAACCTAGCCAGCTCATTAAGCAATTAATTTTCCACCAAGTAACTATCCTATAAAAACTGTTACTTTGTCATATTGATTTGCCATTAATGGCATTTCCTAATTTTGCCAGCTCATTCTGTTTGTCCATGTTTTATCTCCAGAGTTGGGCAAATTATTACTCTCAAAGTGATATGCACTTTCCAAGGAGAAAAGTCCAGCTCTTTGGCCCACTGTTCTATTTTGGTAAATAGCAGGAAACGCTCAGAAGGGCTAGGCTTTGGTAGAAGGATTTTATCTCATTGCAGACAATGACATTACAGAGCAAACATTCAGTTCTCTTTTTTTGTTCTGCAAGAATCTTAACTGAGACTTGGCAGCCTTTGAGTGACTTAATTTAGGGCAATTTAAAAGTCTTATTAAAGGACATTCTAACTCTCCTGGGCTTAATATGAGCCCTGGCTGTTGGAAGAATAAATGATATTTTGGGATGTTTAATACGGGCAGAGCTGGATAACTAGGCTGAGTGTCTCTTTAGGTTCAAGAGTTTCCATATTATGTATTGACCTTTTGAGATAGAGAATAATGAAGAACAGCCTACACCAGACTACACCCTATTGTGAAAATTACATTGGAAACAGTTAAGAATGGCTACGGGGCATGACCTTGGGTCTGACGCTGTGTGATAAGAAATGTCTCAGCATGGAATCCTGCTGAGCATGCTCAAAGGAATATGATGCTGCTTCATAGCAGGAAGGACTACTCAAATTGAGAATGATACATATCTTTAGAAATTTTCTCTCATCTCTTCTCTTTTTATATCTTACATTTACCATGGGTCATTTTTACAGTGGTAGCTTTATTTGTTTTCCAAAGTGCCTGATTTCTTCTTGAAATTATATTCCCAATCTTTCATCTTGATTCATTTTTTTGTTTTCTTTTGAATGCAAAGACAAAAGTTATGTTCAGTTGTCTTTCTTTCTTTCTTTCTTTCTTTCTTTCTTTCTTTCTTTCTTTCTTTCTTTCTCTCTTTCTTCCTTCTTTCATATTTTTGGAGTTTTTGTTTTTGTTTATCAAAACAGGATCTTGTATCTCTAGCAGTCCTGTAACTTATTATGTATACCAGACAGTCCTCAAACTCAGAGATCTGCCTGCCTCTGCCTCCCAACTGCTGGAATTAATGATATGCACATCCTTGCCTTGCAGTGCTAAGACTGACAAGCAACATTAACTATATTCATGACTCTCTCTCTGTCTTTCTCTGTCTCTCTGTCTCTGACTCTCTCTCCCTCTCCCGCTCCCTCTCCCTCTCCCTCTCCCTCTCCGTCTCCGTCTCCGTCT
>NC_034592.1:117281998-117326784 GCF_900095145.1 Mus pahari | reverse complement strand
CTCCCCCCTCTCTCACTCTGTGTGTGTGTATGTGTGTGTTCATGTTATATGATATATAACAGTGAACATTACTGTAATTGAATGATGAGAGAGGCTCAAATAATTTTCAAGTTAATTTCAGAATACAGTTTGGGGTGTTTTCCGATAACTGCTTGCTTTGCTTCAATTAATGGCTGTCTATCTCTCTCCCTTGAAAAGCAAGGGACAGGAAGCATCTGCCACATGGATGAATGGATGCTGAGGTTAGTGCAGGGTCTAAGACAACTGTGGGACAATAATAGAGTCATAGGCAAGCATACTGCTATCCATGGCACATATACAGAGTCAGCATGTTAGCCTGACCATGAAACCTAGGCAGGAGTACCTGCATCCTAAATGCTGTGTAACCAGAGTATGGGATGTGAAAAGACATAAGCAGATGTGTGCACGCATCCATAGTCTCTGTTTTCAAACTATGAAAGTAACTTTGGATTACTTCCCTTCCCTGATCCGTATGGTGGGTTCATATTTCTAAGTTATGGTGTCCTCAAAGTTCAAGATGAATACAGCTGATAAATCTCGTCAGAATTTTTCCTCTCCTGCTACGTTCTTCCTCCTCCCTCATCCACAGCAAAAATCAACCTTATATCCTCCCCAATGCCAATTTTTCTATTTGGTTAATTAATTAAATGAACAGCTTGTCTGTTTGAAATTTTTATTTTTGTTTCTGTAGTGGGATGATTTAGTTATATGACCATGTATTGTTTTTATAACAAGAAACATAAAGTAGTGAAGGTTCAACAGGATGGATGTGCTAGTGTGCAAATAATGCCCTCTATTGCAACACGTGGGAAATACTGCCTTGTTCACAGTGACCAAGACATGCTATGGTCAAATAAAATATACAAAAAGCATTTATGTTCTTTCCACATTTTCCTTCAGTTCACAAGAAAATGAAACATACTGTGGTTGAGCACAACGCCTGTGGCTCAATTTGTACATTTCAACTACTCAAGCATGTGGATCTAAGCTCAACCTTCCAGACCAACATAAACTGTCAAGTCATGTTTGTAATCCCAGTGCAGGGGATGCAGGGAGGGTGCAGAAAAGTGGATTCTTGCTGCTTGAAGAAGCAGAAAAGTTGACTTAGCAAGCTCCAATCAGAGAGGGAAAACTAAGGTGGACAGCTTCTGACGAGCAGTGCCCAAGGTTGTCCTATATCTTCAAAATGCTTGGGACATCATAAACAGGCACATGTGTGCATATGCACACCCACACAGTGCTATCATACTTATACACACAAGCTCACACGCATGCATATATCCACTAACATACATGCAAGCATACTCACAAGCATGCACACACACATACATACACATATATACACACTCACTCAAACACTCATAAATATAGTACTGCTGCCCATTTAACAAGGAAGAACTAGAAAGGTTCTGCCCTGTTGTCTTTCATTTATTCATCTCTCAACTCCAGCCTAGAGTTGGATAGCACTGGGACAGGAAGATGAGTCATGGACACCCATTTGCCTAGTTTATATGCCATATAAAGTTTTTTTTTTCCCTTCTGGTCCCTAGAAACTAACTTGGAGGTCCACTAAAACCCCATGGAGGATATATACATCAAGGTCAATCTCCACTGATTCAGACTCATTTGGGGAGTAATTTGTATATTTGGGGGTATTCAACTTTCATTTATGTTGCTATAATAAAATGCCCCAAGAAGAAGAAACTTAGGAGAAAAGGGTTTTTTTTGGTTTACAGTAATGGATTATAGTCCACTAGTTCAGGGAAGTCAAGGTGAGAAACTTAACCAGCCGGTCCTGTCAAGTCCACAGTCAAGAGCAGAAAGAAATTCATACATCCATGATTCATCAAACTCAGGCCTCTTGTCACTGTGAAATAATTCAGGGATCAAACCCAGGACTGGTTCTATCAACCCTCAACTTGATTTAGGCAGTTTCATTTAGACTCTCTTTATAGGAAATTCTAGGTTATGTCAAGCTGACGACTAGAACTCACTACCACAGAATGCTGAAGTATGGTGTATTTGATGTATTCATGTGATACATGATTATCAAGTTAGTTGGTAATTAATATTTATTTGTCTTTGGAATGTTCAAGTCATTTCTACCAGTCACTTTGAAACTGTCAAATAGTTGGTGTTATCCACAGTTACCTTACTGTAGTACAGAACACTGGATGCTGCTCTTTCAATTCTTCTATGTGCCCATTGACCATCCTCTCGTCACCACTCCCGTTAGTTAGGGTATTTTTCTTTCAAGTGTTTGATAGACTTTCCTTTTAATTCTCCCATCATCCAGTTTCAACAAAACTCGTCCCTTGATGCACACATTTTTTTTTCTATGTGCCCGCTTCATCATTTGGAAACTCCTATTTGTTTCTCAGATCACAATTCCCCTGTTTAATTAAGAATGTTAGCTCTGCTCACCCTCTGTTGGGAAGCTGTCTGTCACTGTCACTGTCACTAGATATCTTGATTGTCACTTACACAGACTCAGAGTGGATTTAGCCCCTCACCAGGGTTTTCCACACACTAAGCAGTACCCCTGACCCCTGTGTCCTTGAACCATAAAATATTTTATTTTATCATGGTTATTACTTGCTCAATTACTCCTAGACATAAAATAGCCATTTGTGTCTTATACCTGTCCTCTGATTTTCTTGCACCAAAATGCTCTCTCCCATTTTCACTCTAAATCCATGTTAATTGTTAAGTTACAGATAAAAACCTCTGTCCTTTAAGGCTTCTAGGATGAAAAGTACACTCACTAATATGCTATTTTGCTAATTTCTCACAAACATCAACTTCAGTGAAACATATACTCACAGATATTTTTTTACTTCATATAATCATTTTAGTTTTGGGTGAGTTTGTTGAACCAATAGAAATAAGAGATTCTTTTGGCAAAAGTATTATTCAACATATTCCCCTCCCCATAAACATCCTACATCAACAGTCATACTGTGATTTTGGACTGGATTAGCATTGTTTATAAATAAGAATATCTGAAAAAAACACACGAGATTAAACTAGAACATCTCTAGCATTAATCTGGGAAGATAGAACTCTGACTTGCACTCTGCCGTGGGATTGAACACCTCCTTTTGGACTTCAGTTTGAAAGTAAGTGAGATTCATTCTTTGTGCTTTCACAGATGCACTAGAGGCAAATATAATTTTTCCCAAGAGAGAACTCAGTTTCAGATGACATTAATAATAAAATCTAAAGTTACATAATGTCAAGGTTTAAATTTCATCCACATCTAAGAGGTCTGCACTGGAAAGTTAACTCAGATTCCAGTTTTAAGCCAACAGTTAATCTTAAGCAGAACCCTAATTCCATGTGGTTCTGCTGTTTCTTTAGCTCTAGTCTTGGTCCTAACACTAGCTTTAACCCTCATCATAACTTTCTTAGTTCTGAGCAAGTATCCAATTATAGCTATAACCCTAGCCATAAACCCAACCCTCAGCCCTAAACCTAATTCAGAAATTCATAAACAACACATAATTAAAAACAAGAAAGTTCTATCCCCAAAACAGAAAAAAGAGAAGGAACTGAATTTATTATTTGTTATGAATGTATTAAAATATACAATCATAAATGAACATTGTAAATCTATTATTATTCATAGTAATACAGTCTATATAATTGTTTGGTTTGTGTCTTTGTTTGTTTGTTTGTGTGTGTGTGTGTGTGTGTGTATGTGTGTAGAGATATAGGAAATAGTATTTTCTTCTCATATAGTATATAGGCTGGATTCGAACTCATAATCCTGTGTCTCATCCTCCCACAATCTGACACTGCACAGACACCTTATGAAGCCTGTTAAATGTCAGATATTCAAAAAGAAAGAAAATTGAGTAATTTTTTTTCTTGAATGAATCTGTTTACAATTTTTTTCATTAATTTATTTTTCTATTTGACCAAGTAAAATAGTTCCTTCTTTTCATCTAGAGGTCTGATGATGGGCTGCAATTAGGTTGGGTGAGATGGATTTAGAGCAGTTATTCCATCTTACTGTTGAGAAGGTTAAGGAGAAGTTGGACAGAAACCTAAGATACTCTTCACATGAAACTGAACAGGGTTCATTCATATGGTTCACATAAAAACCTGGAACCTGTGCACTTACCTTGTTTATGAAAGGATTCTTTGAAGATATAATTGCATTAAAGATCTTGAGATGAGATCATCCCGACCCAAAGGCATCTGTTCTTATGAGAAACAGAAAGGGAGAGAAGAGGAGGGGAAGTGACTTTGTGAGCAGAGGCTGGAGAGAGCTGAAGTGAAAAGGGCTAGCAGAAGAACCTTCCTCAAAGCTTCCACTGGAAGTGCTTCCTTACTGACATCTTGGATTTCGTTTCTTCAGCTTTGTTAAGATACATTTCTGTTGTTTTTGTTTGTTTGTTTGTTTGGTTTTTTTTTGATCCATTGTGATTTTGTCCTATGCTCTAGTGTCCATAGAAATGTTCCTTGATATGGTCAACTCCATAAAAGCCAGAGAAGCAGAGATCAGACTGCTGACTATAGTCCCTGATGGAAGCCACCAGATGTAGAAAGTCTGATCAGAAAACGGGTTGTGGGGGAAGACACTGGGACAAGTGGGATTTGACCATAATATGAGCGTTTCAAATGAACAATGGCCTATATATAATTCATTGACTTTACTACAAAAAACAGACTGCGATGTGTCTATTGACAAAAACAACCTGACAAGAATTTCACAGACTAGGCCCAGGAAAGAATGAAGGTGTGATTTAATATCTTCTTTAAGCATGTCTTGGGAAATGAGAAGGGAACTCAGGAGCCTCATCTATTTTGGGAACAAGGAAGGGGGGGGCTCTGAAACGTCAGAGTTGGTGTGGGAGTTAAGTGCTCTCTAAGATGGTATAAAAATCAGTTCTAGCTTCCTGCTGCCTGTGATTCTGGATGTAGACCTTTCAGCTACTTCTCCAGAACTCGGTCTGTCTATCTGTCTGTCTGTCTGTCTGTCTGTGAGCCACTATGTCCCAACCTGATTAAATGAACTAAACCTCTGAAACTTAAAAAAAAAAAAAACCAAAAACAAAACAACAACAACAAAAAAAAACAGTTCTAATTGGGCTTTTAATATATTTTTAATTTAGGAAACAATTCTGCATGCTATTTATTTATTTCATGTCATTCCTTTTTGATGTCTGGCATTCTCTATTGTCAATATGGTAATGACAGAAATTCAATACATGGGTGATACATTTTCCATGAATGATTTTTTTCCACACTGCACTTAACTGTCAGGAAGAGCTAGATGCTGCCCTGGTGCCCTTCCCCTGTTGCAAGCAAAGTTTTATACTGTTGACACGAGTTCTTTAACTGTTTTTGAGGATCCTAGTATATGATCAGGGAGAGGCTACTGGCACAGTATTCCTCTCATAACAAGGCGATGGGCATACTGTGCATTTATTGGCTCACAGTGACAGCAAATCTCACCTCCTGCCACATAATCTTGGGAAAATATTCAAGGACCTTGGACTTGTGCCTCCAGTTTTGTTCTGGCTCATCACTTATCTGGACCTTCTATTAAATGTGCTTTTACCATCTTGCTTTTTATGGACTCCTATGATTTTTCATGGGACGTTACTTGATTGAAGGAAATCCCGTAGGAGTTATAGCTCACCATTCATTCATTTCTTCCACTCTCACTTCAACACTGATTTATTCAGCAAATACCCTTTGTCAATTGCTAGACTACACACCAGATATACAGAAATTCTCAATTTTTAACTCTTGAAAAGGACTCTGAGGGCTGGAGAGATTGCTCAATGGTTATGAGCAATTGCTGTTCTTCTGAAGGCCAGAGTTCAAGTTCAAGCACCCAGATCAGGCAGCTCACAATTGCCTGTAACTCCAGCTCCAGAGGACCTGACATCCTCTTCCAGGATCTACAGGAATCTGCACACATATAGAATATATACATATATGCACACAGAAAAATAAAAATAAATCATAAAAGTAATATGATTCTGGAGTCATAGACCCTTCCTTTCCTCATTATTAATCCTTGTTTCTCCCTCTAGAAGACCACTGAATAATCTCTCTGATCACAGGGAGAATCTTTGGTTTAGCTTTGTCTCTATTCTCCTTGCTGTGCATAAATTAGGTATTTAGGAAATGTAAATGAATGAATGATTGAGCAGTAAGCGTGATTTTGTATTTAGCATGGATAGAATGTGACTGTTTTCACTGAGAAATGAATAGCATACAAGATCCTTTAACTTATACAAAGCCTGAATATAATTGGCAAAGGAGATGCTTGAGTAAATGTACAAAATTCTCTTCTTGTCTTCCTTCTGAACGAACTACCCTTGGAAAGCAGAATGTGAAAACTTGGGAGAAAATTGACCCTTAGTAACCAGAAGTGATGCCAGGCTGTGGATTTACATAGCCATTGTTCTCAGGAGACCTGGTTAGAATTATTATGGGTTCGAGTCTAGCCTGGACACACAGATAATTCTAGGCTTCCTCTATTTATATAGCTAGATCTTGTCTCAGGAGGTGAGAGTGGATGGGGATGGAGATGGGGGAGAGAAAAGAAGGAAGGAAAGAATAAAGATATGAAGGAACTAGAAATGATTTGCTCTATCTAGAGACTACAGTTAGGAATCACAATGTTATTGTTAGTGTCAGGTAATGAGAGCACAATTTTAAAATAATACTGTGTTTTCCACATTTTCTATTTAAATAGACAAACTTAGTTTTAGATTAAGTATATGAACAACTGTGAAACTTTAATTTCATTAGGGAGAGTTTATAAAAGCATATGAGAATGCTCAGATTGTCTGAGCTTATCTGAGGTCCCTTTGTTGATATTCTGTTGGCTTCAACAAATCTCCCAAACTTCCAAATTGTCAGTTTAAAGACACACAATTATCTTATAAGGAAATATAAGAGAAAAATAGTACTTTTTTTAAATTAGTGGATTCTTGAGTATGTATGCTAGAACAAAATATCCATAATTTGCTCTGTTCTCTGACACCTTAATAGAAAAAGCTGAAAACTGAAGGCCATCATTTCTAAGAATCTAAGAATGAACATCCATGCTACAGGACAAAGAAAAGCAGAAGTCATAAGTGAAGCATTAAGTCAGAAGAAGATAGAGCTAGTAATATGATGGTAGATATGATAATGTATCGATTGTAGTAACCAATTCACTTAAGATACATCTGCCAAAAATGAAAAGTATTCTCAGATTAAATTAAAAGCTTGAACATAGTTAAACCATTGACAAGCAGACTGAAGATAAAGAGATGCTCAAAGTAGGAGAAAATTATGATGGTAAAACAAGTCGGTTTCAGGATTGAATATGAGTGGCCAATAATCATCAGGTGGGAAGGTAGAGGGTTCAGAATTCAGATGTGATGTACATTTTTATTAATCTGAAAGTTAGGCAAACCTAAACATTAGCTGAAAAGTTTCGTGCAATGGAGGGAGATTCCTCTATCCCAAGTAAGATATGTCCACATGCAAAGTAAGACATGTCTACATGCAAAAATACCAAGGCTGGCACAAATGTGAATATAAATAAAAGCTAATAACATATGAAAAATTGGATAATTAGGAAACCAAACATATAATTTTTTCATGTGTCTATGAATTATTTATAAATTCATACCTTAAAGTAGGTGACCTGGGCTATTTTATCTATGCTATATTTTGTGTACATAATACTATAAACATTAAAATATTTATATAAGGGAGAAATACACTACCTGTGACTGCTAGAAAACGTTTCTAGTTGTGTTTTAGAACAAAGCATAATAATAGTAAAAAAAATATAGTGAAATAGAATATGGAAAAACAATCTCTGGGGAAAATATCTTTATCTATGCAGAGTTATTAAATAGATATTTAGTCATTACTAACCCAGAAAGAATATAAACAAAATGATTCAAGAAAACATTCAATCTCATATTTTTTTAATTAAGGAAAATTTATCAAAATGAATAAATATGAGAGGTAATGCTTTGAAAATAAAATAACATAGGTAACTTACTCATTAAATCTATCAAAAATAGATATATAAGTATACAAAACTAGAAAAACTGAGACATAGCTACAGTTCTTGATAGTTATGATTATTTTTTAGAGGAAGAAAGAAAGACAGACAGACCAAGACCAAGACCAAGACCAAGACCAAGACCAAGACCAAGACCAAGACCAACACCAACACCAACACCAACACCAACACCAACACCAACACCAACACCAACACCAACACCAAAAGAAAGTCAAATTACAGACAGGATAGTTAACGTCTAATAAATAACTAATGACAAAGCCTAAGCATCAGTGCTCTTCTCCTGAATACAAACACTCAACTCAGACCTCTACAGCAGGTGGTAGGGTGGTAGAGAAGATCTTGGAGGAGTTGGAAGAGGGAATATTAAAATCTAAAATATTTTATAAATGTTTTTATAAATTTTCTCAATAAAACTAAAAAACTAAAATTATTAAAACATAAGTGTCTGAAAAATCTTGGCCTTTCAAGCAACAGAGAATTTCAAGTTTAATCAAATTATTTTTTCATATCAGTGGAAATACTTCTTCCCTATTACTATTATAATGAAAATATAATACAGAGAAGGCTCAGGAAATCACATCATTGAATATATGTAACCTACGGACAATTTGTTAATAAGCTCCAAATTAACACACAATCATCAAGTTTAGCTCCCCAAGTAAATGTATGAAAGTCCAAGTGAGCTTGTGCTACAAAGGCAGAAAGCTCCACCAGAAGGTTGCATTCAGGATTTTCTGTAAGCATGCTAATGTAGCCATGCCAGACAGTGGACTCTGAATGATGTTAGGTTTGTCTGTTCTTATATTTTCATAAATAATTGCACAGAGTCATGACTTACTCATAAGTAAGTAATAATTAAAGTGTCTGTAGTTAGTTAGGTTGAAAAAAGATTAGATTGTACAGAGGCTAAACGTTTCCAGGGATAGTTAGAACAGAGAAGAAAATGCACTGGGCTCAGCCCAAGCCATATATTCACACAGCTTGCTTGGGTACAACTTTCATCTCACTACTTCATCTGAGGAAATAAAAGTGACATTTACATAGTTTATTTATCTTACATTTTAATTCAGAAGAGAAGCTGGTATCAATCCCTTTAACTTCTGTTTATTAAGCATAGCCCCAAGGCCTTTGGTAGCCAGTGCTGTGCACAGGGGCTTTAAGGACTTTTCAGGCCTCTGCTGACTCCATTCTTCACATCAGCTTAGGTTTAGAATAAAGAGACAGTCAACCAAATAAATGCCGGGGGCTGGCTCTTCTAAGACTCAGAGAACTTAGAGTTTGAGCTTTCTCTTGCAAGAAGGTGTAAGCAGTGATTGTCATGACTGACCTTTACTGACCTTTACCTCACCCTGAGGTGGATGAGTAGTTGGGTTGCTGTGTAGACAATTCAAATAAAGCAGAACAGAGGGCAGAGACTTGTGATCAAATTCCCCATCGTTATGTATTCAAAATATCCCTCAAACATTAATAAAAAAAGATAAAAGCCAAGTATGCACTCTTTGACCCTTCTCATGACAAGCAAGGCAAAGTACCAGTTACCCAAAGAGCCTCAATTCAGTGTCATCTCTTCATAGGGCTGCGCTCTGGCATATTAACACAGAAACTTTTTTCTACCTTATCAATTCACATCCTGAGAAAACTAGGGTGATGAGCATTTATGCCTTGAGAAACACTGATTATAAAATTTACCTCGGTCTTTATGAAGATATTTGGAAGGATCTAAAGACTGTCAGGTAGTGACTTATCTAATATTTAGTGAACAAAGGACCAAACAGAGAGAATAGAAGAATGGATTGGAACTGATACATCGGTAAGAAGAGCAGCAAGCTGGTGCCTAGACATTGAGCTAGAAGTTTCTCAGCTTCAATACCCATCTTCTCACAGATTAGCTGGGGTCTGTGCTGCTATATGAGAATACGTTTTATATATCAGACATCCAAAGAACCCCTAATGTCACTGTAAATTGATTTTAAAAAGCATTAAAAGGAAATGAATGACTGGATAATGTATAAATAGACACTGGGAAAAAACCATCCTGATTAAAAATGGAGCAGCCAGGAGTAACAATATGTACCTTTCTTCATTGTTGCTTATCTAACCTTTACTGTTTGGTAAACTTTGCTACCTATTTGTTTTCATGGTATGAGTTCATTCAGGAGGGAAGAGCGGGTGGGGAGGAAATAAATTCTTTTATTTAAAAATATTCCTTACTAAACCCAAGAACTGTCCTATATTGCCTAGGAAGCCAGGATCATCATGAATTCAGGCTCTATTTTTTAATTAAAAGGATTCTCAGCTGGCAGATAAGCATCCGGATTTGAGGATGGTTATCTGAAGCCCTGCCTGTCATTGTATTTCACAGCAATGAAAGAACATCTACTCTTAGTTTCTGAATCAACGAAGATTCAATGGACCTCAGCTTGTTTTCTTGTCCAAGTCCCTGTAATATTTCCCAAGTTTGCACTTTCCCTGACCAAGTGTTGTGGATATCAGTGTTTGATCAGCACTTCCCATCCTGTTTTGTGATACACTGCTTCCTACCAAGACAAGAGCTCTTAAGTGAATGATCCTTAGAATAGAGGTCAGGATGGAAAAAGTGTCCTTCCACTTCTCATTGAAGGCATTTTAGTGGTCCAAGTTGCAGGCACTGAGAATCTTAAGTGACATAGTAACATTTGGAAAGGTAGGTGGCGTGTTTCTTATCCTGAGGCATCATAAAGAGACTGGCACCCAACTTACCTGAAGTCTGAGGATCCGGAAAAGAAGTAGAGATATGTGGGCAGAGGCAGTGAAACATAGCCAGGTTACAGGCACTGTGAAAAGGAGTGCCTTGGACTGAATTCTCACTGCACCTGTGGCCTGCTTGTAACAAAAGGTTGTGCCTAACCCACCAGTGACAGTGAAATGTGATCTCATTACCAATTGAGTTCAAAGATGCAGTTAAGTCCTCTTTCTCAAGCTGGTCACATGGACATCCTCAAAGGAAATTCACTCTGTGTGTGTGTGTGTGTGTGTGTGTGTGTGTTATCAAAAACAAAAGCCTGTTTTATCTATTTATTTGAGATGAGGACAAAATGTCATCCTTCCGTAACCAATGGCTACTTCAAGTCTAAGTACCCACTCCTCAGGAGTGTCCCTTACTACTCTTTCCCCTGGAATATGGCAAGATTTTGGAGAATGGGAAAGACATGTGGAGGGAGACAATTGAGCCAGGGACATTGCTAGACTTTACTGTTGCTTCTTATCAAACAGCTAGGAGATAACGAGAGCTGCATCTGCAAGGGTACCATATGAAAACAGTGTCCCTTATGCTTGACTAGAGTGACACACACACAGTCATTAAGCACTGATACGATCTATGCTAGAAGGGTGGGATGTCACCATTATGTGTGGGCAGGATGTAGACAGCTCTCGGAAAGTAAGCTGCAGGAAATGAGGTTTTACCCTCCTTTCTTTCATTGTTCTCCAAGTCCTCTCCCTCAGCCTATGTGTTCCTCCAGAGACTAAGTCTGCTGGGTTTTTCATTGTAAGCAATGTCTCCTCTCTTTCAGATGTTTTGGTAGCACAGATATACATCATGCTCCTTAGCTGACATTTTTATTATTATTATTATTTTCTTTATTTACATTTCAAATGCTATCCCGAAAGTTCCCTATACACCCACTCCCCGCCCCCGCTCCCCTACCCACCCACTCCCACTACTTGGCCCAGGCCTTCCCTTGTGCTGGGTCACATAAAGTTTGCAAGACCAAGGGGCCTCTCTTCCTAGTGATGGCCGATTAGGCCATCTTCTGCTACATATGCAGCTAGAGACACAAGCTCAGGGGGTACTGGTTAGTTCATATTGTTGTTCCACCTACAGGGTTGCAGNCCCCTTCAGNTCCTTGGGTANTTTCTCTAGNTCCTCCATTGGGNNCCCTGTGTTCCATCCAATAGCTGGCTGTGAGCATCCACTTCGGTGTTTGCCAGGCACTGGCATAGCCTCACAAGAGGCCACTATATCAGGGTCCCTCCAGCAGAATCTTGCTGGCATGTGCATTAGTATCTGGGTTTGGTGGCTGATGATGGGATGGATTCCCGGATGGGTTAGTCTCTGGATAGTCCATCCTTTCATCTTAGCTCTAAATTTTGTCTCTGTACCTGTATCCTTTCATGAGTTTTTTGTTCCTTATTCTAAGGAGGAATGAAGTATCCACACGATGGTCATCCTTCTTGGTTTTCTTCTGTTTTGCATAATGTATCTTGGGTATTCTAAGTTTCTGGGCTAATATCCGCTTATCAGTGAGTGCATATCTAGTGACTTCTTTTGTGATTGGCTTACCTCACTCAGGATGATATCCTCCAGATACATCCATTTGCCCAAGAATTTCATAAATTCATTGTTTTTAATAGCTGAGTAGTACTCCATTGTGTAAATGTACCACAGTTTCTGTATCCATTCCTCTATTGAGGGACATCTGGGTTCTTTCCAGCTTCTGGCTATTATAAATAANGCTGCTATGAANANAGTGGAGCATGTNTCCTTATTACCAGTTGGAAGATCTTCTGGGTATATGCCCAGAAGAGGTATTGTTGGGTCCTCCGGTAGTACTATGTCCAATTTTCTGAGAAACNGCCAGACTGATTTCCAGAGTGGTTGTACAAGCTTGCAATCCCACCAGCAATGGAGGAGTGTTCCTCTTTCTCCACAACCTCGCCAGGATCTCTTAGCTGACTTTTGTGTGTCTTCTAAGCTTGGTCACTGTTCTGGTGCTGATGTGAAGGTTAAATCAAGGTCAAGTGGTTTAGAGGAGATATTAACAATTCAACTGTGAGTCTCACTAAAGAACGAAATTATTTGGAACTCTATGCAGACATGTATGGTTATATACTTGTTTTTTTTTTCTTGAATACCAAAATTTAATATTTACCACAACTTTTCAGGTCCTTATAATTGCCACAGTTGTAGGAGGATCACAATAAATTCTCTTTGTCCAGGAGTGTACACTTTTTCTGTAGTGTTCTTTAAACCTCTGTTTTCTTATGTACAGCACATTCTTAAAGAGGTGCAAAATAATTTTGCTTCCAAGCAAGACCGTGCACCTCCTTTACAGGTCTGCATTCCATTTTCTTGAAGTCTGATATCTTACTCTATGAGGGCCATGACGCTGAGTATGGATTTCACAGAAAATCTGACAATAGTAAAGAATTTCTGAATGGACGGCAATCAAAAATTAATTTTAAATACAACATGTAAAGTTGAATTACAAAAAATAGTAAAAAGAAAACAGAAATGAAAATCAAACGAAGCAAATGAAAATGAGGTCCTTCTGGCCATAAGCAGCCGTGCTGCAGTGCCTAAGCTATCCCACCAAACACTAAGAAAAGCTGTGGAATACCATAGCTTAGATTCAAGACTACTGTGTGTTCGGACAACCCAAATGTAATGACCCCTGGTAGGGTGTACACCTTTGTATATCCAGGGGGCACCAGGTCTGTGGTATACTTCACACCTCAGAGACTCATTTGGAATGTGTTTAAGGCCAAGCCCATCACTGAATAAGAGTCACACGACTATACAGGGACGAGTGCATGGGTCGGCATGCTCTCCATTTCTCTATCATGTCTTTCTTCATCTCCCTTTGCGTGAGCACATGACTGTCTGCCTCAGGTCTGCTTATGTACAACAGCACCTATAATAATGACCAGTGCAGTTAAACCCTTAAGCTTATTTATGCTGCTGCTTGTCTCATAGAGATAATGGTTTAATTTGGTGGTATTTTGTGGGATCATTAACTTCAAATTAGTTTTATGATTCCAGCTTTAATTATAATGCTCTTAAATTATCCTTGGCATATTATTTAGAAACAGAAACAACATTTGGACTTACCCAAGACTAGTTTTCATAAACGGTGAGTAACAATTTGTATTTGGCCAGACAATCTCTAAATGAGAATAATTATTCCTTTCCAAGTTATCCAAACATAAAAATGTGGCCCCTGTCAGTCATTTGTGCAACTTGGTCTTCTTTTCCCTTCCATTATTCATCTGTCCAGAGATTTCCAGTTGTGTTTTGGGACATATATTGACCCTTCCTTCCAAATGTGTAGAGATATCTTGCTTATGGAGAACAATCAAGTTTTACAGGAAGGAAAATCATTTAAGCATTTGTACAGTTTGTCTCTTTCCTAAAACGAGGTAGGTCTTATGTATGGATATTGTGTGGCAGTAAAAATAAACAAGAAACAGTTTTCTGCTTATTTAGGATGATCCATATATTTCCAAGAGATAGCATCCTATTTATTTCCTGTTCATGGGCCATAGGTAGCTCACTGTGAGAAAACAGCTATCATTCCATGAGTTTTTAATGCATGACCAATGCTAAGCCCATTTTACCTCACGTAAGGAGGAAGGCATTCCTGCAAGTCAGGCAAGTCTCCATTCCACAGAGGAGAAGCATTGGCATTGTAATAAACTTGCTTATTATAAAATCATATGATCCTGAAGACAATTAATTTTCAGAGCATAGGGAATGAATCACAGCTGAAGGAAGATGTTTCAGTACCTCCTTGTATAGATGAAACTCAGGTGCCAGTCAACTTGGGTCAGACAGGTAATGCAGAAAAATATCACTGAGAAACCACACAAAAGTAAACCAAAAACACTGCAAATAAATTGAGACCAAATCTTATACTCTTTAGGAAATTTTAAAATAACAAAAAGAGAGAAATGTTTTATTTAGATATAAAAACATTTGGATTTCTGCAAGACTATTCTTAAGCCAGGTGTGGTGGCGCACGCCTTTAATCCCAGCACTCAGGAGGCAGAGGCAGGCGGATTTCTGAGTTCAAGGCCAGCCTTGTCTACAGAGTGGGTTCCAGGACAGCCAGGGCTACACAGAGAAACCCTGTCTCGAAAAACCAAAAAAGAAAAAGAAAAAGAAAAAGAAAAAGAAAAAGAAAAGACTATTCTTAAAAAAAAAATTAAAATGTGACACTTTAACCTCTTTTTCCTCTTCCAGATTCCAGATATATGCTGCCAGAAGATCATGGCTTAATGTAAATACCATGAAAGGGAATTATCAGAAAAATAATCACAGCTAAAGCTATTGTTTGTTTAATTGTTGTAACTGCTAATACAACAATTAAAAGTTAAAATTAGCTTATTAGATAAGAAAACACAGCCCCATATGAACAGGAAACTTGTGAAAAGTGCATATATACAAATAGATTAAAAGAAAAGAATTAAAACATGGGGCTAGAGAGATGGCTCAGTTGTTAAGAGCACTGATTGCTCTTTCAGAAGTCTTGAGTTAAATTCCCAGCAACCACATGGTGGCTCAACCATCTGCAGTGGAATCCAATGCCCTTTCCTGGTGTGTCTGTGTCTGAAAACAGTGATAGCATACTCGTATAAACTAAAACAAATTAATCTTCTTTAAAAAAAATAACATAAACATTATCCCATGATTCAAGACCAAAAAAAAAAAAAAAAAGAATGACTGTGTTAGGAGATGATAAAGTTTCAAGTTAGTAATCCAAACGTACCCCAGATAACAGAAAAAAATGTGATAAATACAAAGCAGAGAAAGCAAAGAGACAATGATGGGAGTACAATAGTACAAGCAAAACATACAGAAAAATAATCAAAATGAGTGGATGTTCACAACACTAACGAATCACATCAGAGCTATGCTAGGACTAAACGGGGATTTTAATATGAACTTCACCATTAGAAGCAACAATTTAAAAGTGGACAGTCTTGGGCTGGAGAGATTGTTAAGTAAAGACTAGGCTCACATCCAAAAGATATAAAAATATACAGTCTCTTCAAACACCACAAATTTAAAACTAACTAAAAAGAAATAATATGAAGAGGTCTATTCAAATACATATTGAAAAACTTCTAAATGACAAGTCTTAAGTTAACTTAAGTTACCTCTCAAAAGTGATATAACAGATTTATAGAATTAGTAACACCGCATAATCTCTTCAAGAGAACTGAATGTTCCCGAGCTTATTAAGCCAGTCTCACTCTGGCAAGCATTTAAGGGAAAGAGCGTACCAAAGGTTGAGGGTGGTAAGAAGACTACAGAAAATATTTCTCATTAAATTAAACAAAATTCTCAGACAAACGTTTGCACACAAAATCCAAAATATATGTAAAAAAAAAAAACATAATATGAGCAAGTGGAATTGAGGCAGGCATTAAAAAACCTGATTTGGCATTTGAAATCAAGTCACTATAGTCTAACCACATCAATAGGCTAACATCTTAAGTCACATGATCATAACAATTGATGCAGAAAAAACTGGAATACAGCCAAAAATCTAATGCACATTAAAAACTTTTAGAGCTTTATTGAGTGAGGACTACTTTGCATTATAAAATGCTTATGTGGTCAGAGTTAGTGCTGCATGTCTGTAATCCCAGGACTCACGACACTAACCAAGAATCAAATGAACAGGAACAAGACTGTCTATATTAGAGAATTGATTGGTAAAGAATATTTCTGCATAAAGACTGGATAATTTTTTTCCTGAAATAAAGCAAGTCATTTTCTTATTCAAAATTGAAGAGGAGGTTTATTGTCTTTCCTCTTACAATTAGGTAAAAACAAGGTATGTATGAACAAGAATAAACAAAAGAGAAGGACATAGCAACACCAGATTACACAGGAACAAACAAAAGTACTGTAATGTGAGACCCTTCTCAAAGAACCCAGATTGAACGCATAAGTAAACCAGTTTGAAATAAAATAACACAAAAATCCCAACGCATACCCAGAAAGGCAAACACCAACCCCTAAATCTAGAACTCACTAATAAACAAATAATTTCAGCAATGTCATTAGGTTCAAGATGAACATGATAAATATTCCCAGCATTTCTGTGATAAAGAGAAAATGTTAGCTTAGTGCATATAATTTGTTGACCTTTCCTTTTCTCCTTTTCCACCTCCTCTCTCTCTTTCTCTCTCTCTCTCTCTCTCTCTCTCTCTCTCTCTCTCTCTCTCTCTCTCTCTGCTGAAGACCACACAGAGGACAGTCTACATTGAGCTATCGTCTTTCTGTGAGATATATCTGGATTTAATGCAAGTCCCTCAAATGCCAATGGCTTGCTTTCATTTTTATGGGCATGCAAAATTATTTGTAAAATACATGTGGGGCGATAAAAGTCACTTAATGGCTAAAGCACCTTACAAAGAGAGAAATGTGTGGAATCCCTGTGCCCAGTGTTCAAGTCTACACAAGTGTGGTAATCACGCGGTGCTGTGTTGGATGAACAGAGATCCTAAACATATATTTAAGTAAATATATAAATATATAAATTGGTTTAGACAGAAGTGGAAAAGCAAGTCTCTGGAGAAAGATTCTTTCCATCCAACAGACTGTATAGAATCAATTTGTAGGAAAATCCACAAAACTAAAACAAAACCTGGACTTGAACCTTACATTTTACTCAGCAATTAAAACCAAAATTGAGATATGCACCAGAGATGTGTCAAAGACTCAACCGAAGACAGGAGAAATTCTCTGATATTTAGGACTTTAGGTTACATTAAAGAGTTCTCAAAACTGACAGTAAGAGGATGATTTTTTAAAAAAGTAAACTAAGCTGGAAATGACTAGATTTAAGCTAATATTTCAGTTTGCAATCATGTATCACACACAGGACACAGGACCAGTGCTTGGACAGTAATACTCAGTTTTAAGCATCACAATTCAAAGTGGGCCTTTCACAAGGAATAAAATGAGCACAAGAAAAGACACTGCACCATCCCCACTAGTGAGAGGAAACCAAATGTTAAGTGAGACAACACCACACCTCAACCAGAATGAAGAAAAAAGGCACAGCGTTGACACCCACTGCTGAAAAAGGTACAGAACACCTGCATTGCGATATGCTACCATCTAGAGTGCAAAGCACTGTGGCTACTCTGGAAGCCAGTGTGTCAATGGCTTGTGAAGTAAACATTCATTTGTGGCAGATCTTTAATTGCATTGAGTACTGAGCTCACATAAGTAATATGTACATTGACACAAAAGCTTGCACACAAGTATTCAAGTATTCATACCAGCTTTATTCACAGTAACCCATGGTGGGCACCACAAATGGGTTTTGACTAGTGAATGAACAAACTGTAGCAGATATTTAGGAAGGAATATTAGTCAATGACAAAAAGGTGATAAATGATTCATGCATAAAACAGCTTGGCTGGATTGCCACTGTTTTGTGTTTAATGAGAAAGCCAATTTTGTAAGGTTGCATTGTATGATTACAATTATATAGCATTGTTGTACTCTCAAAAGTGTGCCAACAGAGTACACTAATAGATCAGGGTTAGGACAGGAGGCTTGAGAAGGCAAAGTGGTGTGACTTTCTATGGGCAATAAGATGATGATGAGATTCTTTTCTTTCATGGGCCATTAGCACTGACCATTTCTTGGCTGTGATTTTTATCTACAGTTTTGTAAGAGAAAATAGTTAACAAAGTTTATTGGATGTCTGTATTACTTCTTAAAACTGCACACTATTCTAAAACTGTCTCAAAATTTAAAAGTCTCAAAAAGTTATATACATAATTTTCACACAGAATGAAATCAATTTAGTGTTAAATAGTACTTTAATGACAATTATGAAGTGATCAAGTAAGATAGCAGTTTGAATCCAGGGTAACACTAAAAACATACATATACATACACGTATACACACACACCAAAGTATAGACATATATAGACAATCATATACACATATATACACACATATATACATACATCCACATAAAAATATATACATACATACACCCAAGAACATACACATGAACCCAAATACACACAAAATCAAATATAAACACACACATATATTTATGTATATAAATACATGTACACATACAAATATATACACACATATGCATACAGACACAAAAATATATATGTTTGTACACATGTACATATTCATATAAACATACACACATTTAAGTATATATATATATATATATATATATATATATATATATATATACACATATCCATTCATATACACATTATCAAAACATATACACCCCTATACATACACACATAAAACACATTCAAATGTACATTCACATGCACACATATATACACATTCTTTTTTATTTACTGCTTTCTATCTTTCTTTTAAGAAAGGCTGGCATAAAAATTGCAGTCCTTCTGTCTCAGCCTCTCTAGTATAAGCATGTGCCACTACGCTTTGCTGACACAAACATATGGGTTGTTGTGAACGACAAGTAAAAATTTTAATAAATAATATAAAATGATAAATTTCCCGTAAGAATGTAAAGTATTATATTTTATTCAATTCCTACTACAGAACAAAAGAATGGAAATCAGTTATCTCTCATGCATATCCAATGAATTCAGATGTCATGAGGGCTAACTACTTGACATTGGGAATCACTCCACTTGTTATTTTTCTACAGTTTCTCATTGTCCTTGGAGAGTTCCAAAGCAGTTATATCAAAATACACTCTCCTAAGTTCATCTTTAAAAAAATCCAGGACTGGGCAAAACACCAATGGATGATTTAGCCTATTTTCAAATTTGCAGACATGTTCAGCAGACACACCAGTGGAGTACTTTTGGTGTGTTGCTTGAGAGTGAGATATGGTTAAGCAAAGGAGAGATGGTTTCATTAGCAATTCATACTTTCTCTTTTATTTTTTTTTCTGTGACTGACATTGGGAACAGGAAAATCACTTCTGATATAACTATCAAAGAAGGATGTGCAATAAAAAGGAGGAAACGTCTGACTGGTAGCTGCCATGAGAGAATGGCAAGAGTAATCTATGGAGAAAGGGTTTTGCTTCACAGCTGAAGTTGTCCTATAACTCAGGGTTTTCCTTCTTCAGTTTCCTATGAACTAGGATTGCAAAGTGCTCCATGCTATTTTCAAAGTGATATAAACTCCCTTTTAATTATTCAAAGATTGCAAAAGTCAGTTTAGTGATCCAGATGGATCCTGAAATACAGCCAACCACAGCCGTTATGGGAAAACAAACAACAACAGAACTCCCTTGCTATTTTGGGAGCTGTTTAGAGTGACTCATATTCCTTAACCTCGTGCCATATGAACCGGACAGAGTGACTGATACCGTGTTTTAATCACTGTTGGTGAGCAGTGGCATTAAATCTGAATCTACATGGCTAGGATCTGGAATATATGGGCAGAAATGGTGGGCTATACTTGACATCCTTAAGAGACTATGCTTCCTATATCTCTCAAACTCCAAATAAGTTTTTCTTTTAAAAAAATTACAAGGTAAATTCCTGCTTTTATTCTAAAACCATTTTTGCATAAAATGTCAATTCAAAGGAGAATGCAGGATAACTTAAACAATAACAATCTAGTTTGTTATTTTCTATTTCTTCTACATATTTATTAATGTAAGGATTATGACTCTAAAACACATTTTTAAAAACTTTGTTTCCCAGTGTGGAATAAATAAAATGCTTCTCAGAAAAAAATAAATTACCTGAAAATTAAATTCAATTGCTTTCAACATCTAATGAATGCTTACCAGCCACAGTGGTGATTTCATACATTCTTTTATGTCACAGATCCTGTGTCTGGAATACTGGCTTGATGCCCTCATTGTCTTTGGAATGTGGAAACTATTAGAAGCTGTTGCTTGCAAAGGAAAACGTGCCACAATGTTTCAGGAATTGCAGGAGACTATGAACAATACAGATGGAGTAATCAGATGGATGGCCACAGGTTTCTCCTTTGTAGTCTGTGTTGTTCTTAGTGTGAAGTTGTAAACTTGGTATTTTATCATTCTCTCAGCTTGTTTTAGGATTAAAAATTGCTTATATACTGTCTGGAGATAGATGAGAGAATGCCCAACAATGATATTTCCTGCTGGAAGAAAATGAAGGGAGACTGATTTAGTAATGTATTCATGCAGGCTCTATATGATAGGTTTATCTATGGAAATTCAGTTTCAAAAATTTTGAGAACATAAAATACCCATTTGAATGATTTCTTGTAGGCTATGCAGCTAGGAACTTCTAAAATTTTTCTTTCAAGTCTTGCCTTTGAGGCAGAGGAGAAATCAGTTCCTTCATGACTGCCATGGTTTGAATGTGTCCCCAAAGATTACATGTTGTGAAACTCATCTCCAGTTGGTAGTGCTGAGAGCTGGAGCTCTATAGAGAGTTCGGGTGATTGAGTCTATGTCACTGTCCCTGGAACAGGTTGTCTAACTAATGAGTTGGCTACAGAAGTGAGTTGGGCCTTCTCTTCTCTGGCACTTCTGTCACTGTTATTGAATGATACAGCCAGAGCATCCTTACCTAGAATAGACTTTGAGCTTTCTAGGTTCTAGTGGAATTCTAGTGGTAAGGAATAAATCCTTCATCTTTACAAATTTCCCCTGTTTAGTGGCCCAGTTCTAGCAGAAATGGGAGTACTGAAATAACACTCAACTTTACCTGTTCCCAGGTTTCTGGATACCAGGGCTTCTCTTTATTACTCAAAGTTAAGATTTTATATAATCTTATTGATTGAAGGATAATGTTGGTGTTTGAAGTGGGTTGTGGAGCTGTTGGAAGCTCAGCTGGAATAAACCAGAGAGCTAAGATGTCATGTCTCAAAGTAAATGCTTAAAGCAACAAACCAATATTAAAAGAAGTACTTAATCACTTCCTAAGATAGTGTATGTGAGAAGTCAGAAACAGTGTCCATGTTCTTTCCCTCTCTCTCATGTCTATCATGGAAAAGCACAGGAATGGAGGTTACCTAGAACAACAAGTTTATGGGGTCTTCTTACCAAGGAAGGTACCTAAATTATAGGCTCATGAGGGTTGTACCCCTTAGATTGTGGAGAAGTAAGAGAGAGGGAAATTGTGAGCATTGAAACAGGCTAGGAAAAGTGTTTCTTTCAGTCCAGGCCTTAACTTTCTGAAGAAAATTCCTTTATTTTATTTTATTTTATTTTATTTTATTGCAAACTATTTAATCTTAATATAAGGAGTATAGCATTGGTAATGGATGAAATGATGGCAATTTCAATAAAAAAATCTATAGTTACAATTCATTTGCAACTAAAACCATAAAATATTTGGACTTTTTCTCTCATAGATCTTGAAAAAGATATTCTAAATCTAATGAAATGAAATAGGATTTAAAATTACAGACATCAATATGAAAATTTGGAAAAATAGCAAATAAGTAGTTTATCTTCTCAGATAAATACTATGTCTACCCTCATAGTGAGATACTGGTATGGATAAAAGGTGAGTGCATACTTAATGAACTGAGGATGGAATGGAAAGGAGAGTGATGTATGTGTTTGTGCCAGCGTTTATACACATTTTCTTTAATAATTGTTATTAACAGAAACAAACAAAATAAAATGACATTATTATAAGAGATGCAAAAAAAATGATTTCAAACTGATTTAAAGTTTAATGAGAACAACACAAACTTCAAACTAATAGAAGATCCTGCGGCAAACTCTCTTATGGCTATAAAGCAAAGTGGAATTTCACAAACAAGACAAAACATACAATTCATAAAAAGGAAATGAGTGATAAATTGACCACACTAAAATGAATAAAGTCTGTGGAAAAAAGTACACAATGAATAAAATTTAAACCCGCAGCACAGACTGGCAGAAGATATTAACAATGAACATTGCCACGAACAGTTTGGAGCCAAAATACATAAGGCTTTCCTCCAAAACAATGAGAAAAGAATAAATAATCTGATGGAAATTGGGCAAGAGATGAATGAGCCAGTCTAAGAAGGAGAACAGTAAATGCCAATAAACATGGAAAAGGCTACTTCATCCCCCGGCACAGAGAGACAGTGTTCAGCACTGTGTACCTTTTATCTTACAGAGATTAAAACAGAACAAAAATACAGGCCTCATTACTGCATATGGAGGGGAGGATGGAAAATGCACATTTATTATGAGGACAAAGAATATATAGAAATACACATTTAATGAATATATATATTCATTAAACACACACACACACACGCACACACACATGTGGCAGGTTGTAATCACTTCGGTCAGCCCTGGGGATGACATTATAAGAGAAGACAAAGTACATAAGAACATTTATTATATACTTCTGTTAATGGATATATATAGTGCATAAATTAGTAAAATTATTCTAAAAATTTGAATGTAATATAAACAATGGTCATCATTCACATTTCCTTTCTGACGGTGTTGGTGAGTTAATAATATAGCTCAATTTCACTACAGTTTATCAAAAAGTTTTCTAAACTGGTGCAAATAATCACTATATATAAATCATAAGCATAGTGCTCATAATTTGATGAAGGCAGACCTTTTGGCTAGTTCATTAATCTTCTACTCTCCTAAGATACAAAGTTGAGGGGCTCAAGCTTTCAATAAGCAAACTGATGCTGAGAATAAATATGAGTCATTTCTTAATGTCTTTGATGCTGGGATTCTATGATATAACTTACATCTTTGTTGCTGTCTGATGTGGCTGTGTCTAGATAATTATGAAAACTGGGGCCAGTGCTCTTTGAAGATGTAACTTCTAATTTCTAGCATCCCTGTTGTCTTTCTTGAAAGTATTAGAAGTTCTGATAAATTCTTGATGAGTTCTGATAAATCTGGCTTTGGTGTTGTGGATCAGGTCATTAAAAGTCTCTGAACCTAAAGTTTCTGGCACAGAACATCAACTAAATACCAGAAAAACAACTTGCTCAATGACAGCCTAATCCATAATGATCAAAAGTGCCCTAAACGTTGTCTCCAGGTGAAGGTTGTCACAGCATCCTGGGAAGTAGGGAAGACATTGCAAGGGAGCTGCAAGGACAATTGAGCAAGTCTTCTATCATATGTCTGTTTATTTTAATAAAGAGATGACACTAGGAATATGGAATTAAAATTAGCATTCAGGTGATACCAGTGCCTTCTGAGGAAGGTTTTTAATTAGCACTTACAGTTATGTGGTATTTGTGAAGTGTTTACAATAATCTATGACTCATAATAAGTACTTTAGAAGGGTTTGTTTATCAAATAAATACATCCTTACATACATTTACATAGTCATGGGGTCCTCCTACCAAGTCAGTGTAATTTCTCTTTAGCCAGAATCATATTCATAATCATCAGTCCAGAATGCCTCATAATGTTGATGCAATATTAAGTTGATTTACAGTGCTATGTAAAAATAACTATTGATCAACACATTTCTCTAATGGACAGACTTGTGTCTGCAATTATTCCTAAATGACAGCAAAGCAAACCTCTCCTGGGAAGATGACATAAACAGCCACAACTGATGATTGGAAAAGAAGCATACATTATTACAAAATGTTGGATTATTAACAAAGATTTAACCTTAAGCTTTTTCTTCACACCTTAAAGTCCACTCTTGTGTTCTGAAGTAGATTTTTAACCCTGAATTAATTTTACCTTATGTTTTCACTTTTATACTTAATAAACTAAAGTAATTTAGAGTAGCTATAGATTAATATATATATATATATATATATATATATATATATATATATATATATATCAAGAATGTTACTAAGCTCCCATACACCCTACATTCTGCTGCTTCATTTTATCCCAAATGTGTGATATAGAGTAGAGCTAATGACCTATATCAGTTCCTCACAGTCTAAAGTTCATGACTTACTGGAATCACAATTTTTTAACATAATTTCTCTTTTCTGTGTCCAGATATTTTGCTGTGCTATGAATCTAAAAACGTTTCTCAAAGGCTCCTATTATGAATGCTTTGTCGCTATCTTGTGATACTATTTTAAAAGCCATGGAAAGTTGAAATGACAGGGCCTGGCTGCTGGAAATAGGTCACTAGGAAATGCCTTCTGGTTTCTGGCCTGCTTTGTCTCCCTGCTTCCATTCTGAACCATGTGTCATGATAATGCTCTCAACCCTGTGGTTATAATCTTTTATCACATTGTACTTTCCATACTATTGTGGAATGAAATCTCTCAGAAACCATGAGCTAAAATAAGCCATTGCTCACTGCAGCCACTCTCCTCAGATATTTTATCATAGTGACAAAAAGTAACTAATGCTTCATCATACACCTGCCTACAACATCTCCTTAGGCAACCTCATGCCTCCATCATGGAACATCTCACATTATCTTCTCAAGCATCCCCAGTCAATGATGGTCTTTGAGAATCCCTATGGTTTTGGTGACCAAAGCATACATAATCGTGACAAGTAAGCCTTCCATTGGCTGTAGACTGAGAAAGACTGTAGAGTCTTTCTCTGTTAGATTTGGGGCATTGCGTTGGTAGCATCAAGGAAGCACAGCGATATCATTTTCAACCCATTAAATTAATGGTATGTGTAAAGAACAAAGTTTATTGCTAAAGATATTAAGTTCTATCATAGGCCAAGAGGGTGTCAGGTTTCTCACATAAAACTTATCTTTTCTGTCCCCTGTTCATACTACAGTATTTGAAACAACACCAAAATATAACCTAACTCAAGGAGAGAGGAGTTCACCTTCACAGAGTGGCTGTATTACTCATAGTTCTCTGGAGGAGCAGAACTGAAATATGCAGGCAATTCATTAGAGTGGTTGATGCTCTGTTACAGTTTATCAGTGGTTGTCTACCAATGGGAATTCCAAGAATCCAATAGTCATTCACTTGGCAAAGCTGGCTGTCTTAACTAGTCTCCAGTATATGCTAGAATTCCAAAAAAAAAAAAAAAAAAAAAAAAAAAAAAAAAAAAAAGATGTTCTAATGCCAATGAAGGAATAAACTTTCCAGTGAGAGCTAGGACAAGCAGGTAAAGAGCAAAGGCTTCCTTCTTCCACGTTCTTATATAGATTGCCACCAGAAGGTATGGCCCAGATTAAAGGTCGATAACCCCACCTCAAAAGGTCTGAATTAAAAGTGGTTGTCTCCACTTACAATTATTTAATTAAGAAAAATCACTTACAGGAGAACCTACCATTTGTATTTTACTTAATTTCAGATATATTCAAGTTGGCAATAAAGAATAGCCACTATAGTTGCCTCTTATTAGTCTATTTAGTATATATCTCTCCATACTCAAAAATACTTCACATTTCAGGTTATAGTTTTGTACACACAGTATCAATTTATTTATTTAGTAATAACTTTAAACATCCATTATCATAAACACTTTATATTTTAGCTTACAGCTCAATATATACTATTTATTATTTTATTTTCCATATATCTGTTTGTTAATACTTATAGTGCTTGTTTAACAACATATGTTTTCATTCAATAGTACAGTATATATTATGTTGTTCTAGCTGTTTTAGTTGAATAGTTGTTGACTTTATCACATTAGTGGATCTTGTTATTTTGGATGTATTTTCTTTCTCAGTACAAAGGTCAATGATTTCTCAAATTATTCCTTCTTGTTAATGAAGAACTGTATTTTAGTTCCAATTCTGGGTACTGTGTATTTTCATTACCTCTGGGTTTTCTTACCTTGTGATTATCTTTTGGGGCAGAACTATGAACACATTCAGTTATACTAACATGTAACCATATTATCTTGTTCTGTTGGTACATTCCGTATATATTTCAAGCTACTTATCAAGCTGATAGTAACATTTTTCTATCTCACCATGTGCCATATGATTCATTCCAACCCAGTAAGAAAACTGGTTCCCTTTATCCACAAGTATTTCCCTTACCAGTACAGTACTGATAAGTATATACAGTTATACAATGATTTCAAAATGGTTTACCTGTTACCCAGTGAGATACAACTTTTTGGATTTAAGTAGAAGTACTTATAGCTTTTTTTGTCTTAGTCTTATAACTTATTCATATATATATATGAATAAGTTATATATATAACTTGTTAGTTATAGTTTATAATGTATATATCTATATCTATATCTATATCTATATCTATATATCTATATATATCCTTCACTAGATTTTGTTCACAACCTTAATTACATCCCAGAGTCCTTCGATGTCATAGGTTATTTGCTAAAATTGTTTTCATTACTGCTCATGCTTTGAGTTGTACATATCTATGTGTTTTTGAAATGGATTAGAGTTGATTTTTGGCACATTTACTCTTTATGCTCTCTAATCCCTAGGGATTACTAATATATTTTGCACAACAAAACTGTGTTCCACAGTTTTAATATTTTCAAATGTCACATAAATGGAATAACATTTTTACTGATTATTTCATATGTAATATCTGAGTGATAGTTCAAAAATTTGCATTATTCTACCACATAGAAGAACCATGATTTGTGTAGCTAACCACCAACCACCAACTGATGAACTTCTTAATTCCATCTATTATTGAGTGATTCACAATACAGTCAAGAATATTTATGTAGAGAATTCTGTACATAAAAATATATCAATTGAATTTAAACTGGAGTGTGAAAACACTAGATAGCATGTTCAAATTTTATTGAGCTTTATAAGATAATATAAAATTGTCTAACAGAGGACTTTGTTTCATATTTTTAAACAAACTATTAATAAGCATTGCTGTGGCCTCATTTCCTCTCTCTGATTGAGATATCTACTTTCAATTTTTTCTTAATTTAAGTGCTCCCTGAAGAGTCTCTTATTTTAATTTGCATTTCCCTGGTGAGAGGTCATACTGAGCATATTTTCATGCTGCCTGCCATCTGTTTATATACTACAGTGACATATTTGTCCAGGTATTTGGTACATTCTCCAATAGAGTTGTTTCCTCATTTATTTTTTATTTGTATATTCTGGAATGAGCCTTTTTTATATACAGATTTGGTAGGTATCGCCTCATAATCTGCGGCAAGAGTTCACAGTATCTTTCAAAATGGAATAATGCTAAATTTGACAAACTCTAAAATCATTTTGGTGTTGATAGCTAGTTGGTTTTTTTGTATATAAAACTCACCACAATACAATCTCAAAGGTTGCTGTCTGTGTTTTTCTTTTATAAATTTTATCACTATGAATTTCTTATGCACATCATTGTGGCTCTTCATCCTTAGATGCTGAAAGTATTTAACATCTTTTTTTTCTCTCGAAGAATAATTATTTACATAGCTTTAAAGCTCTAATTTGAACCTATTCAAATTAGCCTATTCACTGGGCTCCCCAGATTGTGGCAGTTGAGCATTCAGCACCATGGTCAGAGCCCCAAAGTTAAACCAGATCAAAGGAAGTACTCAGAGGTAAAGTGCAAAGTTCCCCTCTCTTCCTACCCAATGCCTGCTTTCTGAAATCCAAAATGTGATGCGAGAGTTCAGTGCAGTTTACATTAAGAGATCTTGTGCTCTGACCTGATAGTTGCCATGATTCAACATGCGTAGTCTGGTGACATGATCTGCTTTCCCTTTTCACAGGCTTAGCTGTGCAGCTGGGGAATTTAGATAATTTTCCTACACTTTATTCTTGTAGCTATATATTGTAGCAATTTTACAAAATAGAATTGCCAGCTAGTTAGAGAAATTAATCTTGTCTATTTTATTTGTGTCAATGTGATATGTAATGTATGTCATTTGCATGACACGTCTGTGTTACGAACTGTCATCTTTATAGATTAAGGTCAAAGGTACATGTAAGTTAGGAGGAGTCATTCAGTTGCTATTGAATAATTCAACAGTGATGTGAGGCCCCCAAGTGAACTATTCCTTTTTCAGAAACAATGTTAACTCAATCACTGGGTGCAACAACTAGAATCCTAATCTTGTAGGGCATATTTAAATCTAAATCCTCTGGTGGTGAATCCTAGTGGATCCACCATTAAAACCAGGAGAGACTAGTAGTTACATCTTGTCCTCTTGCTTTCCCTGTCCAAAAGCTCTTATCTCTCTCCCGCCTCCTCTCTTCCCCTATCCAACCTGGAAGTCCCGCATACTTGCCTAGTGATTGGCTCCTTTATTCATTATGAGATGGTTCATGAGAAGTCACCTGAGTATGTAATTTATATCTCAGATATAAACTAAGCACAACTATTACCATTTTGTAATTTATAAAGTACAAGATATTCCTAACACCTGGTCCATCATTTTCTCAATAAAATAGAACATTCTGTCATCTATCTTAACTAAAAAGACTCATAATTCTATACCTGACTTATGTCCTGGATTTAGATAGTATGCCATCTGAAAACTATCCTCTCAAATCTGTTCTCTCAATGTAAATAGACTGGGTTGGCTATGAGGCTATAAGTAGTCTTTCAACCCTGTCAGAAATGTGAGAATGACCTACATTATCTAAAGATATAGAATGCCTAACACAGCTTCCAGAACTGAGACAAATTGTAGAGACAGCTGCCTACCTATGCAGCCCCATTAAGTCAGGAAGTTGAAGCATCTTCAGCCTTCTGACCCAAGATATTCTGACAAACTTTGAAAATCAGGAATAATTAAGGATTAGCTTATTCTGTATCAGCAGAACTAAGCTGTCCTAACCTGTAAATTGTGTCCTTTCAAGAATAGTAAGGTCTGCAGGAGAGATAGGCAATTTCTGCCCAGTGGCCAACTAGCCACATGTACAACCTCCCCTGCAGGTATAAATGCTCAGCTGCTTCTTTGAATCTATGAATGGAAAGCTATTAGGAGCAGATTTGTTTCAACAAAAAGTGAATAAATAAAATTAAATGTCACATTCTGTGAATTTCTAAAGCTTTTCAAAAGCAACTATCTATGTAAAGTAATCTGTACTTTTGTCCATTAACTACTCTCAGCTATTTCTAATTAAAAATCTTGAAAATACCCTAACAATAAACTCAGAGCTATGAATTTACTATTTGGACCTTAACTTACAGACTTAATCATCTCAGATCAGTTTATAATAATAGTTATAGAAGGACTAGGTCTAAGCCCTATACTTTAAAACTTTTGTTTCACTAGAAGAAATTTATATCAATGAAAACCTTGCTTTTACATCAAAATATATTCTGAACCAAAATAAGAAATTATGACTTCAACTTAGTAACAATTCTAAAGACTTTTACCAAGTGAGATTATAGCTATACAATCAATTCTAGCTATTTCTTCCCTGTTTCAATTATGACCATTCTTAAATTTCCCAGAAAGGCAACCTTAGAATAACCACCTCCAGCCCCAAACCCCAGGGACCTGGGACCATGATTCTTCATAACTTCTATCTGAATATGGGTGTTGAGATATTTTTGAAGGGTAGGAGAAGTGTAGGGAAAATGGGGGAATTGGCTGGCCTTAAGAAGGCCACACCAGTGACTGTATTAGTCTCTGATGTCTGTGCTCTAATGAGATCCAGCTGAAAGTTCAAGACATCAGGAGTTCAAGCAGGTCAGTTCAGCATGTCTGATGATAAAACTCACCGAGGCTGTATATTCTGTAATATACAAATCTCAAAACAAAATTTTTGTATCATCAAGATAATGTTTTTGTTTGAATCTCTGGAATCTAGTTCTTTGGGAGTCTCGCTCTATCAAATCTGATCCATATTACTCTGGAAGGTGTATAGACACTAATCACCTTTACTAAAAACTTAAAGACAAAACCTTTCTCCCAAATCAGCATATCACTGAGCCAGTGACCAGAAAAAAACTTTATTTTGACCTCTCTCTCCGAGGAATAATATAATCAGAAAACTCAAAATCACACCCATTTTGAAAGTTAAAACAATCCAAAACAAAAGAAGTAAACTAAAATACTGTATGTGCCTATACTTAGGCTTTTTCTACTTTGCTATGCAGTATAATAACCCCAAAATTCCCATGGGGCCCACATTAGACAGAATTTGAGTATCCTGCAAGATTTAATAGAACAATATACCTTTATACCATCTTTCAAACAATTGATTCACACTTCTATCTATACCTGCTTATAAGCAGGCAGCTAGTCAAACCAGGATTAAAACCCAGAATTTCCATGGAGCCCACATTAGACAGAATTTGAGTATCCTATAAGATTTAATATAGCAATATATCTTTATACCATCTTTAAAACAATTAATTCAAACTATCACTCATATCTGTCTATATGAAGCCCATAGATTTTACTTATTAAACTCTCTGTCTAGAGCAGCCATCCTGTTATACCATCTATCTGTTTGGCTCTCTGCCTGGTGCCACAGACATTTATTTTATTAATACTCATTATAATATCTATCTGTTGACCTCTACTTGAAGTCACAGACATTGTTAATTAATACCTGTTCATACCAGGTAATTATCACTACCTTCTCTACTTTGAGTCAGTGACTAACTTTCCCTATGCTAGTTCTGAACAGCAGGCAAAATTCCGTACATGATTCAGACAAAACTTGTATGTAAATCTATCCTTAAAGCAAATAATCCCAATTTTATAAATTCACAGTTCAATCAATCTCTGCCCCAAGAAGTAGGCAGCTTTGACTCTCCAGCTCTCTGACTCAGAGTAGCCATCTTGTCTCTTTCCACAGCAGGGCACCTCAGTTCCCTATTTCTTTGTTTCAAGGTTCCTGCACTTTAGTCCAATTGACTAGTTCCAGTGCCACCCAGCTACTCATTTGAAAAATAAAACTCTAACTCTCAATAAATGTAGTAATCTTACGTTTCTACTGGATTCTTGCCCAACATGTTGGTTTGCCACCTATTGTGGGAAATATTTAAAAAGGCGCCAAGTTCCTGCACTACACCCAGCTACTCTCTGCCATAGTGGGCTGGCCAACCATGCACTGGTGGGCAGTGGCCAGCCTGTTTTTATCTCATGGAGACTCTCTGACTCAGAACTCCAAAATCTCTCTACCCAACTTTCTAAGTTTCTACTGGCAGGTCATTACCATCCCAGCCCCATGCTTCAAAACTCCCATGGCCTTTTTTGGTGCACATCAGGGAAAACCATGCTTTGCTACTGTACCTTTCTCTCTGGAACCCAATTCAGTCACCACATGAAGGAAAACACCACACAAACTTAGTTCAAAAACAATGATAACTCAATCACTGGGTGTAACAACTAGAATCCTAATCTTGTAAGCCATATTAAATCTAAATCCTCTGGCAGCAAATCCTGGGATCTGCCATTGAAATTGGGAGACACTAGTAGATAAATCTTGTCTTCTCGCTATTCCTGTCCAAAAGTTATTCTTTTCTGTATTGTATAGTTATGCATTTCTTCTGCTCCTATACAGAACATTAAATACTGGCAACCAAAGGGACCATATGAGATGAATTAAAGCTTAGTTGTTGAAATATTATTTAATTGCTGGTCATTTGCAAGCAGGGCTGATCTGTTTTTGAAGAAGGTTCTCTTCTTTCACTTTCTGTTTATATACCTCAGCAGGGATGTAGCATACATAACTCACTTCTAAGACAGACTTAAAAACCAATCCTGACAAACAACCGGCAGCCAAGAAATAAATTCCAACCTGTAGAAATCAGAGCAGTTTCATGAATTTTTGGCATCTTTTGAGAAAAAAAACTTTCTCGTCAAATAGAATATGTGGTAATTCTAATGTTACACTGAGAGTGCTTGTGTCCCCTTCTATTCCACAGGGAATGAGACTTCTGGACAAAAGGAAGAAAAACAAGGAAGAAAAAGACTCAATCTTCTACTTGAGGTTATGTCTAGATATAAGAGATTTATGCCTGTATGTTCTCAGTATTTTAGGCGAATATATTTCCAATTAGAAAGATAAATAAGTAAAGATTTCCATTTTGTGCAACAGAAAGACTCTTAGCCAATAGAAACTTACTCCATTGTGGGTTTGCTTCAGCAAAAGGGGAAAGTAAAGTGATTTATCTAAACATTTCATAACTAGTTATGTGTGGAGGCTTAGCTGGGACTGACACACAGTACTTTGGAATCACACTTGATAGGCAACTATTCTTACCCATACCCACCAACACACTGCTAAAGTAGCACTTGGCACAAAACAATTTATGAATGAATGATGTTTAACGTAGTTATATGCTGCATTAGATAGATAAACATTTCTACACATGAACGCATGGATGTCTGATTCTGGCAATGAAAAGTTGCAGATTTGGGCATCACAATGATGTCCTGAATCAATTAATATGTTGACAAGATTTATAGTGTGGTTACTACACTGCCCTCATGGGATATTTGCTATTGCCTTTAGAGTTGGTTTATACTTCTTGACAGTTGTCATAGGTTATAAATTATAAGTTTATGAAACTGGGTAAGGAGTAACAGTAATGTCCAAGATCACCATATCACTCAATTGATGGGAAGAATCTGAAATAATAGGTAAGATTTCTATACGTATCAGCATTGAAAATATGTATGTATACATAGATATCATATAACATAATGAGAGGTCCCCTACAGATGGTAGATTTTGTTTGAAGTAGACTTCATTTATGACAAAAAGCTATTTTAACATTTGTAAACTTGTTGAATGAATAACTAAGTAAATTAGCTAACTGCTATGCTAGAATAATTTTTGTGAGTACCATCTAAGTTACTGGAAGGGTGGAATAGTTGATGTGGTCACGTTATGCTATAGGATCAGAGTTTGAGTATCATTACTGTCTTTTAGTTCAAATTTTCATTTGGAAAGACACAAAACAACTGAGTATATCAAAGTCTCTAGTCTATTTCAAGACTCAAGGCAATTCCTTAACCATGACCACCTTTAAATTCAAAAAGTCAAATTGTAGATTTCCAATATATAAAAATATGTATTGATCATTCCAAAAAGAGGAATGGAAGGGAGGATAAAGAGGGAATGCCAAAGCCCAACATTGCAAACACCAAATCCTGTTGACTTATGCCTGGTACTCAGTGCTTCGGTTTCAAAGGGATTAGATGGTTCCATGCCCCAAGATTTCCTACCACACACACATTTAACTCTTGTGATAGTTTCTCTCCATAGATGTTCCCTTTAGAAGATATCTCAGAGCTATGTCATCTCTAAACTGTGGGATCTCTACTGAAACCCATAATTTTTTATATCTTCATGAAATGGTCTTTCACAGCTTCCTCCAGCCATAGTACATATTGTCATGCCTCAGTGCCTCTCTGAAACCACAGAGAAAGAATTCACAGCTTTCTTCACCCTCACATCTTTCATGAATCCAAAGCTAGTACCACTGTATAGCAGGCAAAGTTTTGCAGGAAACTTGGGCGAACACTCACCTACTTGGTCTACATATACAGGAGTGCTTGTTTGCCATTGCTGTCTAGAGGCAAATTCCTTAGGCCTTCTCTTCACATTTGGAAAGCTTATCTTAGTAGTATCTTGCCCAAAAAGCACCTTTACATTCTTCTGTTGCAGAGAAGAACTTCTGTCAATGAAGTTGATCTATTTAATAGCCATGTCACCTTTCTTACATGTCTTGGGAGCAACATCAAGTTTTCTCATGCTGTTTTCCTTTAAAAGATGTATATTTTGTACTTAATTTTTACTCATTAGCTCTTTTGCCTTTCTAGATCTTTGTGCTACCAATAATAACTATAGGCTAAATGTCATGTCTTGAAATTTTTCACTGCCAAAGGAATGAGTCTATTATTTTAAAATTGAGACCCAAGAAGGTTCTCAGAACAAGTAGAAGACAGCCAGATCATTTGATAAAGTATTATATGAATGCCCTCTAGACCAGTTACTAATAGAGTACTTATTTTCTTTGGAAACCTCATGAGCTTACCTGAAGGCACTATCTGAATTACTGTCAGTACTACTACCTTCCAAACTTCTACTAGAATGGCCCATTAAATTCTACTTACACCATTCAACCACTTTTCTAGTCCAAAGTCCTAAAATGTTCAAGATGGTCAAACGAGATGGTCAGGTTCTTCATAGCGTTGTACCATTCTTGCCACTAACTTCTGTATTAATTAGTTTCCTATTGGCATAATAAAATGCCAGAACCAAATGCAACTTATACAGAAAGAGTTGAGTTTTCCTTACAGTTTCAAGGGAAGCTTGTAGTGGTAGAAAAAATGTGGCAGCAGACAACTAGAGCAGAAAGGTAAGGAATCACATCTCAACTGAATGTAGGAAGCAAGGAAAGAAAGCAGGAAGTAGGGCAAGGCTGTAAACCCAAAAAACCTAGCCCCACACTCAGTGATGTACTTCTTCTAATGAGGCTGCTCTTTGTAAAGGTTCCATAATCTCTCAATCAGTACTGTCAACTGAGGACTAATTGTTAAAGCACATAAGCTAATGGGTGACATTTCTTACTTAAACCAAGATAATTCCCAATAGAACATAAATGTAAATTGTTGCTGTATTGGAGGAAATATTAATAAGGAAAAGTCAATACATATACAATATACAAGAAATCATTTAATAAAAATATATTTTATATCCAGAATTTGTTTGATTCCTGAAGGTGGAATCCAAGGCATAGAAGGCTGACTGGAAGTCACTGTGCCATTGGTATTAGAGGATCCTAGCAGCCACCTGGAATGTAATGAAGTACTACAGCCAGTATGGGTTGTTCTTAGAATCATGACTGGTAACACCAAGGGAATGAACAAAAGTCAAGCATTCGAACATGTATAGAAAAGTTGGATTCATGTGGGCTGTGTAAACTGCAACTGAGCCATACCAACTAACACCAAAACCTCACTGTGTTTATTATGGACAGTGTAGGTACAGGAGTTCATGACCTCACTGTGTTTATTATGGACAGTGTAGGTACAGGAGTTCGTGTTGGTGGTAGGTCTCTGCAGGCTAAGAGCCTCAGGATGTAGATTCCCCTAGAGGAGAAACTGAAGTTGTTAGTTTCTGTATACACTGATCTATCTTTCCTAAACCTTCATACTTCGGTAGAGAATGGCTTTTATTTTTTGAGTCTCATCTTGGGGAAAGGGCCTGCCAATACTCCATGACCTAATTCCTTAATCCTTGACATGGCTGGCTCTTGTCAATAATATTCATTCATTCAGAACTTGGCTTCACTCACTCTTTACAGCTAAGACTTTTCAGGTGGTATGTAGTAGGTACCGAATATTGATGTATGTATTATTGATAATATACTATGTTATATTAGTTGAAGACTTATCCGAGGATATGCTGTTTATCAAATAGGAAAATCTGTGATTGTTATATTAGTATTATTTCCTTTGATTCACCTGAAAAACAGGTCAGTGGGTCATGGTGACTAAAAGAACATGCATTATAGCAGTCTGGAATCTTAAAAAATATTTATTATGATTATATTTTCTTCCTGGTCCTGAATAAGGCTAACTCCTATTTCTTTTCGAGATGACTGAAGACAATGGACAGAAAACTGTATCTTTAATATTTTAACTTAGAAATGAGCATCACTTTCTAGAAAGAAAAATATGTTCCCATCCTCAGTTTATTAATAATGACTTTCAAAATAAAGTACATTTAGTTTCTATCTGTTGTATCTTCAGAAAACAATTACTGAGCAACTACTAAATGTAGAGAAGACAACAGTGAGCATGTAGAATCCATTGTTTCCCCATGGGAAAAGACCTGCCAAGTATTCCTGACTGTTTTTGTCATCATGTTTCTCACTGAATCAAGGGTTTCATCTGTTACTATTTAACTTCCATTACCATATCATATTCATCTTTGCTCACTTTCTTTAGATATCTTTTATATATATTTTATATCTACTTATCTCTCCATATTGTCATTTGTGTATTTTTCACGATGCCCAATTCACTATTCTGTTTTCTGGTGGCTAATTATCTTGTACTTTTTTTTTTTCATTTGAAGACTTTTGACTTAATTTGACTTTGTTGTTATTTGAGATTTTAATTTTATTTTCTGTCATTGTACATAGTCATCGTTACAAATATGATTTTATAAGATCATGTGTGAGGTCTTAAAAATCTCTGTCCACATTGTCATGTTAACAAGAATTGTCACTATGCTATCATGATCAGGCTTCCCTGTCTCCATCTTCTGTTCTTTAAACTCATTCAGCCTGCTCTTCTGCAATTTTTCTTGAGCCTTAGGTGAAGAGGTTGCATTTGAGATTTTTAAGTTGTGATTGGAAACCCCAGTCACTTACTCTCTGCTTTTTGACCAGTTATAGATTCCTCTAAAGTCTCAATATGTTTCAAAAAATGTTTTTGATGATAAGTGAGAACTATTTACCTGTGAGCATTATGATAAGTATATAAAACACAGGAGAAATTATATTGGCTTAGGAGAACAGTCATGGAAAGTTCTCTAGAGTCTATGACCTCCCCAGACACAGGTAGTGAGCTAGGTTTAAAGTGCCAGACATGAATTGCCTCCTGTTGAGCAGGCTTTAAATGCAATTACACATCTGTTGGATATCTCCAAGATAAAAGTGCTACCATTGTACCATGTGGATAGCATAATGGTCCAAGCATCATTGTAGTTTGAAGGCTTTACTATTGACTGCTTTTCTCCCTTGGCAGCTTACATAGCTCCTTCCAACACTATAACAGGCAGCCTTAACAGACAGAGTGAACCTACATTAATAAGTCATTCCTTTCTGTGAAGTACTGTATTAAAGTAAAATTTTATAATAAAAGAGAAATAAATGGGAGTAAAGAATCAACAAACTAACCAGATTTAAGTCCCTACTGAGATTCTCTTTCTATGTCTCTTCTCCAACCACTTCAGCAGACATTGGACTTTCATTGAACCAACCCTGAACACTTAGTCTGAGAGAGCTTTAGTTAATAATCCAGATGCAACACAGTGGTGAATCTGTGTCCAGGTGGTTTCTTAACTTGTCTGCTGTTGTACAATTACCTTTATCTAACAAATCTTTGTTTGGGTTGTGCACCTAAGAGTTCCCCTGGTGGGAGTCTTGCAAATGTATTACTTTATTTTATTATTATTATTTTTTTACATTTCTCTAATAATTCAGTCAGGTTTTAGTAGACCAGACAAGCAGGAGATGAGTTTTCCATAGCTCTTCATTCTTGCCAGGAAATCTCTGGGTTAGTTACATTTCTGTCTTAGTGTTAATTCTGTGTATTATTTTCCAGCTGGATGAATTCCTTCAGTTTCAGGTTAGTGAACTTGAGGACCTTCCCCGTGTCTGCCCAGGACACAGGTTTGCATCTTGCTCGGAGAACTGTTTCTGATACCTCACACCTGCATCTCTGTGGTCCCTGAAAAATGTCACTGTGAAGAAGTGTATCATCTGCATTTTACATGTTCATGAATCCATATTTGCCCAAATACACTTTCCATTTGGTGGACTTGTGAGGAAATTCAATATTAGATGCTAAAGTACCAGGTATTAGAGCCAGAAGTCTTTTGAGTTTGGTTTGAACCCTGAACAGTGAAACAATGCTGCAGAAAGTATTTAATATTTTTCATAACACTTAATGATTCAAAAGTCTGTAAGAATTCCTAATTCCTATCAACAAATGGGTAGCTGCTTTAGCATCAATCTCAAATTCTTCTAAACTATGACCCCATTATTTAATTCTTCAGCAAAAGTGGGCTTAGCCCCATATTACATTGTATTCAATGGTATCACCTGTGACTTCTGAAATGTTATTTTTCTCCTTTGCACAAATATAAATAGGTCATATCCTACATACTGCTACTGATTTCACTTCATTTACATAGGCTTCCAATTCCTATGTTTCACATTTTTATCCCATTTTTTTTAAAAGTTGGCATATTCATAGTGAGTTCTTCATCATGGTTTGTAGTATAGAGTTTCCAAAACACTATTATTTTCATTTTACCTATCTGTAAGGGAAAATGTTGATGCTGTATTAAGTAAACTAAGAACAACCTAGGACATTGCTTAACTATATGATATTTTGAAATTATTGCATTATCCAATGTTTCCCAAAATTTCGATTCAATCGTGCACTCTAAGAAATGAAATGGTTCAGAAGAACGCTTCTTTGAGATGACTATTTTAGCTCAAAATGACTGAGTCTTGGATTCACACAGGTCATTTACATTTCTTCAGGTTCCAACATCCTATACAGTGCTTTAAAAAATGGAGTACCCTTTCACAAATACTAAAAAAATATTTGGAAATCTTATGATTCATCTCTCTCTGCCTTTGAATTTCCTTCTTCACCTAGCTGGTCTTTATTTAGTTTCTTTTTTTAATGGGATTATTTATTTATTTATTTATTTATTTATATATTTATTGCCTGTACATAATAGCGTGCATGCTGTGATACACAAATGGAAGTTACACAGCAATTTGCAAGAGTAAGTATCTCTCCTTCCAACCATGTGGGGTCCAGGGATAGAACTTAGGTCACTAGAATTGGTGGCAAGTGCAGTCTGCTAAGCCACCTCGCTGCCTGCCTTTCAGTTACTTCATAATCTGAATTTCCTCACTTTGTCCCTAATGCTGATGCCTTTCATCTGTATTGAGGTAATGATATAAGTAAGACAGGACCCTTGTGAGTGAGTGGAATGTAACACAAATCAAGCAGCAAGTCTCATCTGAAAACAGAAGTAAGAAAGGTGTTTGTCTCTGCATCTGTGGGTGGCCTGGGATTGTTATAAGTCATGATTAGTGGAAACACACCTGCACAGAAGCAGGAAAAAAATGAAGACAAATTAGAATCACTGGAGGGTTTAAAGCCGATGTTTCTGTGAACCAAAGGACATATTAGAGGCCATATGGAAAAACTACTATTGAACATCTTGTTCATCGGCACCTCCAAACTTGCCACCTAAAAGTCAGTCACCATATGCCACTTCTATGGATTGAGTGTGGGTTTATTCTCCAACAGCACCTTTACGATGTGGAACCTCTATGGGGACTGTGGCATAAGCCCTTGTTACCCCTCTAACTTTTCCTGTGGATGAATACATGAGTTGCTTCAACACAAGCTCCCCTGCCATCCCTAGGTGATACAGGAAGAACCAGCCTTCATCAAGACTTTACTATACTATTTACTAAAAATTTCCAAAGTCATGATCTAGGTAAACTCTCCATCTTATTAAATCATAGGCTGTTCTAATTTTATACCTGTTGCTCTGGCAAACAGCACAGCCAAAAGCCATTTGGGGAAGAAAGGGGTTTTTTCAGCCTGGAAGTTCGAGGCCAGCAAAGCCAAAGCAAACAGTCAAGACCTGCACCTGGTTGAGAAACTATGGAGGAACACTCCTGATACTGTTTCCTGCTCTACCCACTGGCTTGCCCAGCTAGCTTTCTTATACTACCCAGGCCTACCTGTTTAGTAGTGTTTTCCCTTACAGTGGGCTAGACTCTCCTCCATTAATCATCAGTCAAAGCAATTTCCCACAGACATGAGCCCAAGCCAATCTGACCAGGGAAATTCTTAAATTGATGTGCTTTCTTCCCAGGTGACACTGAGTCATGTCAAGTTGACAGTCAAAGCTAACTAGTGCACAGGCCTTAGGTAGTACTAATGCAAGCCTAGTACATCTCCAGATACACAATTCAACACAATTCCTAACTCAGAATTCAAGAGATCTGAATTAAGGAATACATGGAGTCTGGAAAAGCTGATCTACAGAGTCAAGGTGAGCAATTCAACTGTGAGTAAGTCAACAGCATAATCTATTCTTACTCACAACTTTCCAACAAGAGCCTGCCACCAAATAGGCCAGGGCATGCCTAAGAATGAATATCCTACTTTGCTATGCTGACCCAGTGAAGAACATTCCACTATGGAATCATAAAGACCTAAGGAAGAGGAATTAGGAACTCAGGAAGCTGAGTGTGTCTTGTTCAAGCATCACAACTACAGCCAGAATGGCAAGATGAATGGAAATTCTGACTCCTAGTTCACTTATTTTTTCTGCTATTTTCTCCTACAAGGACAATATTTTACAGTGGATGGTATGTCTCATTGGACTTCCATGCCTCTGGAAAATCCAAGAGCCAGGACATACTTTTATATGTTCAGGGGATAAAAAATTCTTTTCTTTAGCCATCACTTCATTTCCTTATCAAATATACAAAAGAACGGCCTGGAGTCTACGTTTTATTTGTTAGAGCTGAATTATCAACAAAACTAAAATCAGTCTAGATAGCCACAGTCAGGGGATTTCTGACATTTGGCAATGGGAATGAATAAAGCTTTGTTTGGTAGAAAGCCAAAGAGTATCTTGTTGCTTAGTCTTTGATCTCTTCCCATTAGGTGCCAGTAGCAATTCCTAGCTGCAATTATCAAATGTCTGCAGATATTGACAAACATTCCCAGTGAAAGCAAATTCCCAAACTAGTAGTGGGAGCAAAAATGATTTGTTCCATGTTAAGAATCACTATTGTAGCAATCATTTCAGTTAAGTAATGTACATCAATTTTTATTCAAGCTACAAAAACTTCCACTGTCTGAATGTTACATTCTATTTGTGTGTGTGTGTGGTTTTTCAAGATAGGGTTTCTCTGTATAGCCCTGGTTGTCCTGGAACTTATTTTGTAGACCAGGCTGGCCTCCAACTCAGAAATCCACCTGCTTCTGCCTCCCGAGTGCTGGGACTAAAGGCGTGTGCCACCATTACATTCTATTTTTATGTGAAGTTATTTTTCTTTTATATGAGTACTGGACCAATACGTTAGCATGTACACAGCAAGCAATGAGTTCCCTTAAGATTTTTGTTTTACTTATTTTACAGTAAATTTGGTGTTTAGATAATTTGTTTCCAGGAAAAATTAACAGAGCTCATGAGGCAGACCTGAAACTGTTCTGATGTCCAGAATAAGGACCTGCTTATAATATGACCTCTTTCCTTTCCAACAGATAGGTTGAGAAACACTTTGGACCATGTGTACCCGCCCCTTCCTTTGCATAGAACCACATTGTAGGAGAGGACGATTGTGATGCAGAGTTGGTAGATATGCTCACTGATCTCTAGATACTTTATCTAGTGGCAGCTTATATCTCTTTGGTGCAGTTACAATAGGAGAGAGACACTGGAAAACAGAAAACTCGAGTTTTCTTAGTTGATAACATAATAAAACACTGTTTATATATAGCCTCCTGATGCATAAGAACTAAAACAATTATCAACAAAGACATACATTTCTCTGTAGTCCCTTAAAAATCTTTCCATTCTGACACTCTATAGATATTTTAACCTTTGAGTCTCATCCTTTCATTGTGGATACTCTGCAATGTCATCAGAGCCTTCTGAAACGTGGAGATTGAGCACCATGGCTTAGGAGCTGTAGACAGAGATGCACAGCTGCCTCCTGACCTGTCTCTACCTTCATTCTTCCACTTGCCCCACTTGAGATTCTAGTTATACCGATTCTTACGTTCATCAGAACCTGTCAACCTTTGTATCTGCTCACAACAGAAAAGTTCTCCTTCTTTCTTAAGACTAGTTCTCCCTTATCATCAGCAAAGTTAAAGATTAAAAATCTTTAAACTCCCTTAAGAAACGATCTCACTGGGCTAAGGCAAGTCACAGAAATGCACATTTACATAAGGACCTGAAGCCATGCTGACAGAGCTTCCACAAACATGCATTGGAAAATACTTATTTAAATTTATTTTTTAATTGAAAATAAATTTTTGTATGATATACTCTGATTATGGTTTGCCCTTTCTACCTCCCCACACACCCAAATCCACACCCTTTTCCTGTCTCATTAGAAAACCAGCAGAGAAGTAGTAGTAGTAGTAATAGTAGTAATAGTAGTAGTAGTAATAATGGACAAGCAACCAGATACAAGAACCTCGATGCCAGGAATGGGTTACATTTAATTGAGTTGTTGGCCAAAAAGGCACTATGGTAACCCTGACTTTAAATTCTTTTTTTTTCCCAATTTTTGTTAGGTATTTTCTTCATTTACATTTCAAATGCTATCCCAAAAATCCCCTATACCCTCCCCCTTTGCTCCCCCACCCACATACTTCCACTTCTTGGCCCTGGTGTTCCCCTGTACTGGATCATATAAAGTTTGCAAGACCAAGGGGCCTCTCTTCCCAATGGTGGCCGACTAGATCATCTTCTGCTACATATGCAACTAGAGACACAAGCTCTGGGGGGTACTAGTTAGTTCATATTGCTATTCCACCTATAAGGTTGCAGACCCCTTCAGCTCCTTGGGTACTTTCTCTAGCTCCTCTATTGGGGGCCCTGTGTTTCATCCAATAGCTGACTGTGAGCATCCACTTCTGTGTTTGCCAGGCCCTGGCATAGCCTCACAACAGCTATATCATGGTCCTTTCAGTGTAGTTGCAGACTGTGTATAATGGAGACAATTTCTGATTTTATGGATTCAAGGCCCCAGGATGACAGTTGCCTTCAGGACTCTGCTGTAAGTTTAAAGAAATCAGAAACCAGGCTCCTGAATCGACCTGGCTTTTCATTATGCTCTTTTGTACAGCAAAGGATGGCTAATTTAACCATAGGAACTTTGTATATCCATAAATCTAGGAGACACTGGGAAATATCATGTAATCCTCATCCCCTCAGCACACTTCACTCAGTATGGCTGTTGACAAGCGGATTCCTCCGCTGCCTGCTTTTTGACCCATTGCTGAACCCAGAGCATAGATCTTCTTGTGCCAGGTGAAGGCCAGCAGTATACTCTGCAGGTATACTTTTTGGAAATTCACTTGGTTAAACTAGCACTGCATTGTCATTGCAGTGTCAATGGTTATACTTCTCATGCTTTGAGAGTTCAGACTGTACAATCAAAGCCAACAAATGTATAAGTCAAAATTCTACTTCCAGTTACCCTTATGTTGCTTCCTTAATAGATGGCAATCTTCGGTTCTTGGTTTTAAATGACAGTTTATTCTAAACATAATTTAAAGAAATAAGAGTTAACGAATGAGGTACATAGTTGGCTTCTTTTTATCCACTTATATAAGCACTTCTCTTACTCCAAAAATTTCTACCAATCGCTTGTTTAATCCATGTTTAGGAGCATTTTTAGTTATATATGCACATTGGGGTGAAAAGATAGCAATGATGACAACCTTACTTAATTTTTTATGAAATTTCATTTCCCACCATACCCCTCATCTTCATTTGTGTAGATGCATATGCATATTTTCCTATCACCTTTTCCTCCCTCCTCTACCCTACTTGCAGTATAACTTCTTACGGAAGTAGATTTAGTCTGATAGACCAGAGTCAAATTCAAGTGTAATTTTCTAGTTCTCAAAGACTCCGAAGAAAATCTCTAAACTGGCAAATTAAATTTTCTTAAAGTTGTGAGAAGGAACTTGAGATTCATTGTTGTACATCTTGAGACATAAGAAATTATATTTTACTGCTACTATCATCAAAATCATGGAAGAGTTTGGAGTGTGTCTGTGATAGAAACTATTCATGCCAGGGGAAAGAAGTTCCCTGCTTGTTTTTATAAAAAGCAGTAATTCTCAACCTTCCTAGTGCTATGATATTTTAATACAGTTCCTCTTGTTGTGGTGACCTCCAGCTATAAAATTATTTTCATAGCTACTGTTGTGAATGTAAATATCTGTATTTTCCAATAGTATTAGGGAATCTTCCCACCCACGATAAAGGGTTATTTGACCTTCTAAGGGGTTGCAGCTACAGGTTGAGAACTGCAGATATAAATACCATTGCTTCAATTCTCACTGAGCTTTGGTTGTTGATGTTGTTAGAGGGGATTTGACTGGAGATCCTATACATTATGCATGCTAGTCAAGCACTTTACTCTGCTCTGTAACAACTAAATTGTCGTCCCTTGTTTTCTGCTAGAAAATTGACCAGTTGCCATTGGGAGATTTTGGAAGCTGTGTGAATATGACAGAGGAACTAGGTTGACTAAGCAAAGCAAATCTAAGCTTCTCTATCTAATCTAAGCTTCTCTATCTAATCTAAGCTTCTCTATCTAATCTAAGCTTCTCTATCTAATCTAAGCTTCTCTATCT
>NC_034592.1:117269552-117281983 GCF_900095145.1 Mus pahari | reverse complement strand
CTAATCTAAGCTTCTCTATCTAATCTAAGCTTCTCTATCTAATCTAAGCTTCTCTATCTAATCTAAGCTTCTCTATCTAATCTAAGCTTCTCTATATAATCTAAGTTTCTCTATATAATCTAAGCTTCTCTATATAATCTAAGCTTCTAGGACAATGTTTGTCAGTCTGTGGGGTGCAATCCCTTTGGGGGGGTTACATATCAAATGACACATTAGATATTAACATTATATTTCATAACAGTAGGAAACACAGTTATCAAATAGCAACAAAAAGTTTTATGGTTGGGGTCACCACAGCCTGAGTCACTGTGTTAAATGTTTGTAGCATTTGAAAGATTAAAAAAAAAATCACTGTTCTAGAATATTGAAACAGAACAAAATATACAGAAGAAGGAAAGCAATACTTACATCATCTATATATAATTCAAGGGTTTTTCTGCTGGACTGTGAGACTTTTTCTTTCTTTTCTGATATTTCAGTTCTATAGTCACATGATAGACAATTCTAATCACCTGTCCACCAAGAAAGAGATGTTTCTTCTAATATTCAATGACAACAGATGTGGCAATGTGTTCTTACTTCAGTTTTAAAGCTTTGCATCCTAAATACCTGTTTGTTGCAACAACTGGAGAGCTAGATTATTGGATATTTTGTTTAATTGTTTTATGAAACATCTTGGAAGGTTAGCAGAATAGACAAACAAAAAGACCTAAAATTTATTAGATGTTCTTGGTTTAGTCTAGGTATAAAAATAATAATTTCCTGGGTCACCTTTAAATAATGGCAAAAGTTCTCAATGTTGTAAATGATTCATGGTTATTCCACAATGCATATGGTCTTTATGTAATGAGTCTTGGATACCAAATTCCTAGCTCTAGAGGCATAAGAGGGTCCCATGTCTATTTACATACAACTCTACATAAATAAAGAAGTGTAAACTCTCAACTTCTCTATTTGAGAGTAAAAGATTTACTTAAGTCAATGAAATAAACTGAGTGGTTTGCAAGTATTTACAAGTGAAAGACATTACTGTTATTTGTGGAAAATTATTTAGCGATGATCTGGTTCATGAACTTTGCTCTTCTGCTAAATTGGGACTCTTCCTGGAAATGGGGTGACCACACCTTACTCAACATTTTATTTGGCCATTCAATCAGCTAGCTCTCTGGTTGAGAGAAGATTCTATCCTGGGCTGGAAGCAGAGTGCTACAGATCAATGAAAGAGCCCTTTCTGGTATACAGTGGCCACCTCCCCTCTGTTATGTTAAGGAGTGATGGAATCCGACACACTATATCACAATCCCAGGAGAGTCATATTGCCGAACAGTTGAAAGGTGTAAGGAACGGCTGCAGAGAAGAAAAGAATGGAGTGGTTGTTTAGTTAAACAGCAATGCTAAGGTGACTATTCCTGTTGGGCTCCTAAAAGCAGTTTCTTTCTGCTTTTGGTATTGAACTGAATGTGGGTCATGGAAGCAAGGGCATCTTCCCTTCACACAGATTGAAGTCATGGACCAGCTCCTTGTTTATCTTCCATTCAAGCAGGGCAAGCTGCTTTCCCTGCATGGTGTGATTTCATTGAAACCTTATATTCTGCTAAGGACATGGCCACTCTTTTTCCTTCCTATTCTTTCACCAAAAATTTCACATCATTTCAGGCACCATATGGCAACAGGAAGTATACAGGAAAATGAACTAAGTAATAAGAATAGCTTATAATTATTCAGAGTTTATTAGGACCCAGGAATTTCTAAGTTTTATTATGAGTATTAACCCAATTAATATCCTGGAAAGGAAGAGATGTTATTGTACCTATTTTGTAGGTAAGAAGGACACAGGGATTCAGTTTAATCACCAGCTCCTACAGTATAGTACAAAGTGTACTGCCAGCCTATCATAAACTAGGGGTGGAAGGGTTAGTTAATCCCACGAAGCAATAGCATACCACCATCAAATGCCAGTGACATATGTTTGACCATGCTTAAAAGGCTTTCAATGTTTAACTTACATAAAGTGTGTGCCAGTGCCCTTGTTTCCCTTGTGTTGCACTGCATCATGTCTCCCAGCCCGTGCCTACAAACTCGGGGGAATTTCCTCTAAACATATGACAAAGAAAGAGAAGACTCAGGACTTTAAAAAAATCTACTTTTGTCATATGTGAGATGTATACTGATTTGAAATGGCATTGGTGAAGAAAAATCATGCTAGGTATTATGAAATATGTAGTACATCTGGCTATTTGACATTTTTTTTTGGAAGAAGCAGTCTACCGTGTGATTATACAGCACTTCATTTTAGCCACTCACCCAGGAGGCAGATGAACGGACAGAGAGTTGACAGCATGACTGGGAAATATCTATTAAGGAAATCTGAGGAAGAGTATGGGATAACCCTCCCTAAACATGCTAAATTCATAGATCAATTTCTGCTTATGTGATAACTCCAGTGAGTAACATCAGAAAATGACGACTTTAATAATCAAATAAATTGATCTGCCCTAATCCACTAAGTTAAAGAAGTAAATAGGCATTATGACAAAGACAAAGGCAATGAATGGTTAAACAAGATGAACCTCAACTCTGCAGATTGCCCTAGCTATGTCACCTGGTAGGATTTAACTTGCTGTCAGCAAATATAGCATGGGGACATATTGTGTCTTATTCTCCAGAGTGAAAAGTCACCATCCTGATGGCACATGAACTAGATTAGAGAATCTCTGTCAGGAAACAGGAAATATTTTGCTTTTATTGGAATAAACACTTTACATAAGGATCTGTTTTCCCTACATGGAATATTTCAGTCAAAACTGCCACCAATGAGATAGTGGTTTTTAACCTGTGGTTATGACACTTTGGGCAAACCTCTCTCCAAAACTATCCACATTACAATTCATAATAGTAGCAAAATTACAGTTATGAAGTGGCAATGAAGTAATTCTATGGCTGACATCACCATGTCATGAGGAACCTGCATTGAAGGGTCTCAGCATTAGGAAGGTTGAATATACATGTAGTGTTCACCTTCTGTGGTTCTGCTGTCTCCAATCATGGGAGTCATGTCACAGCAAGTGAAATGCCCCTTCTCATCAGTGAGTTTGAGTTCATAAAACCCGCTACTTTTACCATGTCTTTACTCTCTTTTAGACACTTCCCCAAGCAAACTGTGAAATGACTCTCTGAAGTCTAAGTAAAGTGCTGGCTAAACTGTACAAGACTGCTGGGCTAATGGGATAAGGGTTTTGGGGTTTGTGCATGCTCCCAATCAGTATCTAATATATAGTACTATTTCTCCCATAGTCAGGATCTGAGGGTTCAGAGATGAGGAAGTGGAAATGCGAATGAGGATTCCTGAATAATTGTCTCCTTCTCACATTATAATGCCTTTAAACTATGACCAGTAGAGATCTCAGTTTGAATAGGAGGAAAGCTTCCATCTACCCAAGAACACAGCAAGTGTGATTCCACGCAACCAGAATCAGCCTCGCCAATATTTGTTGATTTCTTTTGTTTTTCATCATTCTAGTAGGTGTGAAGTGATAATGTTGAAGTTATTTGTATATTACAAGACCAAATTAAACTCCAGTATGGTTCAATCATACAACTAGGGCTTGAGGGTGGTCATAGACTCCATGCTCAGCTATGCTGTTAAGCAGAACACCTGCATATGGCTCTCTACTATGACAACCTCAGATCAGCCAGATGTTTTTCATGATGGTTCCTTCATTCTGAAAAAGGTACAGCCATCCAGACACTGCCACACCTGGGGATCCATCCTATATGCAGCCATTAAACCCAGTCACTGTTGCTGATGCCAAGAAGTGCTTGCTGACAGGAGCCTGATATGGATGTCTCCTGAGAGGCTCTGTCAGAGCTTTACTGATACAGATGTAAATGTTTGCAGCCAACCATCTGACTGAGCATGGGGACCCCAGTGGAGAAGTTAGGATAAGGACTAAAAACTGTAGGAGATGAAGGGGTTTGCAACCCCATAGGAAGAACAATATCAACGGACCAGACCCCCAAGAGCTCCCAGGGATTAAACCACCAACCAAAGAGAACACATGGAAGAACCCATGGCTCCAGCTCCATATACAGTAGAGAACTGCCTTATCTGACATCAGTGGGAGGGGAAGTCCTTGGTCCAGTGAATGCTTGATGCCTCAGCATAGGGGAATGCTAAGATGGTGAGGCAGGAGTGGGTGAGTGGGTGGGGGAGCACCCTCATAAAAGCAGGAGGAGGATGGGGTGTGATAGGGGATTTTCAGAGGGGAAACCAAAGAAGGGGGATGATATTTGAAGTATAAATAAATAAAATAACCAATACAAATTAAAAGATTAAAAAAACAGATAAAGGTACAGCAACAGACCATTTTCTGACATGGCCACAAAAGTGATTTAAATTCATTTCAACTATATTGTTCGGTTGGTTTTGTTGTTGTTGTTGTTTTTGTTCTTCTTCTTGTTGTTGTTTTGCCACAAATGCATTACTAAGTCAAAAGCAGGTTCAAGGAAGAGGAAAAATAACCTCTTCCTTTGTAAAAATGTCAGAAATTTTGTCCATGTATTTAAAAAATATCATGCAAAATAATCTGGGGCTCAGGTTTCTTGAAGTGGGTTTTAAAATGAGATCAGGTGTGAACTCTTTTTCCACCCCTTACTGCTTACATGAACTTTACTGCATCAATAAAGGGATGACGGCCCCTGACCTTCTCTTTTGCTGTTATCTATCTTGTGCACAGAGATTCTGTTTGTGTGAGATCTCTGTCATGGTGCCCAGGGCTCGATTAATGCTGAAAAGAAGAGTTCATACCTCCACCACTAATTCACCCACTTACAAGATTTATTGACTATAATTCAAAGCCACTTTAGTATCTAATTTACAGTTTAGCTTGCTTTTTCCTTAATATATAGTTGATTCCCCTGAAAGTTTATGTGTTTATACCAAAAGAAAACAAACAATAATACAGTAGTCCTCTAAGTGGCATTGGTATTAATTACTAAGAAGCTCTTCCGGTCTCTTCCCTGTCTTTGCTGCATAATGTTAGGCAGGCAGTTATTTAAGCAAGCAGCAGAACCTCTATGGTCAAATCAGAAGTTTTGGTTTTTCTATTCTGAGGAAATTTTCTCATTTTTATGTGACTTAAAGAAAGGGAAGTTCACTATATTTAGTCAAACTTTTTATTGTACCAGATCATGAAAAATCAGTTATTTGGAATCTCTCTCATACAAAGAATTTAACTGAATGAACAAATCTAATTTAAAGGGCAACAATATGCAGAAGACAAAAGCCAGGGATGCTCTTGACATGATACAAAATGGCCCATGTGGAAATCATTCCCGCTGAAAAATTTCACGTTATGGATGAAAACATTCTTCTGCAGGGATTCGGGAGGCACGCTGGGCATCTCTAAACACTGCCTCTGAGCATCTGTCAATTGGAGACGTTAACCTTTCTGTTGTTTTGATGAGACAAAGATAAAAATCAAGTCCCTGATGATTTTATGGGAGCCCGAGCTGCCTATGTCTTTGGCTATCTCTTACACCCATTCGCTCTTGAGACACACTTGATTGAAAGCAGATGTCTCCTTGGCATGGCCCACTGAGTACACATTTCTCGGAGAACTCTGTGGTTAGCAAGAAGTACCCAGTTTTTCTGTTCATCATAAAAGATGGACAGACAGATACTTGTTGAGTTTTCAGGAGACTTTCCTGGAGTCTAACTTAATAGACAACAGGTATCCACACATCACCCTGTGAGAGGGTGTGTCCTTCCCTCTCCCCAAATGGTCGCTGCACTCATTTTAAAGTATCACTTTGACTTTCCACTCTTGCCTTGAAAATTTAAGAGGTAGTTATCATAAAATCTCAATTTCCAGCTTCTGGCTCTACTTTCCTATAATGACAAATAAGTGTTTTTTACAACTCTTTGCTGACTGCCTTGGGCTATTTTCTGAGCAGATGGAATTCTGCCTTTTCTTGGTTCCTTGTGGGAAGGGAAAGTGGGGAGTTTTCAATGGAGCAACACAGTTAAGCAGGCACGGGTTTGTTTAGAATAACGGAATTTATTCAGCTTCCATTAAGAATATCTAATTATAAATAATTACACTAAACTGATTTAATTTCATCTTTTTGAGCTTTATTATAGCAACAAGCTCAACCACATGCATTTTGTTAAATAGACCATTGCACTGTGAAGGGGGGAAAAACACTTAACAAGATTGATCTGACTTGCATGGGAAAGGAGGGATTAACAATAATTGAGCATGTTCTGCTGTATCATTTCCCATTCCATTAGAGCTGAAACATAAGTAGGTGTTTCAAAAAATGAGTTCACAGTAAAGAATTAGCTTGGTTTTAATAGATGCCCCTGCCCTATTGAGGAGTTAATGCCAGAAATAGGCAAACAATTTGTTTTAGTATTGAGCTAAATTTTTAAATATGTAAGAAATTAAATTATTAAGGCTAACTGCTGATGAGTGGTTGTAATAATAAGAATTGATATTAATTTTTCTCAGCAGCCCATAAATGCTTAAAGATATAGACCCTTTCCTTCTGAAGATGAAAAATGAGCTCCGTGGTTTAGAGTGGTTATTCTCGAAACACATATTCACCTCATTTGGAAAACCTAAAGAGTTTTATTTTATTCCTGCCTAAAAAAAAAATAATGCATTTAAAATGCAAAAGTACAAATACAACAAAATGTAAGATAATAATCTAGATGTCACTAATAGTCTTACCCCAGATAGAGTGTAACTATTTACATACTGGTACAGCACACTTCAATGTGCTTCTAATGTGTGAAGATTAATTTATATAATTGTTAATAAAGCATATTATACCTATAGAAAGTGAATAAATAATATTTATTTTTATGACAATATCTGAAAACTAGCTAGAAGCCTTGCTGTCTCCTTTTGCCTTCATTGAGCCAACTTCCTTGACTTTATAAATTTTTCTTTTTTTTTTTGGCTCCAATCATTTATTAAATTAAATAATTTGTTAAATTAGGTCACATATGGGAATTGCCTTTGACCTGACAGTATTATGCTACTGGATCAGAAATACTAGTGAGGCTTGATCTGTGGATACCTATCAGAATGCAAAGCTATTATTTTCTCCATCAAAGACAACATAGTCAGAAATACACACACACACACACACACACACACACACACACACACACACACACACACACAGAGAGAGAGAGAGAGCCAGATGGAGGAACAATTTGACAACGCTTGATCCATTTTTGCATCAATTCAGATCACTCTTCATTATCTGAATTATAAATTTTTCTAATTAAAATATAATTGCATAACTTTTCCCCCTTTTTATGCTCACACATACTCACACACACACGAATGTATAAGCACAAATATATAAATAAAAATAGACTTAGCTGAGTCTTTTTTTTTTTTTTGTGGATACATGGTTTTCAGCTGACCACTCCATATTGGATAATCAGTAAGGGGGCTCATTCCTGGGGGAAGTTCTCCCTCCTCTGTGTTAGCATGTCTATTGATATTGTCTTTATTCTGTCTTGTTTATGCAGTCATTTCTAAGACAGGAGAGTTCCTGGTATTCTAGCTCCTACAGCCTTTCTGCTCTGTGACATTTCCTGAGGCATAGATGCAGGAAGTGTGATATAGATGTATCCACTGAGGCTGGGCTCCCTATGATCTCTTAATCTCTGCATTGAGCCAAGTTGGGGTATTATGTGATCATCTCCATTTGCTGTAAAGAAATGCTCTTTGATGAGGGGTGGCAGCTACACTTCTCTGGGGTAAAACATAAGGTTTAGCATATGTTAAGGAATCATACCAGTTTAACAAAGTGCTGGTAATAGATTCTGATCTAAGATACATGACCTCATTAGCCTTGGGAAACTGGCTAGACTTCTAGTACCACAGGTTTCTTGTACCAGGAAGAATTTCCCTTCTGTTGAGTGGGTCTTAAATCCAAACAGACAGTTCTTGGCTTACCACCAATATGTGCTATTTAGTGCTAATTTAGGGATATCTTACCAAGCTGACCATGTTTGTGCTCATAGGTGAGTCTATTAATGGCTTGACTCAATTAGCAGCTTGATATTTTTTCTAGTAACAAGGAAGCTTGACTTCAGGATGGTGGCTTTCAGCTGAGATGCATCATGAATCATTTACATTTTAGGTCCTAACTGTTTGTGTTTGGTGGTGGTTATTATTGTATTTAAGTTCTCTCTCTCTCTCTCTCTCTCTCTCTCTCTCTCTCTCTCTCTCTCTCTCTCACCCTCTCCCTCTTCCCACCTCTCTGTGTGTGCTTGTGCATAAATACATGCATGCACATATATTATGTACATAATGTTAAGTAAATATAAAATAATATAATTCCTCAGCCTTTATCAAACAACATTGGTGTCTTTCATCTCTTGCCCCCTCTTCTTTTTGTTTCCTGGCCACTTTTCCCTTCCCCATTTGCAGTCTCACCCCTATTTTTCCAATTTCCCCTTTCACACCTAACTTGTATCCTACTATTCTTATCTCAAGACCTCAACTTTTATTTTTTCTATTGAAAAAAAAATCTGCTTAGATCCCAGGCTCATTTAGTGATAGATGTCATTTGTTTCCTTGATTATTTTCTTGTGTATTCAATTTTTAATTTTATAAGGTCCCATTTGTCAATGGTTGGCCTTAATTCCTGGGCAAGTGGAGTCCTTCTCAGAAAGTCTTTCCCTATACATATATCATAGTGCACTGCTTATGTTTTCTATCTGCAATATTAGTATTTCTGGTTTCAACTTGAGGTTTTTTTCATACACTTGAAACTAATTTTTGTGCAAAATGACAGATGTGGTCTAGTTTAAATCTTCTGCATGTGGACATCCAGTTTTCCCAGGATCATTGTTGAACCTGTTGTCTTTTCTCTAATGTATGGGTTGGGTTTTTTCCCACTTTGGTAAATAACAGATGACTGCAGTTATAGGTACTTATCCTTATATCTTCTATTTTATTCCATTAGTCTAAATGTCTGCTATGTGCCAGTATTTGGGGTTTTGAATTTATGAAGGTAGAATTATACATTACTTATTAATTTGTTTGGCTCATACTGCATAATATTTAAAATGTAAAATTTAGTTACATTGTTACGTTATTGTAACTTTCATGTTTTCATTGATGTTTATGATGACAATATACAAATGTACCATATGTTACCATTTTTTCTAGATGATCTATTCATATCTGTACTATTACAAATATTGTTTGCCTTATATTGTAATTATGGATATGTTTCTATTCAGTTTGTCAGGAGAAGTAAGACTGGTGATTTGTATGGATATTCACATATTAAAATTTTTTAGGACCTGCTGTAAATATTTTTTCCAAATGACAGTAATGTACACATTCTCTAACAATACATAAAATTTCCTCCTTTGTTCTTATTCCTTGATAGTGCTTCATAACAAATAATAGCTTTTACATAAAAATAAAGTCTATGGTATCACATTTTCCATTGGTAGGTTACACTTCATGTCCTACAATATATGCTGTGCACCTTTCCATCTCAATAATGGAAGAGCTTATTGTTCATAATCAAAGTGTAGTGATCTTTTGGACCATGTATTTAAATATACATAGACAAATGCTTGCTGATCAATATTTCCACAGAAATTAATTTTTGCTTTTATACATGGATATATAATTTTGTGCTTAATCTAAATTTTAATTGTTTGCAACAAATAAAATCACTCGGTTTGTTCCTGTTCTGTAACACACACAGACTACAAATTTGCAAAATTTAGTGCATATTAATCACACTATTATACTATTTCTGTTTTTATTATGAATTAAGTTTATTAATAAAAATTCATGTGACAGAAAATTGGATTCTTTAAATAGCCTTTATCATTTACCTTAAATGGACTCTCAAAACCCTTTTTGTCTGGCCACATTTTTCTGCCCAACCCATTGCCTCTTTAAATCTTTGTCCTTGAACTTTAAAGTCTTCCCCCCATCGCATCTTTTCCACAGGCTTTGAGCAGAAGTTTGATCCTCACCCTTCATAGCAAATATAATCTCACTGGAATGGAATCGTACCACCATATTTCCACTGCCAAGCAAAAGCTCAGTGTGTGCTTGCAGACGTATACACACACTCCTGGCTCATTCATTTCTGTGAAAATACAGAAACTGACCCTGCTCACTCCCTGTTTAAGGCTAGTTTTGGTCAGCCTTTGCACGCTTCTGCCACTGCTCTTTGTGCCCCTAATTTCTTTCTCTTCTTTTCCTGAGCTCAATTTATGTTGGCAGGATTCCAAATATCCTCAACCGTTTGGGTCTGGTAAATACTTTCCCTTTTGAATGTCCCCTTCTGATCCCATCTAGTTGCACCTTTTACCATTTTTCATATTGTCTTCTTTAAGATTTGTTATTTCCCTAACTTTATGTTGTTGTGGTTTTTTTTTTTCAGTTCTTTTGCCATTGAAAGCTTATGATTCATCAGTAAGCTCATATTTAGATTCACATAATCAATGTGGTCTCCTTTCAATTTTTGGTTTGAAACTCTTTGTCAATTGACTATTTAGTGACATTTATCAAAAGACGCAGAAATAATACACAATAAAAATTATTTTTCCAGAAAAAATGATGGGTTTAATGAAAAGCTTTGATGTTTATTCTTAACTCCATAATGTCTATCTTTCTGTGACCCTAGAAGCACAAAGCTATCTTGTGATGAGTTAAATCCATGAAAAGTTATGTAGGGTGGTGTCTTGTCTTCAAATCAGTGAGATCTACTGTTCAAGTTACTGTTGTTTATCTTCCCCTTAATAACACTATATCTCACAAAGCACTTATTTTGCAAAAGGAAAACTATGGGGCCATGGCTATGCCTTATATGTTCATTATTTTTACTATCAGTGCCTGACACTAGTGTAAGAAAAATAAATCTATTCACCATCTTCTGTTTTCTTAGCTTCCATAGCTTGTGTGTGTCTAAGATTTTGAGTTTATGATGATCTTCTCTTAAAAGTCATCCTTGATATTCAAAGTTGATTAATCATTATTTTTCTTAATATATTCTCTTTATAAGCACATCTCTTTTTCTTCTTTAACCTCTCTCTCTCTCTCTCTCTCTCTCTCTCTCTCTCTCTCTCTCTCTCAATCTCTCTCTTTCTCTCTCTCATGTGTGTGTTATACATATTGTATATACATATACATTATATATATATATATATATATATATATATATATATAAAACATACAAGATACATTGAATGTGTGTACTTTGAATGTGTGTCTATAGAAATACATCCTATTAAATCCATTTAGTGTTGCTCCTAGGTATCTGTGTTTGAGAATGACTACACTGTGTGTGGTAACTCAGACCCAAAAAGAGAGATGCCACATGTCTTCTCATACTTGTATATTCTGGCTCCACATCTTTATACCTGAAGTTTAAACCTCTTGAAACCACAGAAACCAGGAAAGGTAAAAGTGAACTGTGGGCAGGAACGAGAAGAAGTGCTGGAGAGGTGGATAGGAACACACATATGCTATGGGGGCGGCATGGGAGAGAGAAAGCATTCCAGGAGATGGAGAGCAAAGCAGAGCAAGTTTGGGGAAGGAGAGATTATTTTATTTTTGAGTGTTTAAATACTTTTAAACAAAGTTAAGGCACTTGGGATAATAATTTCCACTCCCCAAGAGCTATAGACTAACAAAATCCCTAGTACCAGGCATGGGTAACCTCCTTTTAAAAAAAAATTTTGTATTTTTTTTATTAGATATTTTCTTTATTTACATTTCAAATGTTATCCCCTTTCTTTGTTTCCACTCCAAAACCCCCCCTATCCCTTCCCCTTCCCCATGCTCACTAACCTACCCACTCCTGCTTCCCCATCCCAGCATTCCCCTACACTGTGGTATCCAGCCTTCACAGGACCAAGGGCCTCTCCTCTAATTGATGTCCCACAAGGCCATCCTCTGCTACATATGTGGCTGGAGGCATGGGTCCCTCCATGTGTACTCTTTGGTTGGTGGTTTAGTCCCTGGGAGTTCTGGGGATACTGGTTGGTTCATATTGTTGTTCCTCTTTGGGGGCTGCAAAGCTCTTCAAATCCTAGGGACCTTTCTCTACCTCCACCATTGTGGACCTTGTGCTCAGTCCAGTGAATGGCTGTGAGTATCCACTTCTGTGTTTGCCAGGCACTGGCATAGCCTCACAAGAGTCCGCAATATCAGGGTCCCTTCAGCCGAATCTTGCTGGCATGAGCATTAGTATCTAGGTTTGGTGGCTGATGATGGGATGGACTCCCGAATGGAGTAGTCTCTGGATAGTCCATCCTTTCATCTTAGCTCTAAATTTTGACTCTGTACCTATATCCTTTCATGAGTATTTTGTTCCTTATTCTAAGGAGGAATGAAGTATCCACCCAGTGGTCATCCTTCTTGGTTTTC
>NC_034592.1:117249763-117269541 GCF_900095145.1 Mus pahari | reverse complement strand
AGTCCGTGGTGATCTGATAGAATGCATGGGATGATTTCAATATTTTTGTATCTATGGAGGCCTGTTTTGTGACCAATTATATGGTCAATTTTGGAGGAGAGTAACCTCCTTTTAAGTTGTTGGTTAAGCAAGTTGCAGAGACTCCTCAAGTAACAGAAACCATTGCTGATGCCTTTGGTCACTTCTTAGAACTGTACCTTATTACTGAAGACTTCATTTTTGAGACAGAACTTCTGTTCTCTTTTCTCCCAATTGTACAGTTCTCCTCTTGCATGTTTGACACCCTTTGACCACTCTTGAGATCCCTAGGGGAAGGGCACTCCTTGACATTGCTCTTTATTCTGCCCACAGGCTTTGGGTAGAAATGAGTGATTAAAAAAATAAGTCCCAATAGAGGTGTTCTTTAGACTTTGATGTACATCAACAACCTGCTAAAATTTAACTAAATTATTATTATTATTATTATTATTATTATTATTATTAGTTTTTCGAGACAGGGTTTGTCTGTGTAGCCCTGGCTATCCTGGAACTCACTTTGTAGACCAGACTGGCCTCGAACTCAGAAATCTGCCTGCCTCTGCCCCTGAGTGCTGGGATTAAAGGTATGTGCCACCACGCCCGGCTTAACTAAATTATTATTCCCATTGAAATCAGTGATATTGTTCATTTTTAATTTAATTTTCCTTAGATAAGGATTTCTCTTGCATATTTACCAAAGTAACTATTTTATCTATCTATTGTTTTATACTGTATGTTTTAACTGTTGGTGATTTGAATATTTTTATGACTTTTATACAATCAACCTGTATGAATTTATCTTTCTGTTGGAGAATATACAATTATAAACTTAAATAATTCTTAAAATTCCTGTAATGTTAGTGAGATAAATCTTTCCCCATAATATCTATGCTGTATTTTTTATTCTGTTATCTAAATTTGCATATATCATTTTGTGCGTATTATTTATTCATTCAGCAGGTATTTTCTACATTTCTACTATTGTCTAAAACAAGTCATGTACTATAACATGCATTAATAACAATACATAAAATGCTGCTGCTATGTGGCTTACACATTGAAAAGGAATTAAGAAGAGTCAATAGGAAGAAAAACCTGTAGTTTAAAAATATGTTGCCCTAGATATTACATTTTACTGAATCAATCTCTCTCTCTCTCTCTCTCTCTCTCTCTCTCTCTCTCTCTCTCTCTCTCTCTCTCTCAGCATTTCATTGGCTCTCAAGTAGACAGATATGGCACTGTCTCTTTCTCATTGGGTTGCTCCATCACCTGATCCAGCCTCAGAATTCTCTAGCCATGCCGGCAGATTCTAGCTCGGCTGGGGAGGAAGTATCAGCAGTGCATGCACCAGTATTGTGGCTGGGCCTGCTTGGCTAAGTTCCTCCTATAATTCTCTGAAAATTGTTGTTCGAAAAGGCCCCAGATGTCTCTAAAGCAACATGTGCTATTACCATTACCCTTGATTGCCCCTCAAAAACTATATGATTAGATTTTACCGCCAAAGACACCACATATTTTGACTGTAGGATGTAGAAAAAAAATCAAATTAAATTGGAAATTTTCCCCCTGGTGTAAAATAGCATGGTGGTACTTAAAGGTGCTGTGCAGGTCACTGGGAGGGAAAAATACCAATGGCCTTATTCAGCACTAGACTTTGCATGCTACAAAACTGTGCATGCTCTGCCCACCTGTGCAGTAGTGGCATGACTGTTATGAGGTAAGCAACTAGCTTCTGCTGAAATCTGAAACCTTCTCTACAGGAGGCAATTTCATGCCTGTAACTGTTATTCTGGATAAAAGCTAGTGGCTGAAAATGTCCTGGCTAATTTTCTCTATTTGCCTTCCAAATGTTCAGGTTTGTATTCTTGAACCTGGGCTGTTCTCAAACTTGGTGAAAAAGTGTTTTGCATCAGACAGTAGGCAATGAGAAGATACACAACGGGTCAAAGTACTGAACATAAGAGACTTAGTGCCCAGATCTAAATGGAGTATCTATATCTCATCTCTCACCAGTAAGATGCAGGGAATACTGAGAAAGGAAGCACAAAGAATATAAGAGCTAGAGGATGTGGAGGAATCCTGTGAAAAGCTGGCTTCTGGACATGACACGACTATCAAAATCATGAGATGACAGTGGTCATCTATACAAGGCCTGTGGAAAATGGAGCCAACCTAAATCCTAGCATAGATAAGGATAGATGATTTCTGAACACTATCCCTTACTAAGAAGCATTTGAGAGTTGCAGGGAAGGGAAGAAACTTCTTTTTGAGGATGGTAAGTTTTTCATGCTGCTGTAGATAGCTCCACTTCCATTGTCATATTACCAGCACTGACCAGACTTAGTTTTTATCAACATGTGTGCATGTGCGTGTGTGTGTGTGTGTGTGTGTGTGTGTGTGTGTGTGTTACCCAGACTGTTGAAACAATTGTTTACCTAGTTTCCTTCACTTCACAATCAGTTATGGAAATTTAACTTATGTATTATAATTGCCTATTTCCATCAGATTTATGTGTTTTTAATTTAACAACAACAACAACAACAAAAAAAAAAACAACAGCTACACAGTGCTGGCCTTGAGTTTTGGCAATGATAGACATCAAGTCATAATTAGATGAAGGATGTGTAATCTAAATTGGATATAATTCAGCATTTCTCTCATATGGAAATGTTGAATGGAAAAAACTGTTAATAAAGTAATTGACCTAAACTTGTGGAATACTAACCATCAACGATTTTTTTATAATAATTTGGTTCATTCCTGGGAAAGTTTCCTGGGCCTATCTTTGTGTCTTTGATGGAGCTGACTTTTAATTGATAAAGAGCACTACATACTGATCAAGTTAACATAATGGAACATCTATTCTGAGATCTAAAGATCTACCACAGGAACATCCAATACATGGTTTCATTTCAAAGCTGCTATTCATAAGTGAGTTTCAAGCCTTTAGTTCATAGGGGAAGTTTTCTCCTTGGGAGACTCACAACTTTGTTCCTGAAACTTAAGGAGAAGAATACTTTGAGTAAATGAAGTCAACCACATCGACTTGACTAAATACTAAGAGCAAGCTTGTGCAAGAAGAGGCAGAAAGCACATGTGGTAGAGGAGGTCACATTGGATTATGAGCAGTATTGGCTATTCCTTTCCATGGAACCGTGTTTCAGGTCCTAAAGCTTTCAGGGCCTAAAATAAATTGGACTAATGTCTTTCAATGCTGTGTGGTTAGCTTGAGTCTGAGGGCAACAAAGGATCTCAGGCAGTGTAGTTGGAAGTCAGCTACGGGTTGTGCCTCTCCACATGCCTATAATTCTATAAACAATGCCTGGGTTTTGAAAGAAAATATGACAATAGCAAACATTCTGAGAGACTCAGGCAGGAGGCATGGGTTTCTTATGACCAAAACTTTGAACTGCAAGAAACTGTCATGTTAATTTTTTTATATTTTTAAATATATCACTAAGATGAACCCAAAGAAGTACCTAAGGAGAGGAGAGATCTTTTCTTGAAGAGGAGATCATGAGGCCACACTAAAAGAGCTTGAAGGGGCATATGGCAATAGCCAGCATTGAGAACTGCACATGGCTGTAAGGACCGTGAGAAATGCTTTAGAGCCAGAGTGAACATGAAAGCCCATTTTTATTGCTGCATTATCTTTTCTCAGATCACCACCATGTCTTTCTTGGATTATAAGAAATTGCTTAACAATTCTATTCTCTATGGTCCATTCTCATCTCCAGGCCACAAATACTTTTTAAAGCATCCTGGAATTGGCTTCTACATGCAGAGCACCTTTTATACTGCTAAACCTCAGAAATGCCTTCCCATGATGTTAGAGTGAGTTGGCTCCCTAGCACCTCATCTATACTGAACCCTACACATCCATCTCGGGGACCTCATGAACACTTTGAATGGTATCTCACTCATGTCTCTTTAGAGTTTTCCAAGACAAAAGCATTGAATAATTTTCCTCACCTACCTCTCTTCATTATTTCCTGGTTATATAATAGATTATATTTGACTATAACCAGAATTATGTCTATCCCCACTGGGCTCCCATATTACTTGACTATTAACAGAAGGTGAGCATAATAACCCCAGAGGGTTTCTATAGTATCTGACTATAGACAGACTGTAAGCACATCCTCATTAGGTTTCTGTGATACTTGTAGCAAATTACTTTTCACACTGAGTTGGAGTTGCTGGGTTTCTCAATACTTCCTACAGCCTGGGATATCCATATTGCTTCTTCCATAGACTCCTTTCAATGATATGTTTATATCCATCTCCCAATTACTATACATTGTCACAGAATGGAGTTATGCTGGTGATTGGCATATCAAGTTACCTGTTTCCATACTCCATATATGTGTATAAACAAGTGTAGCCTGTTGTCCAGCAACAGCATAGAACATACTTTTATTCATCAAGGTAGACTATCTTATGGGCCTCAAATTTACCTCAACATATTGCAAAAGGATACAGAAATCATGTACAATACACGTTGGACAGAAAAGAGAACTAAAGTAGAAATCAAGACAGTAGTAGTGGCTACAAAATCCTAGAATGTTCCAAGATTAAATAATACACTTTAAATAATATATGGATCAAAAATGCTTGGAGAAAACTCAAAACATTTTTGAGGTAAATGAAATTACAATAAGAGAACTATAGTACATTAGCACAGTGGAACACTATTCAGCAAAGACCATAGGGAACAAACTGAATGTATGTTAAGTACGTGAGGCCATACTGAATGGCTAGAGAAGAAAGATCAGTGGTTTCTGGGAGACAGGATTAGGGAAGGGTAGATAGGCTGAGCACAAAGTATTTATACACTTACACTATTTAGAGGTAGGTTCTTAAGTTCCATTCACCAATCTTTGGAGTTGTAGAGAAAGAATAATTTAACTTGGAAGAAATCTGGGTCCTAAGTACTTGTCCTTGAGATAAGGAACAAACGTGACAACCCTCTGATAGTTTCTCATTAGTGATTCTCACACCCATTCCCTGCCTCTCCAAGCTCTACACATGAACACACATGTACCATGTAAACATACTCACTCATGCACACACATTTTCACATGCATACACATACACAGATATGCACACTCGTATATGCAAAGCTTCTCAATCAATATCATAACATATATATGTGTGTATATACATATACACACTAACACTCATACATATGCATCCATACTCATGGATACATACCCACGAACATAGACATTCTGTCTAATTATCATTGTATACTTAATTGTCCCAGTCTGGGTCTTCAGGATCTAGAACTATTTTCAAAACTCCTTGATTATTTAAAAGTTTGTAGCTGGGCGTGGTGGCACACGCCTTTAATCCCAGCACTCGGGAGGCAGAGGCAGGCGGATTTCTGAGTTCGAGGCCAGCCTGGTCTACAAAGTGAGTTCCAGGACAGCCAGGGCTACACAAAGAAACCCTGTCTCGAAAAAAAAAAACAAAAAACAAAAAACAAAACAAAACAAAAAAAGTTTGTAGTTCAGAAGAAGTTTTTAAACTATTCTCATAGAATGACCCAAATCAGATCCAGTAATGGTCCTCTGTAATGTGTTTATACTTCTTGCTTTAACTATGAATTATTACATTTTTATTTTGTAATCAGGATATTTTAGTTCTGTCCTTTCTCTGACTATTCAGCCATGTGTATATGTGTATGTACATGTATATGGCTGAACAATATTAGCGTTATCTGGGTATAGCTAAATAGCTGTTACCCACTCATCTTTGTCCTCTATCTTTTACACACAAACCACTTCCATATCTATAATGATCTCTCACACATATCAATCACTAGAGTTTAAGCAACTTGATCTGCCAAAGCCTCTCAGAAATAAACAATGAATTTCATCAGAGCTATATAGAACATTCATTCCTGCAATGAATGTCATTTTAATTGTGAAGACAGAGGGCTTCATGGAGTAGCAGTGAATGAACATGAAGATACTGCCCAAGGTTAAATGAGTCAGAACTGCCAGATTAGGTGGTTCTTTTGGCATGGTGCTACAGTTTGATTATGACATTTTACCCCCTGGCTCGCACCTTGAATGCTTGATCCAATGGTGAACTATTTTGTAGTAATGTCAAATGCACCTTTAGAAGTAAGGCTAGCTGACAGAAGTGGATCTGTAGCAGGGCACGCCTTTCCAGATTTGGCTTGGCAGGCCTGAAAACTGAGTTTGGACCTCTAATATCTAAGTAAAAACATAACCTCGTTCCATTCTCTATATCCCCAGAGTAGGGGGGTTGGTCTGTCTGACTCCTGAAGCTGCCAGGTTAGCAGAGAAGGTGCACTCCTGGCTCAGTGGGAACTGAATTGTCTTAACAAATAAGGAGAGTGGTTGAGGGCCACACTGACACTGACTTCTGGCCTCCAGAGGCAAATGCATGGGCAGGTGCTCCAGCACTCATCTGTCTACTCATGAACACATCCACTGAACACGGGCATGTAAACACAGATAATTAGAACTACAAAATAGTGCTGTCATATTTTCCCATCTGGATGTGATAGGCCCTGGACCATCATTTGATGTCATGTGTCCTGATTACATTCTGGCTTCAATATCTTCCAAGCTTACAGATACTGGAGAGGAACCACTCTGCAAATGCTGCAAAGAGAATCCATGAAATCCATTCCTTTGACCCTGGCCTGCCTTTCAGATGTGTACTTTAGAAGTATTGCTTCACAGCAGTTTCAAGATTTCAAACAAAACCTTCTATAGAATTCAAAACACGAGCAGAGTATCAGTAACCTTCACAAATGTGTTTCACATTATAATGGAAATTTGAAAGACTCGAGTCAGGCTGAAGGGAGTGACTAATGGACTTCACTTTGAATTCCCAATGAGATTCTGCTGCAGCCACCATCCAGTTTGAGGGGCTTATTTCCTTCTTGCTTGTGGAAAATTTCAGGGTAACTGAACCACGGCCTCAGGCAGCCCTTCTGAAGGCAAGCCACAGAAGGATGAAGTCTGTGAGGTGACAAAAGCAACTGCTGATTAAGAGGTCACTTCACAGGTTCAGCATGGCCAGGGCTGTGGGTCAGGGGTTGGTTGGTTACAAATGAGGACAGCTATGGTTCCATATAAAGAAGGGACCTGTGTGTGCCTGTGTGCTTATGTGTGGATGTATTTTGTGATTAATATCACAAGCTTTGAATTCCTGAAGGATCTAAATACGCAGTTGAGAGTAACAAACAGAGTTTTATATCAACATGCATGAATTACACATGTGTGGAGTACTATGTAGTGTTTCCATACATGTATGCATTGTGGAATAGTCAACCTGGGGAAACATTTATTCTCCTCAAAGAATAATCAGTTTTGTGGTAAAAACCACTCAAGATTCTTTCTTTTAGGTTAAAAAAATACTCAATATAGCACACATGTTTAGACTATTGTAAAATAGCATGCCTACATGTTTTCTCCTGTCTTGTTATTTTCTCCTGTCTTGTTATAAATTACTATGTATCAATCAAATACTTACCTTTCTCTGGCTCCTATACTCCCAGCCTCTGGTAACCACCATCAATACTATGATGTAAACATCTTTAGATTGTACATTTGAATGAGGTCATGCAATGCTTTCTTTTCTGCGCCTGCTTTATTTCATGTAACATAATAACCAGCAGGAGTTCTTGTTTTAAGAATGAGCAGTATTTCCTTGTGTATATGCACCTCTATGGGTAGTATTTCCTTGTGTGTATGCACCTCTTATTTTTTTATCCCTTTAGCAGGTATTGCACACATGGAATACTTCCATGTCTTTCTTACTTTGGATGGCACTGCAATAAACACACACAAGGTTGCTTCTACAATCTCTTTTCTTTTGGATACGCACATAGCAGTTAAAGTGCTGAATCACACATTCGTTTTGCTTTTAAGTTTTTGATGAACATTCGTACAATTTTTTTTTTTCAATTGCTGTAAACTTTACACACCTAACCACCATGTGCAATGCTCACTTAATTCGGGTCCTCATCACTTATCACTATTAACATTTTTCTTTTCCTTTATCAAAGCCGTTCTATTGGACTGAGATGATGCACAGTTGTTGGTTTAGTTAACATTTCCATGACCAGTAGGATGTCTTCCTTTGAAGCATGTCTGTATCCTTCCATCCAAATCATTCCTTTACAGCTCCTCTGTCATTAATATTTTATAGTTATCATTGCAGAGAACTTTTCCTTCTTTGACTAAATTCTAGTTTTATTCTGTTATAAGGACATTTAGAATATGTTCAGTCGACATGTTCAGTGTACAGTACAATATTGTTAATGTAGGTCTACCGCTACTCAGCAGGTTCCTGGACTCTTCATCCACTAGAATGTTTTTTATCCACTTTCACACACTTGCCTCATCCTTCCGTGACCACCATTCCAATCCACTGATTCTGTATTTTAGTATTTGTGTAACTTTCTATAAATGCTATTCCAGTTATGTATCTTATTAGGTTAGCATAATGTCCTCATCAGTTACGCTCATAATTGATAACATACTATCATTTAAACATGATGCTCTGATGATTCATTCACATTGCCAAACATAGCAAGCAATAGTCCCTTTGAAAAGCTAAGTAAAATCCCATGTTATGTATATGGAACATTTTAAAACCTATTTATCTGATGACAGATGCTTGTGTTATTTGTAGAATTTACATATTTTGGATAGTGCTAGAACGAAGCTGATGTTTTTCTGAAACTGACTTCCATTCTCTTGTCTAAATACTTAGAGAAATGGACCTGTAGTGACATCAGAGACCAGCATTTATTCTTAATTTTCTAAGACATTCCCATTGCCTTCTACAGTGCCTGCCAAATTTTGCCTTCCTGATAACACTGAACAGAAATTCTAGTTCTGCTACAACCATGTCAAGTCTTGTATGCAGCTTTATGTTTTTTATGTCATACATATGTGGCCATATGGAATAAAAACATGCATGTATGCATATGTCTACAAGTATATGTGCACATGTGTATATGAATGATGAGGATGAAAGACAATACACAGCATGGTCCTTGATTGCTCTTCACCTTTTATGTTGAAGCAGGGTCTCTCCTGAATGCCTGTAGCCACCTGAGGCCACACTAACTGGGCTCCTGAGTGGGAGGCAGGAGCTGTATGGGAGAAAACGGCCAGAGAAATGATGGAGGCCAAGACATAACTTTCTGTTCAAGGCTTCAAAGTTTACTAAAAGTCTGGGCTTATAAAGAGGGGAGGCCCATTCCCTGCGAATCCATTCTTGGTGCCTGTCCGGAGCCTGTAGGTTAGATGCTGTCTCCGGAATATCTCAAGGGTCTCTCAGCAGATAGCAGTGTCTTGGAGAAGAGCAGGGGCAGGTGTAGAACAATAGGGCCAACAAAAAGCCATCTAGGTCCAGAAGGTTCCAATCCAGGTGGTCTCCTGCTCAGTGGCAGCAAGGTCAAAGTCAGCCTCTTTCAAGGCTGTGGGAGGGAACAAATGCCTAACCCTAATCCTATCTCTGCTTCTTGGATGCAGGATTATGGGCAAGCACCACACTTACTAGGCACACTTACTCAGCAAGCATTTTACCTACTGAGCCAATAGCCCAGCCCCTCTCCTTTGCTTGTTTTTCACAGTAATGACCTACCATAGCAAATGTGAGGTGATGTGCCATGTGATTGACACTTTGCATTTCCCAGATAATGCTGACACCGAGGAAATAACACCAGAGAGTTCTGTGGCATTTTGTCATAGTAATGTGAAGCCAAAGAGAGTGCCGGTCTATTTAATAAGTAACTCATATAATTCAGTAGAATCAACATATTTCTAATAAAGGCAGGAAATGGCAAGATATGTATCATAGAGTCCAGATGAGATTATATTACCTAGAGCCCGGGGGGTCAGGTTGAGAAGTTCAGAGTTTTTATAGCCATAGAAAATTAATTAAAAGTTTTGTATAGGCTTTGGCATGATGAAACAGAGACAATCAGTAAGTTTACACTTAAAGCATATTGGTAATTGCAGCCACTAATTTTGTTCAACCTATGTATTTTTAGGAAAATCACGTGTAAATACTGCCTAAGTTAAGCTTCTTCCATTCTACCTATGAGTCTATAGCACCAAATATACACACGTGTACATAATATGCATGTATATTAAACACACATATGTATGTGTGTATATGTATATAATAGGTACATAAGTATATACATAAACACATACACATATAAACACATATATAATATATGTACATATTATATTCTTATATACATATAAACATATACATATGCAGATAGATAGATAGATAGATAGATAGATAGATAGATAGATAGATAGATAGATAGATACACATTACACAAATATGGTTTGTGCACCATTTTCTGATAGTCGTTAAACTTTTTAGATAAAGAGGCAAGCAGAATCTTTGTTAAAGCATTTGCCGTTTGTTCTTTTATTACCTAAATCCTGCCAGGACCTCAGAACATTTGAAATTTTCTGAGTAATGGAAACACTCCCATAGCTCTGAGGGTCCTTTGGGGTCTCCTGGATGTAAGATGAATCGAGTGATTCATTGACTCTTGATGAGACCCCAGGCATCTCAGGACAAAACTGTTTGTCAGTCTCTAAGGAAGAAAGAGGGACTGAAGGCATATATGTATGTGTTTATCATATATATGTGCATCATTTGCTGGAAGGATAGTGCAGCCTATAGTGAACTACTTCATCCTACACACATAAATAATCAACATACTCCCTCATAGGCATGGCAACAGACCAGCTTGATCTAGGCAGCTTCCCCTCCCAGATGACTCTAAAATGTGTTAAGCTAACAACTAAAGTTAGCTTGTAATATAATATTAGCAATGTAAGTATATTAATATCGTTCATAAGCATGAGAAATTTTACAGGTCCCATCTTACCCACTGCTAGAAGAAACATTAACTAGAACACACAAAAAGAAAAGACCCCATTTAGATTTCACATGGGGTTGAAGGTCTTAGAAATTATATGAGTGCATATTCAAACAAATATGAGGGTCTTGCCACATTGACTTGCCTTTTTAAACTTTCCTCCGTGTCTCCAAGTGACACTGAAAGTAAGAGAAAGCACTGTGAGCATCAGGCTTGGGTGGGCTAGAAAACAGGAGCCACAAACTCTCTGTAACCATATGTAATTTCTGGAAATAAAACATGTTATCCTCAACAGGAATATATATGTCAAACCTTTCATATTTTCTCTGTAATTATAAAAATTTTGGACATAAAGTCTAAAGATTACAATCTCTAATAATATTGTTTCTAGGTACAAATTACAAATTTGCCATCATACAACTTAATGCATTAATCTGCCTTGAATTCTTCAATAAATTCCATTGAAATGACAGAAATATTGAATGTGAAAAATCATAATTGTGTGCACACATTTCATTGTGCAAAAGGAAAAGGCACTATCAATGTATTAAATACAAGCTAAGAGCAAAAGGTGTAATTTTTTTTTAAAAACAAGATCAGGGATGTCAGGTCTTTTAGCACAAGTGAGAGATAAGACACACAAACTTTAAGGAGCAGAGAATGAGGTGTTCGGGGTATGGTGTTTCCGGCACAGGTTAAGACTTTGAAGAATAGTATATTGAGTTAGTTGGTGTAACTGGGCAACTAATACATATTCTAATATTTCTCATAATCAAGATATAGCCAATTACTGATTCCAGGCACAACCTCTCAGCAAGATGACCAAGCCTGTGGGTGTTACCAGGCACAGATTAAATGCAACTCTGCCTTTCCTTGTGGGAAGTGAAGATGATATTATCATTGACTGAATATCCGGTACAGGTTTGTTGACCACAAAGGATTGTGCTTGGAAAATCAAAAGTGCTAAATTACATTGGATTTTATCATTGTTATTTGAAGATTTATTTGAGCTGGAGATTCTTAAAACACAGCTGACCTGTGGACATTTCTATTTTTAGGACAGATGGGCATCTCAAACTGAACACACCTGTAAGGAAATTAGTAGATATTTTCCCAAAGTCAGGTCAAATTCCAGTGTTATCTCTTGAATGGAATTAGATCCCCAGGCTCCTCCTGCTGCTAGTTAGAAATCCTGGATTTTTCTTTGGCACCTCTATCAGAGTCATCCCTTATATGCAATATTCAGCCAAATCTCACCAATGTTACCTCCCACATAGAGCAAGAGATCTTTGCATTTTTATCTTTTTAACTGTCACTATGCAATTTTAACTTATTGGTATATAAATTCGGTACTATAGCAATGAATACCCCCTAACATGGCTTATGCTGATTGTTTGCCAACTTTACTTGTTCAAAGTAGTAGGAGAATTTTTTAGAAATGTAAACTGGATCATATAATACTCCCTTCTACTATACCATTATTTGCTGCCAATGCTCTGAGAACTTAGACCCTTAACCCTTAATCAAAGTTCACACACCGTGGATGCTGCCTGTTGCAGACAGTAGGACAATCTGCTATCTAACTTTCATTAAAGGCTGATGTATATGGATTCTCAGTATGGAAAGAAGCCTTCCCCACACAATCCATGGGTGATTCCTCATTTGTCAGGCTGTGCCTGTAAAGCCTCCTCAGAGCAGGTTTTTCTGAAGCTCCGATGTTAAATCTCTTTGTTTTTCCTCAGAAACATTTTTTTATTAGATATTTTCTTCATTAACATTTCAAATGCTATCCCAAAAGTCCCTATACCCTCCCCTCGCCCTGCTCCCCAAACCACCCACTCCTGCATCCTGGCCCTAGCATTCCCCTGTTCTGGGGCATATGATCTTCACAAGAACAAGGGCCTCTCCTCCCATTGATGGCTTACTAGGCCATCCTCTGCTACATATGCAACTAGAGACTCACGCTCTGGGGGGTACTGGCTAGTTCATATTGTTGTTCCTCCTATAGGTTTGCAGACCCCTTTAGCTCCTTGGTTACTTTCTCTAGCTCCTTCTTTAGGGGCTCTGTGTTCCATCCAATAGATGACTGTGAGCATCCACTTCTGTATTTGCAGGGCATTGGTATAGACTCACAAGAGAGAGCTATGTCAGGGTCCTGTCAGCAAAATCTTTCTGACATATGCAATAGTGTCTGGGTTTCGTGGTTGTATATGGGATGGATCCGGGGGGGGGCAGTCTCTGGATGGTCTTTCCTTCCGTCTTAGCTCCGAACTTTATCTCTGTAACTCCTTCCATGGGTATTCTGTTCCCCATTCAAAGAAGGAACAAAGTATCCACACTTTGGTCTTCCTTCTTCTTGAGTTTCATAATATGAACTTTGCCTTATGATTTACAGGGTTATTTTCTTGTTCACATTTTAAAAATTAAAACGTCTTCACTCAAGTGGAAGGCGTGTTTTTAATTTAAATTTTCTCTACATATTAGCAGCAGAGAGATGATGGCTCGACAGTTAACACTTTAAGCTGTTTTTGTAGAGGATCTGAGTTTGATACCCAGTACCCACACTGAATGGCTCACAGTGGCCTATAACTGTGGCTCTGGGGTATCTAATGATCTTCTCTGGGTTCCATAATTATACACCTGCACACATACACACACACACACACACACACACATACACACACACACACACACACACACACACACGTATACACACACAGTGTTACAATACAAATAAAATCGTAAAATTCTCTACAAAGCATTATTTCCTTCTGGGAATCATGTTTAGAAAAAAGTTGGTTGAATGTTTTTCTTTCTTTATCCTTCCTCAGGCAATGAGAAGCAATGTTCACTAGTTGCTCACTTTGGTATTTATCACATACAAATAGGAAGTGGAGAAAAACGGAATAATTCACAGCCCCCAGCAAGACTGTGTGTGTACAACATGCTTGATTCTTTTTCTTCAGGGTTCATCGAGTTCCCGTGTGATGACTGACTAAATTAAGCATGCAGAGATCATCTGGATCGTGGGAGAAATGTTAGTAAACCATTCCCAGTTAAACCTTGGGAAGATTTGTTCAAATTAGATTTGTTGAATGCAGCCCTAGTTTTTGGAACTAGGCAGATTTGTATGCAAGTACCAATACAGATATAGCTAATGATGATAAAACTATGTTTATTACCCATAAAGCGGGAGAATGTTTGCCTTTTTTTTTTTTTTTTTTTTTTTTTGGTTTTTTGAGACAGGGTTTCTCTGTGTAGCCCTGGCTGTCCTGGAACTCACTTTGTAGACCAGGCTGGCCTCGAACTCAGAAATTCGCCTGCCTATGCCTCCCGAGTGCTGGGATTAAAAGCGTGCGCCACCATGCCCGGCACGTTTGCCTTTTAAAAAACTCTTCTAAGATGCATCCCATCCACTTTCCCCCTTTCTAAATTAAGAAAGGTCAATCATTCTTTCCCTTGATAAGATTCTTTTGGAAGGCCACATCATAGCCCTGGAGTTCTGCAGTTCTCTCTTCTTTAGAATATATTTAAGTCATTCACATTTCCTATTTTTCTGCAAAATCAATTTTCTTTTTATCCCAGAGATGAGACTACTTTGCTGGATAAGGTGATAGACAGCTTGTAAGGGCATTTGAATGTGTACATTGGCTCTTGTTCATCTAAATGGCCTGCTGAAACTATGGTCCGTGTGCACAGCTGATTTTCAACTTAGGTGATGATAGTATTTTCATACTTGGTTACTATGGGAACTGAACCATACAGCCATATTAAAAGTTAAGACTGACACTCAGTTTTGGCCAAGTCAGTAAAACTTGTGGAGTCCCCATGCATTTGGAATGGGTCAGTGTGTCCAACCTCAGTTCAAGCAGAGGGCACTGGCAAGGCCTGTGCTAGCAAAATGCTTAATGTGGGTGAGCCAATTGCCACAGTATCCATTAGATTTGAAAAGAATACTGACATTCTAATTCCATTAAAAACCAAGGCACTTAGGAAAGTGTATTTTGGGGGAGCAGACCATGAAAATCCAGTCATCGCATCCCATTTCTCTTCTAAGACTTCTCAGAATCCATGCTGAACCCCATGCCTTCAGTTTCCAGTGTAGGGTTCTTTTCTGTAAAGAGTTTTCTTGATTATTTCAGCTTATCACCTAATGATATACCTGTATTAGTTTGCATAGACTGTCTTTCTCCAAAGGTATGGAAGGAGGAATTAGACATATAGATAGATATCTGTAGTGCTTAAAATTTATCATTTTTTGCATACCCCAGAGAACATGAAGAGGTAATTGAAATGTAATTTGAGTTGGGAAGGAAAGGGATGAAAGTACCAGTTTGATTGTGTCTACTGGACATATGAGCAAGGAAATTTCAAAAGAGCTAGGAATGCAAGGCAAGCCATTCTCCTTGCCACGTTTATTGCTTTAGCTATGGTGAAGAGAGATACAAGTATTTCTTTTGATGTCATTTCCCCTTGCATTTTGAAATGAAGAACTCCAAAGCATTCCTGCCTCTCTGTCATGTTCCTTTGTCATTTGGTATTTTATTGAAGATATGTCTACTTGAGGAATGAACACTCATAATCGCACAGTGCTTGAGGCAATTTGCTACAATGGACTTCAGAAGAGACACCTGTGGGTTTCATCAGGCCACCTCACAAGTGAGGCTCTGCATATCTATCAGAATTCTGAAGCTGACACTTCAGCTTCTGAAGGACACTTAAGGAGAAGAAAGTCACTTACATACCAGAAACGGAGCATTCAGTGTGACCTGAAGATACTAGTGTACTCAAATTTTGCCTTGGAAGTTTTTCATCTTGGAACAATTTTCAACTTTTTTTTTTTTTGTAGTTGTATCTATTTTGCAGAATCACTGCTGCTTAGACCCAGATAAAGAGCAGAATAGAAGAACTTGTTCTGGATGCTAAACTCATCTTTTGTGTTGAAAGTCATGTCATGGGATGAGCCTAAGACCATAGGTAGGGCTTGGACCTCTGTGACTCTGTCTCCTGAAAGAAATTGCTATTAGACTAAATAGAAGTTTAAATCCTGGTCTAGTTTTTATATACCTGTCATACAATTCTGAAACCATAAACTCTAAAAATTATATATTATATTACATAATATATTATATTCAAGCTGACTTTATAAATAAAAGCTTTTACTTGCCCTCCCTTTGTAGGCAGGGAGGGGCTATGGTGTTGGTACTGCTGCAGGGAACAAAGTGTTTCTGAACTTCTTTGCTCTGACTGTCAGAAATAGACCATTCTTCATGCCTGGGATAAAGTACCTGTGACACTGAGCCAGTTGTAGAGAGAACCAAATCTTCATCACCAGATGTGGCCTTTTGAGTCTCTGTCTTCCAGATCAGAATGACTGCAGGCCTGGAATGATCCTGCAAAGTACTTTTCCATTCCTGGTTTCAGATCTTGCTTCATATGTTCATTGTGATTCTCCGTGGGATGCTGCATACATGGTGTGGATAACTTCATTGAAATGTGACTTTTCCCTTTATCTTCCTCTTAGATTGGGTGCTATGTCTCCTTCATTTCCCCCGGCAAGACTGTTAGACTTCTCTTAACCTGTGTGGGAATTTAGGATCCAGATGTTTATTTGCTGATCTCAGTATCCTTCCCTACTGTTCACAACAACATGATGCTGGTTCGAAGTTTGGCCAGTTTTCCAGGTATTTGTGAGCTAAGAGATGGAGAGCACATATAACTGGCAAGACTTTTCTTATTTGAAGCCACACTGCTGAAATGTGTTCTCTTCACTTCTGCTCTGCTACGGAGGTCATATCCAGTCACTTCACAAAGATGGTCATGTACCTATATGTTAAAAACAGGCGACCTTCCTTTTGTCCCCCTTAGGGACATTTGTCTTCACTTTTAAACTCCTCAGAAATCAAGAATTTATGACTACACAAAGTTAATATCCTTGAAATTCAATTATTTCTAAATTTACCAGTGCTTGTTATAGGAGAATATAAATAAAATTTTGTGTTTGGTTAAAATTGTTATCAAGTTAGTCATGTAATACTGATGCAGTAAATGCTGATTAGCATATTTGGTGGATGAAGAAATCATGTCTACCACTTTTTATTCTCAGCCCCTAACTTTAGTCCTCGGTCAAAGCACAGCATGCTGTTGTCACCAGTTGGTGTAAGGAAGCTGAATATTAACAAGCAAAAGAACGGACTTGGACTCCTGTTTCACTCTAGATAGAAAATGGAACTCAAAATGAAGTTGATCGCTAACTAGAAAAGCTGAAGTCATAAAAGTCTTAAGATAAAATCTGAAATTGAACTTAGGAGTGAATTTTTATGCATAACTCAAGTGAACAGTAGAGGAATGAAAAAGATGGGTGAACTTTGTCACACTCAGATTTTGGTGAGTAAAGGACAATATAAAGAAAATTAAGTCGGTCTAAATAAAGAGAAAATATGCTTAAAATTCCAGTACCTAAAAATTCTTTAACATTCAAAATATATCACTCTTACAACTCAATTAACAACAAGAAGACAAACAAGCAAAAAACCCAGCCCAATCAGGAAAAAAATGCCCAGGGCTAGAGAAGCAGTTCAGGGGTGGGTTGCATTCCTAGCATGTACAAAGACTAGGGTTCAGTTCCAAACAGTACTGTGATAGTTATATTAATCATGAAGTCTAATAAATAAGCAGACAAAGCACTGAAATTGGTACCCATTTCCCCCCCAAAGCATGTAAAAGATGCTTTGTGTCACTAATTATTCTAGAAATAAAAATCAAAAATAGCATGAGAGACCACTTAGCTCCCACAGGATAGTAATATTATGAACCCAAATGGTGGTGCTCACAGGGTTGGAGAGGCAGAGAAAATCACAAGCTGTGTACATCTGTGGTGGGAAGAAACTGGAGCAATGGATGTGCAAAGATGTTTGGATGTCTCTCAGGTCAAATATTGGCAACTTTACTCACAAGTAAACAAAGTAATTGAAAGTAAGACCTAGAACAGAAACTGTATCAATGAAACATCAGTATTCTAACAGCTCAGATAGAAAACTCAGGTTCACCAACAGAAGACTATAGAAAAATGTAGTGTCTGGGCTACATGAAACAGTACCCAGTCCTAAGAATAAATGAATTCTGAAGATACCTCCAACATAGAATGATGCCATGCCAAGTAAAAAAGAGAGAAAATCACAGACACTGTCTGATTCCCCTCATAGGACATATGCACTCTAAACAAGGTCATGGGCAAAGAAAGAAAATAAACTGGAGGACAGGGAGGTTGGAATGAGCAGTAACTAATGATTTATTTCTTAGTAGATACTTAATTTATGTGTAACATAACTGCAGAACATGGTGAAAGCAATTTAACAGTACTATTCAATTAAAAATAGTTAATATCCCACATTTCACATTACTCATATTTACCTCAATAAAATTTTAAGATTTCAAACGTATCTTTTAGCACAGGCACAAAGATATTCCTAATCATTTCCCAGCAGTACCAAGGGCAGTAATCCTTCGTAGCTATGTGAGTCTGAGGTTGCACTCACATGTGTATCTGTTACCAGAGTTGAGAAGTGCACAGTATAAATCAGGAGAATAGGAATCTTAATCAGATCTGGGCAGCATTTGGGCTCCCATCAGAACTGGCTCTGCAGTCAATGGAGAAACTTAATTTTTCTGAGCTGTATCCTCATTTGTAACATCTGGAACTGCCCCCTCATGGGCTTCTTTGAAGGTTGAACAGCCTCCATCTTATGTCTGTCAAGTGAGCTGTGCTCAAAGTTCTAGGTCCTCAAATTCCTGGTTTTGTTTTTTCCCCTCGAGACTCCCTTCAAACTTACTTTGGGATAGATCAATCATTAACTTCTGCAGCTTTTATTCCTATAACAAGAAAAGAGAACTAGGAACAAAAAACTCACAAAACTGTTCTGAGGAAGGATAATAATCATGTTTTCCTTTGGGCTTTCAACTTTAAACTCAGAACCTATGTGGGAGGGATTAAACATCTATGTAAATTTATGGGCGCGGCTAACTATCTGGGGGAGTGTTCTAGCTCTGGGGCGTAGCCTGGCTTCCTATTTAAATCTGTGGGCATAGTCTCTGCCTCTATTTAAATCTGGGAGGAGTTTCTTGCCTCTCTGGGGCGTGGCCTGGCTTCCTACCCTTTGTCTCACTTCACCATTTTCAGGGGATGCTTGTAGAGGTAAGAAAGTTTAGCTGGGAGCTGGACTTTCGTGGAGCCAGCAGGAGGATCCATTAGTTACTTTTCTTGCTACTTTAATAAAAATTCCTGGCAGAAACCATTTAAAGGAGAAAGGTTTGGGTGTTTTGTTTTGTTTTGTTTTTGACCGCTGCTTTTTGTTTCTAGTTCAAACTTTCAGCCCATCAAGGTTGGAAAAGCAAGGCAATGGAAACAGATCCCATCTTAGGGCATCAGGAGCGTGAAGCCATTGGTGATGCTGACAGTGCCAGGCAAGGAGCACAGAAGAAAACAGAAATACTGCTATGCTGAAACTCAAGCATGCAGTCTCAAAGCTTTCCCCTAGCAGGGTCAGCCTGCCAGTTGAGCCCTGCTTCCTAAAAGTTCCGTAAGTTTCCAAACCAATTATACCAGGTCCAAATCACATATTCAAAATATAAACTTGGGGCTGAAGAGATGGGTGGTTCAGCATTTAAGAGCTTTTACTGCTCTTGCAGGGAACCAGGGTTCTGTTCCCAGCAAACTAAAACAGGCGGCTCACAAGGACCTCCAACTCCTCTTTAGGTTCCCATAGGCTTTTTGCCTAAAGAAATAAGAAAGCGCACATATCATCTTAAAAACTTCACACACACACACACACACACACACACACACACACACACACAC
>NC_034592.1:117223315-117249498 GCF_900095145.1 Mus pahari | reverse complement strand
CACACACACACACACACACACACACTTGCACATGCAAATGCAGTCACACACACAAACCTATGGAAGATAATGCAGATTCAAACCATAGCTAGGATAGATGCTTAAAAAAAAAGGGGGCAAGAAAATAACTTGAGTCTTTTGGAATCCAGCAGGCACACTTTAAGCTTTAGTTCTCATTCAGCTCCAAGAAGAAACATTGTCAAAACATTGCAAGAAAAGTGGTGGTGGGCAGTGGGGAGGGGATTGGGCATTGGAGGATATTATTGGTTCTAAACCAATCTATTCACTTTCTGTTTCACTATTTGAATGGCTGAAAGGATAGAGTCAGGAGGCACAACTATAATTCTGAACTTTGAGCGGTGATTTCTTTATGTCTTATTAGGGTTTCCTAAGACTGAGCTTTCTCAGCAGGTTACTGGAGGTGAAGGCTGAATTACAGTGCCAAGGAGGAATTAATGACTTGTAATCAGTGATTCTGCAATGGCTCCATATGATACAGACTGCTTTGATGTAAATGTGGCTGTGCGCATCTCTTCACACCACGTACAGATTAGCTGTCAAACAATATAGCCTGTGTTTATGCCCAAGCATCTCACTCTTACAGTTACCAACATTTCCAATGGGGAAACTGTAGGTTAATTGTGTAACTAAAAGGGAATTTGCGCTGTAGAAGATAGACACGCGAGGCTCTCATTTTTGTCTGCCATGTCTTTATGCAGAAATTTCACCTCAAGAGAGACAGAAGACGCTGCAAAAGGCATCTACCAGCTGCTCCCAACTCCAAAGGTAAAAGCTCCCTGCCTAAAAAGTAAGCTTTTCAGGAGTCAGCCACAGTTTCTTCTGCATCCATGGACACATGTTAAATTACTTCCTATACTCTAGCCCCCAGCTTGCATTATTCAGGGGTTCATACGGTCATGCCAGAGATGCTAGACAAATACCAAGCAGACATGTTTGCCTAATCCCCATTACCTTTACCATAGTTCAATGTAATTTCCCAAAATGTTTCATTTATTTTATTTCAGAGCTTGTGACAGTCAGGATTTTGAAGTACAAGCCTGCATCTGTAATCCATTTACCAACTCTCTCCAGTGCAATGGAGAGAGAGAGAGAGAGAGAGAGAGAGAGAGAGAGAGAGAGAGAGAGAGAGAATTTGAAAGTTTTTTTTTTAAGCATTGAAAAACAAGCAGAGGGAGTCAGAGCACATCTGTTTTCATAAGAAATCATGGAACCTGGCCCCTTTTCAGTGGGGTATTTTACTACCACATGGCTTTAATCCTACATCTGGGCCTGTTGTTTTATGAAATATTTCCCACAGATGATGTCAATTATAATTTTTGTCCTGGTCGTCAATTTACGGACTCTTGGACTAAGACAAAATGAAACAACCAGAAAAAGCACAACTTATGTGGTCTACTCTCTGACAAAATTATAGCTGTGTGATACACATCTAAAATCAATAACTCTGCTAATGATTAGCAGAACACACTGCTTGGTTTATGGGCAGGGATGGGGCCCATACTGTGCACATGTTTGGCTCCGGATTGAATTTTCTGTTTGCTGTGTATTTACCAGCAGATGTCCAACCGTTTATTTAATGCTTCTTCTATGAGCCAGTAGTAGGCCATGTCAGCGTCTGCGCGACATTTATAAGTCATCTGCCAGCAATACAGGTGGAATGCTTTCATGAGGCCCTTTCCTTCTTTCTGTGGTGATGATCTATCAGAGAAATCAGGGATAAGTCTTTATAGAGTTATATGGCTATTAAGATGTGGGGCTCTGATCATGTGTGTAAAGAATTTTGGATTCCAGCATATGGTTTTTTAGAATTGCTTTGAAAAGAACGTTTGTGGTGTTCAACTTTAGCAGCTGGTCTGAGGGCGAAAGGTTTTCCAAAGAAACAAAGAAACATCATCAGAACCTAAGCAGAGCCAAAATGTTGGCAGTAAATGCAGTTTCTCTCTATTCGTAATGTTTCTTTCAGTACATGGAGATAAACTGGATTCCTTAAAACTTACTCTATGAAGACAACGTTTTGTAAGTAATAAGAAGCCAGAAGACTGAGTGTTTAAATTGGACTGAGGTGCAGCCCAGTGCTGAGGGGAGTCTGTGGGGAGTCTGTCTTCCTCTGCACAGGCTGGCTTCAGAAAGGGAGCTAGCACTGAGGCTCTCACTAACTTAATTTTAAGAAGAAATGGATTGGAAAATAACAAGAATTTCAGTTTATTCTAAATTTTCATAATTCCTCTATGTGACACAGTTCTTCATATTTAATTTTGGAAACTCGATGTTTTAAAGGGCAGAGATTAGTGAGCACTTATAATGGAGATTAACATTAGTTAATGATAACCCACAGACACAGATGAGTTCATTTGTCGTTATACATCTATTTTCTCATGAATGTCACTGTAGGCTATATTAGACAATATCCCAGTTGTCAAGACTGTGATTCGGAGAGAAGAGAACTAAGAATTTGCCTTGCGAGAACATCTGTGTATATTGCTGATTAGAAGGGTGTGGCCTGCCCCTTTGAGGGCAGTGATTCTTTTAAAAGGTCTACGTTTAAAGCAGTGTTTTCTCTCTTACAAAACAGATTAAGTCATTAGGGAGGACCCTGTTGGTGTTCTGATCTTGTTTGGATGCTCTGCACCTGAGATCTGCATTTGCTGCTCAAGGATCCTAGCTCAGCTCCCCACCGAAGCCTGTCCATCCCTAATTCTAGTTCTCTGAGTGTAATCCTGTAGGGCATCATATGTACCTGGTGCCCCAGTCATCCTAGAACAGGGCGGACCATGAGAAATCTCATGATTCATGGAAGAACAGGGTCATCAAGGAAAGCAATAGGAAAACCTCAGCTCTGTAGTTATTCTTACATTGTGTGTGTGTGGGGGGGAATTAAATATTTCTACGTCATCTTATTCTATTGAAGATATAGATATAGATATATACATGAGACTATTTTCAAACTCCTGCCTTCATCCCGCCTAAGTCTCTAGAGCCATGGGACTATAGGTCATCTTAAATGAAGAGTGGGGTTGTGTTCCAACAAAATGTTTAAAATATACTGTCTCTTGCTCTGCCTGAGCAAACTTGTTCAACTCTTTCCTCCTCCTACATCTATCATCAGCACCAACAATGGCGGCAGCAGCAATATCATCATTTAAAAGCGGTATCTTCACTTTTCTCCACCTCTCCTTGGCTGCTCTCATTCACTCTCTTTCACATCTTGTACTTATCATTTATATTCATCAGACATTTGACAGGGGTTTAGTTAAATGCTCTAAACAGTGTCAACATTAAGACCTAGTTTTAAGGTGATAATTATCACAGAAAGCAACCAAGCCCACAGCTCTAGAAACAGTAATGAGCTCTGTTGGGACAGAGAGTCCTCAGATTTCAACAGCAAGTAGAAGTATGGGTAGGAGGATTTTGCCAGGGAAAGAACAGGGAGGAAGTTAAAACAACAGACATAGAATTGATTCTACCAAGAGGCTGGAGTGCAGAAGAGATGAAAGGTGACAGTGGGCAGCTTCGCAGTGCTCATGAGGGCTTCCCAAAGAGCACCTCACAGGAACTGTGAACAGCAAAAATCATAGAAGGGGATTTGTCCTCAGCATGACAACTCTGATGTTCTTTCTAATACAAACCAGGGGTAAGCACACTTCTAAAGTTTGGTTGAGATAGCACCATCTCTCTCATTACAGTTTGTAAGGACTGTTCAGACGTCACAAGGAAAGTGAGGAATGCCTCAGCAGAGACCTTCAGCAACAGTAGCCTGAACTATTGTTCCATAACAAAATTGGGTTACTGCACCAGAGAAGGAAAGAGTGGTGGCTGAAATATCTACTGGGAGGCTCTGTGGTAGCTGACACACTGTGCTAGCATTGGAAGCAATGAGAGGACCAAGTAGAGAGGCATTGCTGTGGTGGAATTTTTAAGTCAACATTGGGTAGGACCATTGTGAGGGGGAGGAGCTATGTGTCATTTCTGCATGTTCCAACTTAGGAAATAGATCGGGTAGTCGGTCACAATAGTAAATGAAGAAACAAGAACAAATAGAAAAAAGAAGAAGAAATATGTGAGTAACAAGTATGGTTTAGGCGTGCTGAATATGACGCTGCCTGTTGGGGTCTCCCAGCTCCTTGTTGCCGCCAAGCCTACTGAGAGGACCTCCCCATATCTCCCAGAATGCAGCGTCCTTGAACCGCCCACGTCAACGGGCACTCGTCCCCGCCTCGATCCTTGGACCCGCCTACGATCCCTTGGACCCACCTATGATCAGACTCCACCGGCAACTCCAAAGACTTAGGAGGAGGGGCTAAATATCTTTCCATGTATTTAAACCGAGTTCGGTTATTAAACCTCGGAGACTTGATCAGAGTCTTGTCTAGGCTCAATTTCCTTTCGCAGCCTATTCCCTTTTAGGATATTCCCACCCTTCAGGACGAACCCAGACCGGAGTGTTTCTGCGGGCGGGAACACTCAGCTGCCAAAATATCCCAAGTGCTGATATCTAGGTGGTAGATGGCTACATAATGAAGAACAGGGAGATGAATTTTGTTTTCTGTTTATTGTAAATGTAGTGTGCCTATTCTGCACTAAAACTTTTCCCACAGGGACATACAAATGTCTGTTCATTTTAAATGGGGACCCCGTGTCAGGCCAAGGTACTCTGGACACATACAAAGTCCAACTTGATGAAACAATGAATTTTGGGGGGTTTATATTCAAGAATATGGATGACTCGGTGGCAGCTGCAGAGCCAAAACCCACCCAGCGTGGTGACAGCTCACAAAGCATGGATAAGAGGTTCTAAATTTGATTTTTTCTTGAAAACCCTCAGTCATTATCTGTGAGTCATTACATTGTCATATCCTGGCGATCTTCCACAGAGCTTCCCTTCATTTCTTCATGACTGATGAACTCAATGGACCCAACTTACCTTGTTCAGACTTACTCAGGGCCAAGAGGAAATGAGGCTCAGCTGCCCCCTGTTGTACCTGCTGGCTCAGTGAATCTGGGTTAGCACTGTGACCATAACCGTAGATACTGGCTATCCATTAACCTAGCTAGGCAAACCATATATATCCCTAGCATATCTTTTTCTTTTTTTTTTTTTTTTTCTGGAAGGAGATGTATTTTCCCTCATCTCCGGACATAATTATACACTCCTGAGGCAGGCTTGATTGTCTTTATCTGAACTATTCTATCAATAATATACTCTGTGAACTACTCCCCAGTCATTGAAGCCTTGAAGAAACTCCTTTGCATACAATTGGCTTTCTACCATGTTTTCTCCTTAGGAACTCCAGCTAGACAAAAATCATGTCACATTTGTCTCCAGGTAACACATATAGACATATCTTTTCCCCTGCCTTACCATTTTCTTATCTCCTCTAGGTTGAACTCTCACTTTGTGGAATCTCTTGACATTCTGGTCTAAGTCACTGAGATCTGCCAGCAGATCTACTTCATAAAGATTTTGTTCCACCAAAGGGCTTCACAAAGCTACTAAAGCTCCATACCAGCCTTGAGGTCCCTGCTGGAGCAATCTTTTCTTTAAATCTCTTGTGAATGTTCTACCCCAGTGAATTGGGGATTCAAACACAGATTCTCTCATTCCTAGTCTCACAGTAGCATCTGTCCTTCCTCTATTTTCTATACTTGGACATTTATGAAGACTTCAGATGGTGACAACCAAGTGTTTCCAATGGTTTTGATAAATGTTTCTGCCTCCACAGTAGTTAGATCCCATCCGTTCCCAAAGCCTGAGAAGCCGTGATGTGATGGGCTCTTTTTTATGCTTAAAATTTATTTATAATTAATAAGTTAAAAAGCAACACACAATTAAATTGTAAATCTCATTCATATGCACATTAAAGTGTCCAAGGAAACACTTCAGTTCCATTACAAACAATTGCATTCTAATGCACTTAAGACATAACAGTTTATCAAGAAATAGCTGAACACACCAATAAAGGAAATGTTATGTATATATGTTCATTAAAAAAATCACCGATTTAAAGAATATCATAACAACCCTTAAAACAACAAAAACCTTTAAGTTCAAAATTGTGAATTTTTTTATATTCAAATATCTTAAAAGTTTTTTTTTAATAATGTTTTTTGAAAAATAGTAGTATTAAGTACACGTGGCAAATCAATAGGTATGATCTACCAACTTAAGTTACACTTGCCCATAGAATACTAGAACAGACAAAATAAATAGGTGTGCGTTCCCGCGTGCGCAGAAACACTCTGGACTGAAGGGTTTAAACATCCTGAAAGAGAATAGGGCTGTGAAAGGAAAATGAATGATGTCCTGTCGATTCTCTGATCAGAGCACCCTCGTTTAATAATCGGACTTTCTTAAGTACAAGGAAGGATTCCCAGCCTGCCCTTGAGTCCCCCTGAAGCTACCTTGGCGGTCCAAGGATCTAGGTGGAGATGAGTATCTGGTAGGCGGGTCCGAGCAAAAGTGGGCGGAGATGACGTAGGTGGGTCCAAGGATGGAGGCGGTCTGACAACGCTGCATTCTGGGAGATCTGGGAGGTCTTCTCAGTAGAAATTCTGTGTGCCTGTAGGGGGTGCAATATAATGTTTAGAGGTAGAGTGATTAGTGGAGGTGGGAGACCCCAACAGATAGGCACCTCAACAGCAGCACTGTAATATCAACACGGACGCTTCCCCTCGACTATCGCCAGGTCATTGGCTTAGCAATGGAGGATGTGAATGACATCAGGAGTCTAACAAAGTTACCTTGAGGTGCCAGTCACCACAAAAAAAGAACTCAAAAGACAAGAACTAAACAAAAGTTAGCAAGGTGGTCCAGATGATCTTTCTACTTGTGCCATGAGATATGACAGAGGGCAAAATAACAAATGGGACATCTTTAAAAACTACCCACACATGAAGCTAGAGTATACTACTAGAACAAAATCCAGATGCTTCATCTTATAGGCCACAGTGTCAAGTTTCTTTTCACATCCCGTCCAAAGATACCCAGGAAAAATTCCACTTTCTTATAATAGACTCATCAGCTACATTAGATGTGTCTTCATATGTTCAAAGCTGCAACATGGGTTTTGCTGCAGAAAAACTTGGCAACATAAAGGTTATATGTTTGAGCCATATCAAACTCAGCATGGGAAACCAAATCCAAACTTTAGTCAGTCGGATCGATAAGCCAAAGAAGCGTTTATGCAAACCATCAACTGCACTAAAGTAGCAAGGCATGAGAGAACCAAATGTTAAAAATATCAGTAAAAAGCCGGGCAGTGGTGGCGCACACCTTTAATCCCAACACTTGGGAGGCAGAGGCAGGTGGATTTCTGAGTTCAAGGCCAGCCTGGTCTACAGAGTGAGTTCCAGGACAGCCAGTGCTACACAGAGAAACCCTATCTCAAAAAATAAAAACAAAACAAAACAAAACAAAAATCTCAATAAAAATAAATGCATGGTGTAACTGGTTACCTGTCCATTGTGGGCTGAGGTAAATTTTACCCTCAGCATGTCTAATTTCAGAATTCTCTGGGAATTATCTAGATAAATCCCATGTTGAAATATCATCAGTTCAAGCATTGAGTACTAACTGATCACCCCAGTTTCTGGTATTGTAAGGGTCCTGTCTGTCTGCACACTGGATCATAGATTCTCCCCGTTTTTCTAAAAAGGTTGGACTTGAAGAGTACCTTCAACCAGCTTTTCCACATTTTTCTCCTCAATTTTTTGAGTCTTGCCACGGGTTCTAAGTTCTTGGATCCCAGGAAGGGCACTGGGGCATGGATCATACTTGTACTCTGATTTCCTTCTGTCCCCTGGGCCCTAAGATGTGGCAAGTCAACACCTCCATCTGATCATCTTGTTTATCTAATTTACTTGCCAAATTAGAAGCTAACATGGGGATGATAGTCCCATCTCCCTTTCTTGTTGAAATTGCCTCTTTATACAAACACATTCCTGTTTGGCTGTCATCTCAGCCTCAAATGCATTTCTAACTACACACAACAGTGTCCAAGCAACCTCTGCTTTAGTTTGTAGACAATCCCTTAGTGTGATAATTTCAAAGACTTCCAAATTTATTCTAAACTGTTTTTAGGGCATTTCTGTAGTCATGTGATGGACTACAGGCATCAAGTAAGCATGCCACCCCACTCCAGAAAACTATTTAATACCAGAACATATTTCATTGTGTAAATGAACCACATTTTCTCTATCCATTCTTCAGCTGAAGGATATTTAGCTACTATGAACATAGTTGAATAAGTGATCTTGTTGGATGGTGGTACAGCTTTTGGGTATATGGCCAGGAGTGGTACAGCTGGGTCTTGAGGTGAAAAATTGGCAATTTTCTGTGAAACCACCACATTGATTTCCAGAGTAGTTGTATAGATTTGACGAAGACTGTTATCCTGAAGTTCCTCCCATAAAATTTTTTGTCCTGATTGCCTACCCTCACTTGCACATCCCACTACCCATAGCAAGAAACATGCAGCCACTCCAATAGCACACAGGCACATCAACATATACCACACGGGAAAGGACAACTGTATGAGAATTTCCTCCCTGAATACTCCTAATCAGGCTTCTGTCTCAGTTGCATGACTTGCTACCCATCGCAAGGACCAAGCACTCATGCCTCCCCAACTCATCTTTGGTTCTGTTGTGTCCCTATTTGGGTGCCAATCATGTTATTTGTATATGTCTCAATGAGGCAGCTCAACAAGTTAGAGAGTATGCTTGCTGTGTGACTCCTGTCTAAGCTTCCAGGCAGCTGGTCTGGTCTCAGAGTCTTCTTTGCAGCTTGGTTTCTCAGATAGTTGTTTACCATCTGGCTTAAAGAGCTTCCCTACAAAATGGAGTGTTTCAATCCTAGAGGAAACTGTTTAATAACACTGTCCAGAAACACTGTATATTTCTGGTTTTTAGTACTTTATGTGAGGCATTAATGTAGCTTTGATAAAGTGAATTGTAATTTTCTGGATGGTAGCTATTTCTATTTACTCACAATACTCAATATCTAGCATGTCACTCATTCACTGAAAATGGATTCCTTCATGTCGTACCAATGAGCTCATATGTATGTTTGATGTTATTCACACACTCAATTTTAGCTGTTTCACAAATATTAAATTCTAGCCAGAATCCATCTTGGTGACAGCTGTCATTTATTAAAATCCTCAACATTTTGGATATCATTCCCTTTCCATTATAAAGATTCTTTCCTTTCTCAGTCATGTTCTAATAGAGTTCCAGACCATGATTTCTATGTTCCTATGTTTCAGAATATAGTCATGGCTACCTTCCACAAGCACACCTTTCCTCGTGCTATTTGAAGGTGCCTGGTGTTGTAAGGCCATTCAGTTCTGATAAGTAAGGTAATGGATGCATTTACTTTTGTAGAGTAGTTATGAGTTTTGATAAACTCTTTCTGGCTAGGTGGATATAAAATCATTAGTTGTGGAAATCATGAAATTCTCTTTGAAATTTCTCCTGGTTGAGTCTCTAGTAATTGTATGCTTTTTAAACTTGGCTCTTGCACTTTCTAAAATCATGGCCACCAATTAAATACTCTGCAGTGAGTTCTTTCTCCTTAAAGTAGTGAGAACTGTGGATTTGTGGCTTTCTTTATAGATGTGATATCTACTTGATCCTTTGCCCTGAAAAAAGCAAACTAGGAAAGCTGAAGTTTATTTTGGCTCAGTCCGTTATGATAGGGAATGTTATGGCAGCAGAAGAAAGGTTAAGACAAGGTCATATTCCATCCAGTGTCAAGGAGAGAGAAGTGAATGTTAGGGCTCATCTTGCTTTCTCATTTGTGTTCCCTGTGAAAATGGTGCTGTCCACATTTAGGATGAATTTTCCAACCTCAATTAACTTCATTTTAGAATCTTCCTTAATGATATACACAGAGACCTATTTCCATGACAATTCTTAAAACTATCATGTTGATAATCAGATTAATGTCACAACTCCAGCCCTAGTCAATGTGACCCTCAAACACATCACTCTTAAATCATAATCTTCCTCCACTTGTGTCCATAGATAAAGCTATCATACTGAAAATGCATTCAGTTCAATTTCAGATTTCACTGCAGTCTTTAACCATTTCAACACTGCAGAGTCTTTCTTGGAATAAAAAAAAATCTCTTAACTGTAAATCCCTGTTCAATTGAAAATAGGAACATATAACTTAAATGCAGTACAGCAAACAGCAGATCCTGCACTTTCATAAGCATCTGAGTTCACGGTGAAAATCTTTGCTACGAAAGGCTTGGCCACCCTACCTCTCAAGTTCTGCTGCTGGCTGAACATATATTTTCTCTCTTGGGTCATTTCTACTTTTTGTGTACAGCTTTCCTTAGTGTGATTCTAGAATTTTTATCATCCCATGTCTCTACTGAAATGCAAGCTTCACCTTCAAATGCTTCATAAAGTGCTATCACACAGCCTCCTTGTAAGGACTTCAGCCTTAATTAGACAGTGCCTGGTCTTAGAATCTCTCTGGCACAGTCATGCCAGACTTCTTTACCCCCTTGATATAATCTCTTCAATAACTGCAAAGCCAGCAATATGTGGCTACTCTAGGTTATAAACTCACATCTAAAGATTCAAATCTAAGATCTACAAATAAGAGAGAAAATGAGGCATTTGTCTTCTGGGTTAGCTCACTCAGGATAATTTTTCTAGCTCCATCAATATACTTGCATATTGTATGATTTCATTTTTTTATAGATAAATAGTATTCCATGTGCTAAATAATGGTATATATAGGTCATACTGTAGAACTACTTTTAGATTTTAAGTATTATCCACACTGATTTCCATAGTGACTACACAAGTTTGTAATCTCTCCATCAGTGAATGTGAGTTCTCTTCTCCCACATCCTCCTCAGCATTGGCTATCAGCTGTTTGTTTGATCTCGGTGATTCTAACTTGGGGGAAGTAAAAAAAAAATCACAAAGTAATTTTAATTTGTACAAATCACTAAGGATGTGGAATACTTTCTGAGCTATTTCTTAGTCATATATTTTTAGGACTTTCTGTTAAGATTCTTTTAACTGTATGGTTTGTTTTATTGTTTTATTGGTTTATTTTTATAATATTCTGAATATAGCCCTTTCTCACAAATACCTTTGCCCATCCTGTGGTCCCTCTTCATTCGTTTTCCTTTGTGCAATAGAAGATTTCTAATTTTGTGAGGAACCATTTGTCCATTGTCTTTGATACCTAAGCCATGGAGCCCTGTTGAAAATCTTTTGTTACTCCTTACCCTGTGGGTCTGCCGATGGCTTTCCCCCAGCTTGCTCACACTGAGGTATTTGATTCATTTGATGTAGATAGATATGGGTCTAGTGTTATCATTCTCCAAGTGTACATTCAGGTTTTCCAGGAACATTATTTTAAATGCAGCCTTTTTATTCTTTCTTTCTTACTTCTGTAAAATTTTTGCCATTTTTGTTAAAAATCAGATCGCTGTACTTTTGTAGATTCATATTTAGGTCTTTGGTTTTGTTCTACTGACCTACATGTCTGTTTTTGTTCCAGTCCCATGCTGTTTTTATTACTGTAGCTCTATATAATATAGCTTGAAATCTGGTATGATAATCCCTCCAGATCTGTTCTGTCTTGCTCAGGATTGCTTTGATTATCCAGGATCTTCTGTGTTTCTATATGAATTTTAGGATTTGTTTTTTAAATTCTGTGAAGAAATTCATGGGAATTTTGCTTTCATTGTTTTTAAGATTTTTTTTTTAACCTAAAATGTATAACAAGTATCTCTGTCCACTATGTAGTACATGGATGTATGGCTGGCATCCATGAAAAAGATTGTGAGCCACCATGGGGGGTGCAAACACTCAAACCTGGATTCTCTGGAAGAACAGTCAATGTTCTTAATACTGAGTCATCTCTCTAGCCTGTCATTGGGATCTTGATTAAGAAAACACTGAACTTGTAAATTGCTTTGGCAGGATAGTATGTTAGTCAGGGTTTTCTAAAAGAACAACACTTACTTAAGTATGTCCATAAGACTAATTACCCTGTATTCTAGTATGAGGTCCTGGTCATCCGATTATGGCTCTCATGATAGATAGGTTGAAGCTGAATGTTTGAGATGTCTTGGTCTGACTCAGGAATACTGAAGACATTCTGAAGAGCTGCTGGTCTTCATGTTGGAATTGTGAAGGAACTGGACTTAATACCAGCTATATGGTACCAGGGTAGCCTCATGTGCATGTGAAAGTGAGCACAAACACCAGCAATAAGGGCAAGACTATATTTTGTTATTTTATATGCTTGTATGCTCTAATAGGTTTATGATCCACTAGAAGGTGTGGTCCAGATTTAGAACAGTTATCCATTAATTTGATTAAGGGAATCCCTCAGCAGGAAAGGGTGGTGCCTGCCTTTAAGCTCAGCACTTGGGACTTAACTACATGGTGAGTTCTGGGCTGGATAGGGGTGCAAAGGAGTACATCATGAGAGCCTATCTGTATAAAAAATAATAATGAGAGAAGGAATAAGAAGAAAAAGAAGGAGGAGGAAGAAGAGAGGGAAGGGAAGAGACCATTCACAGGGATGTCCAACAGTTTGGGTCTCAGTTGATTCTAGATGTGTTCAAGTTGAAAAACAAGATTAGTTGTCAAAGATGTTCATTTCCACAATATTAATTTACCAACCCATGAGCAAAGGAGGTTTTTCCATCTTCTAGAGTTTTCTGTAGTCTTTTCATACAGAGAGTATACCTTTTCTTTGGGGAGGTCTTATTTCTAGCTATGTTTTGAGAGTGCAATGAGTGAAAGCAGTTCCATGATCTTCTTCTCAGAACGAGGGGTTACTATTGTTGCTTCTGAATGTAGAAAGGCTACTTGTTTATTTGAGTGGGATTTGTACATGGGCCATAGTTATTTTCTCTGCATAGTTGCAATTTTGGTATAAGTGCTTCTGAGGAAGGCTGTAAATTGACTTTATATCCTACCAGACTGGTGAAAGTATTGGTCATTTAGAGCTGGGTTTTGGTGATGTATCCTTTCCAGAGCATCTCCAACTTAATTCTTTAATTGAATTTTCTTCTCAGATACTTTTTTTTGTTCTGATGAAGAAAGACTTTCTGTGGTGGTGAGAAATCTCGATATTAATAATTGATCTTTAGCCTTCTAAACTATTTGTCTAAACCTGTAAGCATCTTTCTGCACTACTCTTACTTGAAAAAAATGCAAGCCCTGGCCACAGCCAAGTTTGAATGCTGCCTTCCACCAAGTAAATTAGCCCATTGCTCCTACAGTCAGCTTCACTAAATTCTCAAGATGTAGACAAAAAGTAGCCAGTTTCATTTCCAGAAAATCACACAATATGGCCTTTAGCACAGTTCCCAAGAGAGTCCTTATTCTCCTCAGAAACCACATGATCTGAGCCTCTGCTGTCTGTTTCCCTTAGCATCTGTGTCCTCCAAGGTCCCACCCAACGGGACCATTAAGTTCTGCTTACTACATTCCTGGGCTTTGGTAGTTCACAGCTGCAAAATCTTTAGATTCCTCCTAAAAGCTAGTTCTAAAAGCTTAAGTACCACATGGTCAGGCTTATTCTACATTGATTTGTCAACCTCATCAGACTTAAAATCACTTGAACTGATGAAACACACCTACAGGAGTATCTGTGTGTGGTTTCTGGAAAGGATCAATGGAAGAGAGCAGATCCACTCTGAATGCGAGTGTTGCTGTCCATTGGGATGTGGATATAAAAAGACTAAAAATGGCAAAAGAAGAAATCCAGCAGAATGCTGGTATTCAGTATTTGCCTGTTTCCTTGGCCTTCAATAATAGAAAGTGCTCTGACCATCCCACAGTAGCTCTGAAAAAAAAACAAAAACAAAAACAAAACAAACAAACAAACAAACAAACAAAAAAAACGAGACAAATGGGTCACTATTTCTTTAAGATGTTCTGGCAAGTATTTTGTCAAAGTAATTGTGGTAGTTTAAATATGTATGGCCCAGAGAGTGGCACTATTAGAATGTGTGGCCTTGTTGGAGTGGGTGTGGCCTTGTTGGAGGAAGTGTGTCACTTTGGGATGAGCTTTGTGACCCTTCTCCTAGCTGGCTGGAGGACAGACTTCTCCTCTTTGCCTTCGGAACAAGATGTAGAACTCTCAACTCCTCCAGTGCTGTGACTGCCTTGATGCTGCCATGTCTCTCACCATTATGATAATGGACTGAACCTCAGAAGATAGCCCCAAGTGAATGTTTTCCTTTATAAGAGGTTCCTTGGTCACCATGTCTCTTTAAAGCAATGGAAAGCCTAAGACAGAAATGATACCAAGTTTGAAGTGAAAACAAACAAACAGAAAAACTACTATTATAAACTGATCAGCAATTTCTTTTAAGGATTTAGATATATCATTTATAAAATGTATTTTGAAGAAAACTCAATTGTAGAGAAGTTTACAATTTCTAAAGAACTACTCAATACACTAATAGTTACCATCTACATTATCTGCAGAAAATTTCTTAAGATAAATAAGGTACATATCTGTATCATATTGGTAAGCTCTTGCTTTTGTGTTATACAGCTGTCCTGTGTGTATGTGTGTGTGTGTGTGTGTGTGTGTGTGTGTGTGTGTGTGTGTGTGGTGTGTGATGTGTTCGCACATGCAAGTGTGTATGTGTCTACTGTACTTTATTTTGGTAAATTATCTTGCACTATTTGAGAATCTGAATCTCTTATCAGGATTAGTTACCACATTTCAGACTTGTGATGGTTTGTATATTCTTGGACCAGGGAATGGCACCATTTGGAGGTGTGACCTGGTTGTAGTAGGTGTGTCACTGTGGATGTGGGCTTAACACTCTTACCCTAGGTGCCTGGAAGTCAGTCTTCCACTAGCAGCCTTTGGATGAAGATGTAGAACTCTCAGCTCCTCCTGCACCATGCCAACCTAGATGCTGCCATGCTCCCACCTTGATGATAATGGACTGAACCTCTGAACCTGTAAGCCAGCCCCCTTTAAATGTTGTTTTTTATAAGACTTGCCTTGGTCATGGTGTCTGTTCACAGCAGTAAAACCCTAATACAAGACTCAAGCATGTCTTTCTAAAAGCATCCTCCAAGTCCCCTGGGCTGGGGCTGGGCTGTTTCCTAATGCTGAGAAGGGGGACAAAGCAACCCAGGAGTAAAAGTGCCATGCCCGGAGAAAAGCTGGAAAGTGAGTCATTTCCAACAGAAATTTATTTTGTTTATCCTATTGGAATAAAATTGCCTGCAAATAGAAAGAGAAGCCAGAAGTTCAACCATCGGAGACTCAATATGGGGAGAAGGCTGTGGTGGGATCTGATTATGTCAGCTTCCACATTGGTTTCTGTTGGTTATTTGAGTGCGGGATTTGATGGTGCTGTCTCTATTTGGTGTTATTTGTTTTGTTGTTGTTGTTTTTGTTTTTATTTCTGTTTTTTTTTTTTAACTTAGAAGCCTCACTGAAAGGACATTTTATTTGCAATAGAAAGCTCTCTGTTACAAATAAGCTGGTGACCTTAAAGGAGCTTCTCCAATCAATTTTGCCTGGATGGTTTGAGTACTTGATTTGATGACATTTGGATATCTCTAATCAGTCTGTATGGGTTACTGTTCTATTACTGACAGCATTTCCAACGAAGCTTATAAATCATGTAAAGGTGGGAAGCAGACAGGTGTGATGCTAGAGCAGTAGCTGAGAACTTTACATTCCGGTCTGCATGCAAAGGCAGAGGGAAATAAAGAGAGGAGGTGGAGGGGGAGGGGAGAGAAAGGGGGAGTGGGGAGGGAGGAAGAGAGGGAGAGGGAGAGAATGGGGAGGAACAGTTGGGGGCTATGGAAGCTCCAGAGCCCATCCCCAGCAGCACACTTTCTCCAGTAAGGCCTTATCTGTTACACCAAGGCCATACCGCCTAATATTTCCAAATAGTTCGTTAACTGGGGACTAAGCATGCAAGTACATACATCTTTGGGAGGCATTCTTATTCAAACCACCACACTATCTTCTATCCACCTTCTATGTGTCTATCATTTACTCTTTTACTTTGCTTGCTGTATACTCAATAAAACCGTCATTCAAAATAAAATAGATCATACACCTGGTAGGCCTGTGTGTGTGTGTGTGTGTGTGTGTGTGTGTGTGTGTGTGTGTGAGAGAGAGAGAGAGAGAGAGAGAGAGAGAGAGAGAGAGAGAGATTTAGAAGGTGGGGTGTTGGGGATGAAACCCAAGGTCTTGTACATGGTAAACAAATTCAAATTCATCACCCCGTGAGCTAGATTTCAGCCCTTACTCTCACTCCTTATAACACTTAAAAGTCACATATTATTTGGTACAATGTTGTCTTATTTTACGGTACCATCTCTTTACACTGTGTTACTTGAGAGAATCATTTTGGGAACACTGAGCCCAGTACAGATTTTATCTTGGGATCTCTGAAATCCCTGGTAGGCCAGTCTCTGCTAACTAACAGAAGAGATGTTTACTTTGGGGCCAGCACTCAGAGTTCTCTTTAATGTGCTTGGGACAGTTTGTTGCCTTCTCAAGTATAAGGAGGAGTGCCTAGGAGAGTAACCTAGGTGGGGGCTATGTGGATTCCTACGTAAGTAGACAAAGTTAATTTTGATCATTTGTAAGTATTTCACAGTTTGGTGGAGTGCACCATATTACTGAAACTTCAGGCAGGAACCTCTAATTACAGCCAAGAAAGAAGGTGGTGTAGCTGTGGACATAGGGTTTGAAATGGTCTCTGTAGAACTACAATAAATCTTATAATAAGCTATATTTGAGTGACTTTGATTGCTATTTCTTGCATTATTAAGTCATATTTAGTATGTCTACACAAGTCCAGGATTATAGAACTGTGGGGATTCTTGTGTCTAGTGTAGGAGAAACTGATAGAAAAACTTATAAAGCTGCCTACACACAACCTTTTATTAAGAAAGGGCTAAATTAAGCTGGGCAGTGGTGGCGCACACCTTTAATCCTAGCGCTTGGGAGGCAGAGGTAAGAGGATTTCTGAGTTTGAGGCCAGCCTGGTCTACAGAGTGAATTCCAGGATGGCCAGGGCTATACAGAGAAACCCTGTCTGGAACACACACACCCCACCCCACCCCAGCCCCCAAAAAAAGAAAAGAAAAAAAAGAAAGGGCTAAATGGAGTGTAACTGGGGTTTGTCATTTGTCTTGAACTATTTACCAAACACAAAACCCAGTTTGGTTGATTTTTTTCCCTTAATTTTTAAGCCCAAGTCTTTCCTGGGAAATGCAATCCATATGCTTCGGCGACATTTGCTCTTAGATCATCAACATGTTTTGCAAGAACTATTGATGTCCAAGATGTCATTTAAAGCTGTTTCTTTCGCAAGCAGGAAATTGTTCTTTGTTTTGTTAATTTTTTGTGTTTGTTCATTTTTCTTAACAATAAACAATCTGGGAACCCAGAAAATATGGAACAAACATCAAGAATCTGAAGGGGGCTCATCAGACAGTGTACACAGAGCAGAGGTTCCCACACTCACAAACACAGGAATTTTATTTCTTTATTAATTTGCTGGGCTGGTACATAGGATTCTTACTGAGTAACACCAAAGAGGTATCCAATGACCCTCAACAAAAAAATATAGAAGTTATTATAAAATACATAAAATTGGATATAGTTCTAATTATAGTAGAAATAAAAACTTAGGTAATCCCAACTTTCTGGTATACTCAGCATGCCTAATTGGTTTTGCTGAGGATCTCCATTGAGTGTTCAATAACAAAACAAGCGAAATAAGACTAGAGGTATATATCTCCACAATAGAATGCTTGTTTATTATTTACAAGGCCATGGATTGAAGTCTAAAACTCCTCCGAAGTAATAATAGAAATCATCACATACCACTGAAGAATGTGATTTGGCAAATTGATTATCAAAAGATATTTAATATCATCACATGGAAAAACAATGTGTAAGTCCTTTATTTCACCCATTTCATAACTGGTTGTTCAACAGAGAATTTTTCCACAAGCAAACAATTTCCAAAAATGCATCTTATAGTATAGCCACAGAAAAATAAAGTAGGTTTTACAATATTTTTTAATATAGAGGAAACAAAATTGCTTAAAACAAACTAGTCTTGATTAGGAAAAAATATATAAAAATTACAAAAATCTCTGAAAGGAATTTATCAAAGAAATCTATTTTCTAAAATTTGTATCCTATGTTGAAGAGTAGAATTCACTCTATTCTTGTAAAGCTCACATTATGTTAGCAACCACTTCCAGGATGTCTTCCCTTGACTAGCTGTGATTCCAAGCAGGGGCCTGCTTCTAAACGGAGCATCAGTATGACTGGAGAGTGGCTCATATATTGGGAAAATATCTCTTTTGTTCTCTCTGAAGCTACTACAGACTTGCCTGAGAAGAATGCTTCATGAAGACCATTGACCTCTGCTGGGCCTTCTGGGAGATTCCAGCTCAGCAGGATACTGGGCAAACTGGATCATGTGGTCATGTTTTAAAGCATTTGCAGTTTTACTAATGTATTCCCACCATCAAATTTAAAATTTGACCTGTCAATCTATGTGTAAACCCTTTCCAGAAGGCACCCTGCAATCTTCCAAAGGAGTTTGAAATTAACTTCCAACAGTTCCACTCAGCTATAAAGCCCACGAACCATGCTAATGACCAGAATGGCACATAATCATAAGGGCTGAGTAGTGGCACACAAACTTTCCTGTAATCAACTGCTCTGTAATTGGACTTAAGACCCTTTCAACAAGAGAGACACAGATGAACAAATGGTACATTTGGACTACGACATACTGCTCAATGATTATTCAAGACAATACCCAACAGGATAGTCTGATGGGGGTATTTTCTCAATTGAGTTTCCCTCTTCCCAAATGATATCAGACTGTGTCAACTGACCAAACACTACCATGGGCATATGGCACACCATGAGGTTATGGTATAAAGGGACCTGAAACACAAGTATTTGTATTCTATACTGTAACAGTTGATGTGAGAACTTAAATGTCTTCTAAATGACCAGTAGACAGGACCCATCTAGCATGCAAATACACTAGGTAAAGAAATGACTTTGGACGTAAAGGAATGAGTGATTTCCTTGTGATACTCAGAGATGTACAATTTAAAACATGTCAGTTGTTTATATCTGGAATTTTCCCTTTATTTTGCACCCATTTTCTCTTTGTTTTTGGACCCCAAGAAAATACTCTTCCCTCATGTAATAAGTAGAATGGAGCCCATGGATTGCGGTCAGTGCTATATATACTGGATACCTTAATTGGGTTGCTAAAACTGCCTTTGTTCTTATTAACAAATTATTTTATTTAATGTTTTTGAATGATAGTATTTGTAGCTCACTGTAAAGTGTATGCCACACAACAATTGTTTTTGCAATGTTCATTTTCTATCAGTAACTATTTTGCTCATGAATGTAATATGTGCATAGCATCTGAGCTTGGCATACAGCAAACATATTTTCTAAGTGACCTGGTTGCCTATTTTTGCTTTCTTTCCTTTCTGTGGTAAAGACTCTGAATATTCTTTGATTATTCCCTCTCTTAAACATAATTTGCTAATTCTTATTGAACTACCAACCTGGAATTGGGATAAGCCCGCTGTATATTCATTTGTTGAGCACATGCAATGTACAAAGACGTATATTTCTTGATCTCAAAGAGTCCCAATCCATGGCTGTCTATATAACAGCCGTTTTAGTCCCATGCGTTCTTACCATAACGAAATAATATAGTCTTACCATAAAAAATGACTTACCACAATAAAACTTATGCTATAAATATGAAAATAATATATATGTTTTCAATAGGCAAATAAATATCAAACAAATATAAATAGCACAAAAGGATTCTAAAGCTATAGTCATGATTTCTTGACGGCTACAAAACTGTTTAGACAGGGTGTCTAAAGTTGATTTCATGTCTCTGGAAGAATTTGCTAAGTACATTTAGTTTGTGTATAAGAATGAGGTTTATAAGAGTTACTTTAAAGATCTTGTTTCAATTATCTATGGCCTTGGAAGTGATGGGGACTAAGAACTCAAAACCTCCTTGGCATGTAATGTTTATAATAAGATAGCTGCCAGGCATATGCTGATACTGGCTGCCCTTGGCTAAGCTCACTTGTGTTGACAACCTACTGACCACCAGGTGGTCCTCATTCTGCCCCTCAAGCCTCTTTGCTCCTAGATGAGACCAACCCCCACATGTTCTTAGTCTGAAGGTAAAGACACTATCTGAAATTTGTGCCTGCTGATCTCTCATTGGTGAATTCAGGTCACATGGCTGTTTTTAGATTTACAATAGGAAATCCTTAGGGTCTTTTGTAACAAAAACTATGATGGCAGGCAAGATTGGAGACTTTGGCCATATTCACAGCCTAAGAAAAATCCCTCTAAACACTGGGGTTTGTAATTGGATTGTGTAAGTGGAAACTGGTATTTCCAAATTCAGTTTGTACTGTCACTCACACATACACACACATAATACAGAAAATTAGACTAATGGCTATGGAAAACAGAAAAAAAACAAAAAACAAAAAAACAGGCCTAATAGTTTGGCTAATCTCAGATTGTGTGTTTTCTTAGTTTAGTCTAATAATGAATATACAAACAACATTTTTTTTTCTAGGAAACTCATCGCTTTTTTTCTTATTTTATTTTTTACTTAATGTAACTGTCAAGAGCTCCTACTTTAAATTAGTAACTAGAACTTTGAATGCATTCATAAAATGGCCATTGTCCTAACTATCTTGTTGCTTATTTTTATAACTATAAAGGGAGGAACAAAAAAAAAAATTCAGACCCAAGGAACCTTAAAAAAAAAAAAAGTAGGAAATTAACTCTGTATAAATCCTACCATTTTTTTTTCTGATAAAAGCCTCAGATCACACAGATGCCTTGACTTAGAATCCACCATCAATTGTCCATTTTTGGCAACCTCACTCACCAGGAATCCTGTTTCAAAAATATAGGTCTTCATCTCCTTGGATATGTGGGGTGCAAACAGATGATGTTTCTCTGCTCGGAAAGAGCTCCCTTTTCTTCGGTTAGCTGGTTTATGATCAACACCAGCCTCATCAGCATCTCACTCAGTTCATTCTATAAATAAATTACTGTGTCTCATGTTAAATGTATAAATAAGGTAAAAATTGTATTTCCCTCTTGGAATTTCACACTGCTCACTACCAGAATAAAGTCTTATAATCTTATAATCAAGAATCCCATTAAGTTTGAGTTCAATTTCCCAGTTCTCAAACTCTTTTGAGATATAAATATAAACTGATATGTATGCAATTTGTTTAGGGGTGTGGGGAGGGGCAAACAACTATTTCCAAGCCATTATAAGGAGGTTTTTTTCGCAGAATGCATTGGGTAAAATTTTCCCTCCTAAAAACCACTAAATTTTTATTTATTTATCCCCAAAGGTTTGAGGATGTAAGATTATTAAAATATTACCTACCTTTCACTTAGAACTTCTGTGTAACTTGGGTCTTTCCCTGTGCTAAATTAGTAGGGAAGGCAGAAATCCTATGTTAGGCAAGATCCTATCGGTTAGCAAAATGCCTTGTGGCTGAGTTTATATTTGAGCCCAAAGAACTCAGTCACAGGGGAGCTGCCCGTGAGGAAGCTGGGACTCTATGCTTTTTAATATTCTTGATCTCCCTGGACTTTTACATATTACTGAGATACAACCTTAAACTATACAGCAAGAATTCTTTGCATATTGTAAATAGGGAGAAAAATAAATAGCATTTTTCATGAATATGATACCTTTAAAAGTTGCTTCATAGAATCTAAATTGAGTTTATGTCCCTTTCCTTGGGGATATGCAATGCTATTGGGGTGTATTGTGCAATGCCAACTGAGAGAACTGTCAGTGGTTCTATGATTTTTTTAAGGCTCTTCCAAAAAAGAAAATGATAATATTCTTTAAGCTTTTAACTTTTATTTAACTAGCAAATAAATGTACAAACAAAATAGCCTGGACTGGATTTCAAACCTGGCGTGGAAATTGAAAGCCAAACCGTCTGAAAAGCAGGTGACTGACTCCATTTACCTTTCCTCAGAGAAGCTCACCAATCTCTACCTGTGGATTTCTTGGAATTCTGATCTAATGAGACAACACTTTTCAGCCATTGAAAGATGTAGACATGACACATCTTTTGTGGAACAGAAAACTGGATGGAACTTCGAGTGTAGGTAGTAGAGTCTTGGCTCATGTGGGTTCAGAGGGAAACGAGGACCTTGTCTGGAACTGAGCAGACGTCATTGGTGTGCCATTCTGGCAAAACATCTGGCTACATTTATTTTCACATGAGGACATGTGCAGTAATCGACTTTTTTTCTTAGCAAAGGACATTTCAAAGACAGGATAAGATTCAGGCAAGGGAATGGCTCCTGTTACTGTACTCACCCATGTCTACAGTGAAAGGGGGAAAGAGGCAAACACTCCATCAGAAAGGTTAAAAAACGTGAAGTCAGGCAGGCAAAAGGGCGTGAGCCGATTAAACCTTGCTGACAAGGCAGGTTTGAAAATAGTTGTAACTGTTGACATGTTAGTTCTGTCAGGCTGAGATCACAATGTTTTTCTCTGTGAAAACAGAGACAGTGTCCTGAATGCAAGATCACCCCATCAAAGACTTCATCTTGTGAAAATACAAATCATTTGAAAAGAGAAAGACTAAATTTGGGAATGCTGAAGTGATTCCTTATTCCTTGAAAGTTCCAGGGTAGGAAATATTTTCTCGGGGTCCGTGCACATGAGCTTATATAACTGTGAATCAATAGGAACAAGTTCTATCTTGTAGCAATGATTTGTCACTCTTAACTATGCAGCATTTATTTCGTAGCTATAAATAAGGAAGAATGGAAGGTAGCATACCATCTTGATTCAGAAAGTCACTATTGTCACTTGCCAGACAATACGGCAGTCATCCTTGCAAAGATGACATGAGAAGGCACGGCATGAAGTTGTGAAGGAAAAGCTTAAGTTTCAATAGATGTTAGAGATGTCAAGACCTTGGGACAGCTGCTGAGAAAGACATGGAGTCAAGTGGAGACCCCCCAATAGAAAGGTTGCACATACTACAGGTAGCATAGATGATAGAGTGGGACTACTCAAATTCTTTAGATGTAGAAAATCCTGTCTTGAGCCCCAGATTCAAGACATGCAGCAGGATTTGGTATTTGTTCTGAAATTTGGTCTTGCTTTTGATTTATCATTCCTTCTACCTTACATATTTGGAGTGAGAATGTTTATTACATGACATTGTAAATTAGAATTATGAAATTTTAATAGACTCTCACAATTGAGAGGTTGATTGAGTCTTAGAAGAGGGTCTGCATTTGCCATTTTGAGCAGTGTTAGAACATTAAAGACTATAGGAAAGTATGGAAGTCCTGTGAAAGTATGAAAACACTGCCTGTGTTTTCTTTTAGCAGTTTCAGGTTTCACACTGAGATCTTTAATTTATATAGAGATAGTTTTTGAGCAATAATGGATAAAGATCTGACTTCATTCTTCATGCAGAGATCCAGTTTCCCCAGCATGATTTGTTGAAGATGTTGTCTTTTCTTCAGTGTATGTCTTTGACAGTTTTGGAGGGTCATATATGAATAGCTATTGTTACATGCATTGTGTTTGGGACTTCCACGTTTCTGTGTTATACTACATTTTTGTTTTTGTGCTGTTTTACATTTTTTATTATTATGAATCTATAATGTGTCTTGAATCCAGAGTGATAATTCCTCCAGTACTTTTTTTTTTTTTGGCTTATTGTTTTGTCTATTGAGGGTCTTTTGTGGTTCCATATGACATTTAATATTGTTATTTCTGTAAGCAATGTGGTGGGGACTGTAATTGAGATTGGATTGAATCTTCAAAAGGCTTTTGGTAGAATCAATATTTTCTACTTTATTTCTATCTATCTATGAGCATGGGATGATATTCCATTTTCTAGTATCTTTTTCAATTTCTGTCTTCAGAGATTTAAAGTTTTCATTGTTTAAGTCTCTCACTTTTTTGGTTACATTGATTCATAGATATTTTATTTTCTCTTAAGCTATTGAAAGTGGAGCTGTGTTTATTGCCTCCTTCTCAGAGCGTTGGTTAGTAGTGGAAAGAAAAGGTATTGATTTTTGCAACTTAATCCTGTATCCTACTACTGTGGTTAAATTGTTGATCATTTCTTGAAGTGTTTTAGGGGAATTTTTGGGATTTCTTAGGTATAATATCATATAATCGAGTATTAATAATTTGTCCATTTTTCCTATTTGTATTCCATTAATTTTCTTCTCTTGTCTTATTATTTCAGCTAGAGTGTCCAGTACTATACTGAAATGTAGGGACAGAGGACAGTCCCATTCCATTGTGATTTTAATGAAATTTATTCAACTTTTTTTTCTACTCCAGAAAATATTGATTGTGGATTTGTTATATATAGCCTGAATTATGTTGAGGTATGATCCTTCCACTGCTACTCTCTCTAGGACGTTTATCATGAAGGCATGTCACATTCTGTCAAATGCTTTTTCTGCCTCTATTGAAATGATCATGGGATATTTTTCTCTACATTCATTTATGTAATTTATTATGCTGACTGACTTGGGTATGTTGAACCATTCCTGCATCTCCAGGATAAACTGAGCTTGGCCATGGATGATAATCTTTTGGATATATACCTTGTTGTTTGAAAGTATTTAATTGAAATTTTTTGAATCTATTTTTATCATGAACATTGGCCTCTAGTTTTCTTTTGCTCTGTGTCTTTACGTGATTACAATATTAGACTAATGCTGGTTTCATAGAAGGAGTTTGGAAATCCCACTTTCTTCCTTTTTTCTTTATCTATTCTCTCTCTCTCTCTCTCTCTCTCTCTCTCTCTCTCTCTCTCTCTCTCTCTCTCTCTTTCCTTCCTTCATCATGTTGAGTAATATAAGAAGGATTGGTTGTTGATCTTCTTTGCAAGTTGGGTAGACTTCTGTTTTGAATCTGTCTGGGGCAGGGATTTTTATTGTCATAAAGCTTTTTATTATTTTTTTCAATCTATTTTTTTTTCCTTTTTAAAAAAATTTTATATTTATTTATTTATTTTAAACTCCATATTTTATTCCTCTCCCTGTCTACCCCCATACCACATACCATACCTCCTCCCAGCCTCCTTGTCTCTATGACAATGTCCCCATCCCCCAACACCACCCCACCATACCTCTAAACTTCCTGGGGCCTCCAGTCTCTTGAGGGTTAGGTGCATCTTCTTTGACTAGACACAGACCTGGCAGTCCTCTGCTGTATATGTGTTGGGGGCCTCATATAACAGCTGTTGTAGGCTGCCTGGTTGGTGTTCCAGTATCTGAGAGATCTCAGGGGTAAAGGTTGGTCCTCCTACAGGGTCACCTTCCTCCTCACCTTCTTCCAGCTTTCTCCTAATTCAACCGCAGGGGTCAGCAGCTTCTGACCATTGATTAGGTGCAAATATCTGCCTCTGAATCTTTTAGCTGCTTGTTGGGTCTTTAATCTCCTTCTTTGTTATGAGCCTGTTTAGGTTGTTGATCTCTTCCTGGATTAATGTTAGTGGGTTTGATGAATCTAGAAATGCAAACATTCTTTCTGATTTTTCAACTTGATGGAATACAGAATTTTAAAATATTCATCTTTAATATTCTGAATTTATTTAGTGACTGTTATTACATTTACCCATTCACTTTTGATTCTGTTAATATGAGTTATATTTTCTTTCTTTTGACTAGTTGGGCTGTATGTCTATTTATCTTAATCTCCTCAAAGAACCAGATCTAAGATTTGTTGATTCTTTGTACTATTTCCTATGTTTCTATTACATTAATTTCTGCTCTTATTTTTTATTTTATATCATCTAATGGATTTGAGTTTTGCTTGTTATTGTGTTTCCAAATTTTTGAGTTGTGGCATTAAATAATTTGTGCTAATTGACAAGTTGGACCTCATAAAAAATAATTGTTAAAAGCTTTTGTACAACTAAGGAAATGATCAAGTGAAGAGGAAGTCCACAAAATGCAAGAGACCATCACCACCAACATCTGAGGGAAGAGACCATCACCACCGACATCTGAGGGAAGAGACCATCACCACCGACATCTGAGGGAAGAGACCATCACCACCGACATCTGA
>NC_034592.1:117193007-117223275 GCF_900095145.1 Mus pahari | reverse complement strand
CCACCGACATCTGAGGGAAGAGACCATCACCACCGACATCTGAGGGAAGAGACCATCACCACCGACATCTGAGGGAAGAGACCATCACCACCGACTTCTGAGGGAAGAGACCATCACCACCGACATCTGAGGGAAGAGACCATCACCACCAATATCTAAGACAGGATTCATATGCAGAATATAAAATAACTCAAAAAGAAAAAAAATAATTCCAGCAAAAATAACAATGGGCCATAGATCTGAACAGAGAATTCTGAAAAGAATAAACTGGCTAATATCTCAAATATTATTCATCATTCATAGCAATTAGGGAAATCCAAAACAAAACCATCTTAAGATTTTATATCTCCTCATTAGAACAAAGCAATCCAGGACAAATGAGGGAAGGAAAGTCTCATCCACTGCTGCTGGAATTGCTCTCTTTTACAACCACTTTGGAAATCTGTGCAGAGACTTCTTCAAAGCTAAAAGTAAATCTACCCTATGACTCCACTATGATATGCCTTGGAACATGTCCACATCTTAGTCCACAGAAAGTTCCATTCACAATAGCTACTAAATGGAAACAACCTAAATGCCCTTCAAATTATGAATAGGTGGTGAAAACATGGTACATAGGGCCTATGGAATACTATTTACCTGTGAAGACAAATGAAACTACAAACTTTGAATGACAATAGATGAAGCTAAGAGGAGCCCAAATGACAACACCAATACATATAGGCTATTTCTATTACTCTTGGTTGCCTCCCAGAGTTTGAAGGTAAATCTCTATAGTTGTGATACCATTTATTTTAGATACATGAATTGGAGGATCCAAATGACATCAAACGTATAAGCCTCCTCCATGAGGAATAACTTTCATAAAATCAGAAAGTACTATACAAACTGCCCAGGGTGTAAGACTGATATCTATGAGCTACAACCATGACCAGCATGGCCAGATATCTCCAAGTTCCTGTAATGACACTACTATCTTGATGGCAACCAACAGCTGTCTAATAGGATTTATAGTCCACTTTAATAAGGCAGCTTATTTCTAAAATTTATTCTAAAGGTTTATTTAGATAAGTATTTAGCTCTCATTCCTCATCAAAGAAGCCATAGATAGAGATTACCACTGAATGCCACAACTGGTCAAAATGCACAGAATAAGTGATCGCGTGATTCCCAGCCCCAAATGATGCATCTATTACATAAATCTTGAGCTAAGCTCAAGGAACATCCCAGAAGAATTATCAGAAAGAGTATGAGAGCCAAAGGAGCAGAAACTAAGCTGTATAAGTTGTGCCTTCTGGAAATGACAGGAATTTTTTTTCCCAAGATACCTCATCAACATGGCTGCGCTTATGGTCTTCTGCAAATGAAGCCAATGCTATCTTTACTCTGCTCAACCAGAGTGATCTGACATACATGAGAAAAGCTAACAAGCAACATTTCCACACCAGCTTACCCTTGCGAGATATTCCTTCTCCTTTCTGTATCAGAACTGCCCTGGTGGTTATTAAAAGTTCGGATCATTGATTTAACAGGAAGTCTCTTGAATCACAGTTCTGGGATGGCATCTATGATACCAAATACTGACCCATCTCCTGGGACAATTTTGTGCAGACGAGACTTGAAATGGTGATCAATCTCATGGAGGTAATTTTGGACACATTAGGCTCGAGAATCAGTGGTGCTGGTTTGCAGGAACTGCTCTATGAGTTGTGTTGAGTTGTGTTGGCTCATCTGCCAACACAATATCAAGAATGGCTCGTGAGGTAGATAGCCGCCAGGCTATGTGGTCTCTTAACTGCTTGTGGCAGATCTGATTCCTAGGCTATCAACAATGGTAGTTATGACTGGCATTCTCTTTGTCTACCAGATCTTTCCTCCAGCAGGGTGAGATGCTCATAAATCCATCATTTTCAGATTTTTATTTATAAGGTATCTACCAGCCTCAAGGAGAAAATGGACACAGTAATGGGAAATTTGAGCCCCATGTCATCTTGTCTTGTTCTCTAATACAGAATCTAAAGAAGGAACAAGGATAGACTTGTCTCTCTGCCCCCATGAGACAGTGGAGCAAAAACATATGCATGCATAATACATACATACATACATACATACATACATACATACATACATACATACATAAAAATAATTTAAAACAGAAACACCACACTGGTACCCAGAGCCCCCAGTAGCTTCACGGTCCTTTCAAAGGGAGTGCTCTTGAGAAGCCTTCTCTTGTTCTGCCTGGGTGGGGCATTGCATCATCACCTCCAGAAGCTCATTTGGGCAGAGGCAGGAATGGGTACTTGGAATGGGTGTGCTTGGTGCACAAGCGGTAACCACTGTGAGTATAAATAGAGCTGGAAGAATAACCTTTTTGTGAACTGCTGTGTGGTAATCATCAGGAAGCCAAGAAGCTGCTATGGCTTCAATGGTTCTTTTATAACATTACATGCTACTCCCCCAGCCGCCCTTCACACACAGGCAAGGCTTGCTTAAGTTACCATTTTTAATGCAAATCATCATAATGACTTGATAATTATTTCAATTGGCATTTGTGAAGCCATTCAGTAAAAGAACAGCCAAGGCAAAACCTTCTCTAATCTTCCCATCTTTCAGACCTTCTGGTTTGAGGTGGAATAACAGAAGAAAGCCCCAAAGCCAGAGGGCTTTTGAAGTTCCTTCTTAATGAGCCCAAGGCTCCCTCCCTGTTACTCTACAAAGTGAACTTGGCCCAAGTTAAACAAAACAGCAAGAGCATAATATTTTGGGTGGTTTGACAGGAGAGGAGGCAGTGACAAGTGACCCCTTCCTCCCTGCTTAGCTTTCAGATTGGTTAGTCAGCCTTTTAACAAGTTGTTATTATTGAGAAAAACATAATAAACACTTATTGAATACTATGATATGGTAACTATTCTAAAGATGTTTTGTCTGAGAGAGTCTTTTTCATAAATATGCCTCCACTTTTAAAAACTTCTCATTACAGTGTAACATTTTACTTTGAGAAATTCATATAGTACATTTTGAACATATTGTTTTCCATCCCAAATCTCCACGCATGTCTTTCCTCTTTTCCTGTCCACAGAACTTCAGGTTCTTTCTTTCTCTTAAAACAAACAAATCAACAACATCAAACACAAAAGAAAAGCTAGAAAATGTAAGAGTCTCTGTTATTGTGTAAGCTATAACTCCTGACCATTAGGCCTTTCCTGGATTGTGGTCAACATATACAGCATCACCATTTACAAGTTACTTCTTGGTTTGGAGTGGGACTTTGTGTCCTTTATCCTTCTTATGGTGGCAATTTGTCTTGCTTGAGCTTATACAGGTTTCGTGGTCTGTGAGTTTATATGCGTATTGGTCCTGTTGCATCTGCAAAATGTTATTTCTTTAAAATTATCTACCAACTCTGGCTCCTTTGTTCCCCTTTTCTTGAAATAGGTTTATTCTCACATAATATATCCCGATTACAGTTTTCTCTCTTTCTACCACTCCCAATTTCTCCGTACCTCCTCCCCCATCTGCTGGTCTACCTGCTACCATTAGAAAACAAATGGGCTTTTAAGGTATAATAGTAAAATAAAGAGATAAAATACCTTCACACATTGGGAAAGGTTAAACCAAACACAAAAGAGAAAAGCAAGAAAAGGCACAGAAAACAGATATAGATGCAGAGAGCCACTCATTTATACACTCAAGAATACCATAAAAATACTAAACTGTAAGCTATAATTTCTACACAAAATCCAGTAGGCTAAAAGGAGAGAGAAAAATATATAAATAAAATTAAATTAAACTTAAAAAAAAAAGAGTGCTGACATGACATTATGAGACAAGGAATCTCCAAAGATGTCATTGAGTTCCTTTTCTGTTAGCCAAAACTGCTGGGCATGCATCCTACCCTTAAGTTTGTTTCTCTAGTGAGACTCCCTTGGAACAAACTAAATTTTTATTTGAAACAATTATTCACTTCTAGTTATTAAAATCTTCCAGGTCCCCTCTTCCATATATATCCCTGAGCCTTGGGAGGATGGGTGTGATACAGGCATCTCATTCAAGGCTGTGTCTTCCAAAGTCTCCCACTCCTACGCACACTGTCCAGTTGTGGGTCTCTGTGTTAATTCCCATCTTCTGCAAGAAGACACTTCTCTGCTGAGGGTTGAGCGATGTACTGATCTATTGGAACAGAGATATATAGCATTAGGAATAATTTTATTTCTGTGTTCATTAAGTAGAATAATCGAGATTTTTCTCTTTCCCAAGGCAGTGATATGACATATATGTCTTCCTGCCTCTTTATCTTACCTCCCGCCTATTACAATTAGATTCAGAGAAACTCAGAACTGAGAAAGTCAAGTTTAGCTGCTTGGTGTTGGGGTGCAGGGGTGATGCTAGACACAGTAACATCAACATCCTCAGTATGCCAATTCATTTTACTTGGTACTTAAGAACATGGGCTTAACTTTTTCTCCAAAGTCAAACCAAGGATGCTAGCTCTGCAGCATACCTCTATGAAAATGTACAGATCCATTAAAGGATTGTCTTGTCCAAAGAATGGAATCTTTTCCTCCTCTCCTAAGAGTTAATCCAGCTGAGCCAGTTAGTCACCTGGCCAAAAGACTACTACTGAAGCATACTGTGTTAAGCCTTCTGTGTTTTTGAGGCCTTATTCAGAAAAGCATAGCTTGTCTTTTCTAACCCCTCTTTCCTTTTGCAGTTAATTTTCAAAGCCTGGATATGCTTCCCCAGACTCACTGGAATTTCTCATTCTTTTATTTGTAAAGTTATCAATCCTTCTCCCTCCATGTGGTTAATCATAAACAACATGGCTCCCTGTCATCCTCTTTCCCAACCTCTTTCTCTGGGAAGCTGCACACATTTCCAGCTTGTCAGCTTTTCTTTTGAACTCTATTAAACTGTTCTTGATTTTTTTCTCTCAGTCCATTCTTAAATTATTTTATTAATGAGACCAAAAAACACACAGAGAGAATCCCTGTTTCCCTATTAACAAAATGAAAAGCTGGAAACTGTGAACGCCTGAGCCCACAGAGGCTGCCTGCTAGACTGATGGGGCCATGTATCTAGGCTTAGTTCTACTCTCATTCCTTAGACTAACAAGTCAACTCTGCTTAGAAAGCTGGTTTCTGAGCATCCATTTTAGGCCAAGACATTAGCCAGTTCAATTAGCTCTCTGGGAGATTATAAGTTCAATAATTCATTGTCCTTGTCTAAATAGATAATAAGGTTCATTATAGCATCATCAAAATATTTGTGTGTCTCTCTCTAAGTCTCTGTCTCTTTTTGTCTCTCTCTCTCTATCTCTTTATGCATGTGTGTGCATGTGTATGTGCGTGTATGTATGTGTGCATATATGTATATGTATATACATATGTATGTATGAGTACATGTATGTATATATGTATGTACATATGTATATAAGTATTATGTATATTCCTCCATAGTCTTCAATAGGTTGAGCTGTCTTCTATTCTTACCCCATGAGAGATTTTAGGTTTGGGGATTAAGTAAGACACTGAGGTAGGTTCTCCTTTTGGTTAAAATATTTATGAGAAGAGTCATTAACGCCATATACAGACAGATGACAGCACAGAGAAAATTCTGATAAGAATTCAGACCCACAAGCCAGAGGATGAGTCTTCTCTTACAGGTCTTAGAGGTAGTCAGGCTTTCTCTGATCCCAAGGAGGCAGCAAGAATGCAGGTATCTTGCATTGTCAAGAGAGGATGAGTAACTTCAAGGATGTGGGAACAATGAAGACAAAAGGTACATCTAGGTGTACCTATTATATGGATAGGGTGATATATCACCATGACTGTACTCAGTCTGGCCACCTGAGTCTCTCGGCTGCCTCTGTCTGCTAACCTAGGCCTAGCTGCAGATGTTTCTAACCTCCGTATAATGTTATCTAAGCCTGAAGTGTTTTCTACCTCTGATTCTTACTGCTGAATAAGCTTATTTTCTTGGTCTTTTTGAGCTCTGGTTGGCCATTCAGGTTAAACTGTTCTGGCTTAAGCTCTTCTCTGGGCTGACTGATTCAATATGGCTCTCTCTTGGTCTCTAGCTGAATCGATCTGCTTAGTGTCAAACTAAATCTAGCAATCTGTCCGAATCTTCTGTTTTCTTCTCATTATCTGGCTAACGTTGTCTTCACTTGTGTCTAACTTGTTCTCTATTCGACTTGCCTCTGTAAAATTTCCTCCTCTCTGTCTCTGTCTGTTTCTCTGTCTGTTTCTCTCTCTCTCTCTCTCTCTCTCTCTCTCTCTCTCTCTCTCTCTTTTCCTCAAGCAGCTTCTCTTTCCTCATTCTTGTGAGAGTTAGGTTTATCCTATTTTGTCAAATCTTTCTCTGATTTTATTTCTGTCTGCCACTCAATTAGACATCACTTTGAAACATGGGTGCTTCCTTCTACAAACTCATTATACTTTCATAGTTTGGGATTAAAGGTACACACCTCTAAGATCCTAAATATAATTTAAGTGTTTATGAAAAGAAAGAGAGAGAGATGAGAAAGACAGACAGAAGACATAGGTAAACATAGAGGGACTCCTCTCTCTAGGTCTGAACTGAAATTAAGTATTTCTTTTAACCTATCCTAATATATAGTAAATGAAATACCACAGTTATGCCTATTTATCAAATAATACATTTTAAATATCTATATTAGAATTGATTGAACAATATTTGTGAACATTTGCATACAAATTCATGTGTGCATGAAGGCCAGGGAACACTGTATGTGGAGGTCAGACATCACATTTTAGGGTGGCATGTTTGTTTTTTATGGTGCTAGGTATCAAGTACAGAGCCTTGGACATGCTTGGTCAATTTTTTTTTACTACTGAGCTACATTATCCATCTACATTTGAAGATTTTTTTGATTATCTATCAGCATAATGGCTTCCTTTGTAAATCTTGTGTACTTTATTTTATGCACTTCAAATTGTTGTTCTGAGATATGACCTTTGGCTCTGCCTGGTGATGGGATTCCACAGAAAATAATAATGGTAATGATAATGGTAATAAAAATAAGACTTACTATCTTCTATTATGATAAATTATGTGTCATATGAACTGATTCTCCCAGGCCACCATACAACCTTGACCTGTGGTAATGTCAAAGCAAGAAAACAAAACAAAGCCCCAGGTCATGGAAACTTTAACAAATAGGAAAAAAGAAATGGGAGAGGAGAAATCTAATGGACCAACTTAAGTTGTGGTTCTTTTGTTTCCTCTACTTGCATTGTTCAACTTCCAGCCTGCCCTGGATTTCGGGGTGACAGGAACACCCAGCTATGATGAGGTTTGGAAAATAAGCAACAGCCAAATGGCTATTGTCCCTTTGATCTTTAAGTGTATTGCAATTATTCAGGAACAGAAAACAATATTTGGTAACACTGCAACATGGTAAAACCCAACCCCATTCTGTCACAAATTTATCTGTCTTTTGTTCATTCACTAATTTCAAATGAAACTCTATACTCAGAAGACTGTAGTGGTGCACTGAACCAATTAGCATTAATGAAACAAGTGTATAAACAATAGAAAAACCCAATAACTGAGCTGCCTCTACCTTTTCCTAGGAGACCATTTAGATTATTAAGCAATATTGCAGTCATTTGTTTACATCGGAAAGTCTATGTGTTAACTATTTGTGGAGTCTGTACAAATATGTTTGTGTCCATAGAATAAATGTGCAATTTAAGGTGTGTCATGCATTACAATGGAGTAGATGATTACATTAAAAAAAGCCAATGGGTAACTGATGAGAAATAGAGAAAAAATTTCCATTAAGAGTACTAATATTGAGAAGGAAGTCTTCCACAAAGGACATCCAATGTCTCATGCTAAAACTATAGCACAATATGAAAATATCATTGATTGTTTCATCTGGAATGCAGCCTTGCTGAGGCTGAGGCAGTCAAGAGAACATAGAGATAAAAGTTTAATGTCTATACAAGCTTTTTAAATGTCTATACAACCTTTAAACTAATTGACTGATTCTCAGCTCTTTTAAATGTCTATAGAATAGGAGTATGCCTTGAGACCTATAGATCATACAACACACAACCATTGAAAATCAAAACTGGAGTTATTTTCAGCACTTCCATGGGAAATAATACTTCCCTCCTCCTGGCTGCATGAATATCTTGACACTAGGAGGAAAGTTGTGTGATCATATTAAATTCATGAAAATGCATGGAGAAGGGGGACAGTAGGGAGAATTGAACACGGAAGGGGTCGGTGCTAATGATAACTAGCTTGAGAACGTAGAGAAGGGTTTCCAAGAAGACACAGTATGATAATTTGAAGAATTTGACACAGATTATGAGACACAAATCATTTAAACACTATTTGGATAAAGAAAGAACATTCTAGAGGATTACTGAACTGTCCCAGAAGGTGTAAGCATGCACAGGTGAGGATGGTTCCTGTGAAAATAGTTAACTTACAAGGTATAAGTGTAAATACACAGACCTGGTCATAAACTGGTTAAAATACTGGGCTTAGCTCAAATACATCCTGTTGTAAAGTATTAATTTTCTGATCAAGTGGTCAAGGGGTTCTGTAACCTCTTGATTTGTGGTATGGTTTCTCCCTGTGCTCTGGTCCTTTTCACAGTGCCTGTTAATCTGTATGTCATGTAAACACAACTGGACTGGAATGAAGAAGGAAAGAAAAAAAAAAAACAAACAAGCTACTGTACCTCAGAATTTTCCTCAATATAATCTTAACTCAGATTGAACTCTTATGTTTTTAAAAAAGAAAGCCCTGTTAATAGACACTGGCATGTTGTATACAGCCAAAGACTTTTTCCTGTGTATTTATTGTTCCATACCTCACCTCCAGATGTCTTCCATTGTGGTCATGACAGTCCTTTCAAAGTTAAGAAATTCACCTTCTTCTTCAGTCCCATGCCATGTCTCTATTGTTATTTTTCTTTCCGCCTTTTAGAGCCCATTTCCCCGGAATCACACACTGGATGATATTAAATGGCTCTTTCTCAACTCCTGATGATTGATGCGCAAGTGCCTTGTCGAGGAAATGGCTCAAATTAATTTTCAGTTATTCAAAAGTTCCTCAAAAAATGATGAAGTTCATTGCAGTACCATGTTTAAGTGGTTTTCTATTATCGTGATTAACACACAGACTCAGGGATGGCTCTTTTTTCCTCTGCATCCATCCTACCCTTCATTTTGGGGCTAACTGGCATGAATGCAAAAACTCATGTTATTTTCCCTCTTTCTTCAGACAGGCATGGCCTTGGAGGCTATGAAGAATCATAAATGTCCTTCATTGGGAGGACAGAGCATGCAGGACAGTCGTTTCCATTCTTTATTGAGCAAGGGTTTTCTTGACCCCCCCCCATGTTTGTTTTCTTTCTCCCCTTTAGATCTAAGGGACCTCAAAAATTCTCTGTTATTTTACATTTCTGGATGTTTCATCTTTCCCTGGTTTCCCCTGATCACATTAGTCAATTTATTATAATTTACTTCCCTATTTTAATTTGAGCATGCTGAGTGTTTCTGCCACCATCCTGGCAAAACTCAGGGAGTAGGGAAACCTAGTCCATGATAGATGTATAAGACAAGCAAATGATAGAGACTTGCATTTAAATTCCAGCTCCCCTATTTCCTTGCTATGTGTGATTTTAGCTGATGTAAGGTTCAGGTAAATGTAAGAATCCACACTATAGAGAGAAACTACTGAAGGTGATCCAGAGAACTTTGCATATTCTAAAATCCTTGATGTATATTAATTTTATTTAATCAGAATCTTAGTGTTACATATTTCTAGGTTTTACTTGCTCTAGCAAACTGAGGCTCAAAGAGCATTAACAGAAGAAAGAAAGAAAGAAAGAAAATCCATTCCCTCGTCTACATAGAACACTGTGCAAGCATTTGTCATATAACAATAAAATGCCTAGCTTATGTTTGTGTGTAAATATCTAGACAATGTCATTCTTTGTAGAAGTGGGAAGCACGCTGAAAGCACACAAATGTAATTTTGTTTCTTTAATATTAAATAAATGTAAAATTCTTTAAACATTCTTTAAAAGATTTATTTATTTTGTGTGTATGAATGTTTTGCCTGTCTGTATCTATGTGCACTACAATAGTGCCTTGTGCCCATGAAGTTCAAAAGAGGGCATTAGATCTTCTGAAACTAGAACCATGAATGGTTCAGACCCTCCAACAGGTCCAGTGCTGAGACCTGAATCTTGGTCCTTTGCAAGAACCTCCAGTACTCTTATACTCGGAGCCATTTCTCCAGCCCCTATTCTATCAATGTATATATGAAGGGTTATTAATGTATATATGTAGGGTTATGCATTCAGAGCCCCTGTTTATAATTGTTTGAGTAGATTATATGATGGTCATAGTTTTTAACAATAGCTCCATGACAAGTGTAATTGTGTGCAGTGCTATAGCTGATAACGAATGGCTGCAAGTGTCCATTAAGCAGAGATAAAGCCCTTTGCCATAACAAAATGATCCCTATTACCCCAAGAGTGATTATTAGGAGAATAGAGAGTACAGTCAGAATGAAGGTTCTTAGGTTGCTGGGCTAGTTTCTTTGAGACAGGTTCCCAGGTAGTTCAGTATGAATTCAAGTCTATGCAGGCTTTGAACTCCTGATGCTCCTACCTGACGGTTGGAATTCTAGGTATACTACCATACTTGGGCTATACAAGCAATGCTAAACCCTTCGGATTCTGTTGTCCTTCATCCTTAATGTGAAGATCAGTACACTTACACAACCAGCATTTGTGCTTTCATGTTCCCTCGTGTGTGTGTGTGTGTGTGTGTGTGTGTGTGTGTGTGTGTGTGTGGTGTGTGTGTGGTATATGAGTGTTCTACTGAGTTTTTGTTTTGTCAACACCTAGATTCATCCTTTTTTTTTCATTTAGATGTGGAGTTCTGTATATGTGGATTTTTTATAGGTGTAGAATCCTTCCTGATTTGTCTCTGTCTCTGCATCTCGCTCTGTCTCTCTCTGTCTCTGTCTTTCTGTCTGCTCCCCCTGAATCTAGAATCCATCATCTGGGGACAATTGAGCAGAGAGTGAGTTGCAAGGCCTTTCTTTTGTCTATCTCCCAAGAACCAGGCTAGGTTTATATGTACATAGCCACTCCTGGGTTTTTATAGGTGTGGGGTTCTGAATGTGGGTCCTCACGTCCATGCAGCAAGCAGTTCACTGAAAGGGCCATTTCCTCAGCCTATGATAGTTCTTTCTTAGCCGATGGCTTTTAGGTGGATTAGCTTTTTATAAGAGAGGTAAAGAAATAGCTATACACCCTATATTTGGGCCTTACAGTAAAAGATAATACCTGTCCTATTCATTATTGATAATAAAACGTCACTTTCTTGGTTGAGGAATACAGATTAAAACATGTGAAGGGTATAGATATTAAACAAGTAATTAAGAATTAAACACCACTATCATTTCCAATTTTATGTGAAATTTCATATTTAATTGTATTTAATAGAATAAGTAAGGCCTATGTACCTTTGTGGATAGGCATATTCTTTAGATGAAGAAAACCAAAATAAGGTAGCACCTAGAATATTTCAATTGTAGGTCTGGATAATTTGGAAAATCATACTCCTTCTTGGATACAGAATTTTTTAAAGATACTTATTTGAAATCTCATATTACATAGGTGACTTATCTACAGAATACCCTTGCAAACATGAGATTTTTCTGTAAGCATGCATTTTCTATGACTACATTTGTCCTTAGTATAGAATATTGGGATTCATTAGCAGTGAGGACTCTGGGAAATCGTTCCACTCTCTTAACTAAGATAGGAAATACTGTTTCAATCAAGATTTCAGAAAGGCGATTGCGCACTTCCCCATAGTAATTGACCCTGAAATCGAGCAAGCTGAAACTCAGGCAGTTTCTCAGGGCAGTTTGCTGTGTTTTGCTTTGGTTTTGATCTCAGGATAATTGAACCACGATTGTTCTCTAGTCTTGCTTAGCATAATTTTTTCAGCTTTGTTTTATTTCACTTATTCTTATGTATCACATTACTCAGTTTCCCTCAGAGTTTTTCTTCTTCAAGATGCCTAGACTCAGCTCTGTGAATCGTTCCTCGTGGATTAAGTCCTTAGACTTAATTGTGTTCATAATGACTGATTTTAACTTCTCTGACATTTCTATTTTGTCACTCCAAGGACAAGGCACCAAGCATGATTAAGGTATTAATTTCCAGCACAAGTTCACTGAAGTTACCATAGCTGAGCATTCCCAGGGATAGGAGGCATCAAATGCACAGAAGTGCACTGTTTGCTTTGGCTCTTAATTCTATATAACTAGATTGCAACCAGTGTTTGAAAACTTTATTAAAATTACTGCTGTTCAAGTTTTCTTGTCCTTGTGTCTATTTCCAATTGAGTTTGGACCTGCCATTTGTCTGACCTTAAGGAAGGAAATGAAATATTTCTGGCAGAGAGCAGAAAGGGGATCTCATGGGAAAGTGAATCCTCACACGTGTGTCAGCTGGATTTTGGTTGGTGATAAAACTCAGATCATTTGGATAAACTCTGGATGAACAGATAAGGTTTTGCAAGAGCACTTGAACTAATTCTGAACCCCCAAGCATGCATGGTTCATCTATCGTTGGTTATCCATGAGGCAAATGCATCCATCTATCGTAATTTCATAGAATATCTTGTTGCATCAAATTCAAACCATTGTAGTTTTGACTGTAGACTTCAAAGTCGTAACCGGGCTTGCAATATGGCAAGAGCAAGCTGCACTCTGGAAAACTGTTTGGATGAATTGTATCCTATTTCAAAGCCATCTTTTCAACTGTTATATTGCCCATCTCAGAGTTCACTATTTTCCTAGTTCTTAGCTATGAGTTGAGCTCATTCTGTGGGAAATATCTAAGCTATTAGTTGACTTTGAAGTCAGGGCAACTGAAGGAGAATAGCCCAATTCTCAAACTATTCAAGGTATCTTCCTCAGGTTTTTGAGATGAATAGATCAGTGTGATTCAAAACCTAGGAAATATTTCAAACAAAGACAAAGCTATACAAATATGGCTTTCTGGAGTTTCAGACACGCTCAGGGTACTCTCTGAGGAAGCATAATAAAAATGAAAGATCTTGGATGTACCCATTATGTCCAATTTATGTGAATACAATCAGGGTTACATAAATGTTACCTCTGTCCCATTATTGGTAGTTCTATTACATGGACAAGTGTTTGTTTACATCACACTGTTATGTGAGTCATATTATGTGCATATATATATATATATATATATATATATATATATATATACATTGTGCTTTATTTTAGTTATTCAGGAAATGTGTTACAGAATTAATTATCTGGATACCTCGAAGCTTAGCAATCACAAACTACAATTTTGCTTTTGCATTTATTTTTACTGGGACATTTTTGGTATATCAGCCCCAAACTATTTCTGGTGTTTCTACTTTCACCCATTCTTTTTATGCTTGTAATTAACATTGTCATGCCTATAGTAACTAGATTTTGTTGTATATATCACGAAGTTTTGTACAAAGAAATTACACCTAATGAAATACTGACAGAAACACATCCATTCTGCTAATCTAATTAAAACAGTTCAGAAAAAAACACAGTTTCTTTAATTTAATTCACACTTGTAGTGTTCAATGAGAGCACTTTAAGGAGCCATTATGTTGTCTTGAATATTTGGTTAAAACTGAGTTGTCTGTTTTCCAGCCTAAGTCACTTTAGAGCCTATGAAAACATTATATCTCTAAATGATTTTACATGCACCAAGGAGAAAGAGAACTTTGCAGACGGCAGGAAAATAGCTCTACAGCTTATGGGTAAGCAGAAACACTCACATTTAAGAACATTTACTAGAATCCTGGTATCAGAAAGATACTTAAAGATATACATGCAATGTGTGTTTCCTATTGAGTGAACTAGGACAGTGTGTGTACAGTGTGTATACATGAGAGAGGTGAGAGGAGAAACAGAGAAAGGATAATCCCAAAGATTTCTTTATTTGGGGAGACTCATGAGGCACAATAGGGTTCTTTTCATATTACAGAACCAAATACTAAGAAAAATGGTATAAGAAATTACTGTCAAACTCAGTGAGCTAAATATAAACAGAGGTTAGGAAAGTATTGTTATCATATAAAAAGGGAAACTTGATGTGTTTTCCCTTATTTGGCCATATAAATAATTCAGATATCTGCTATCTTTTGCTGTAATAAAGTCCTCATTGATTTCTTTAGATGTTCTCAGTCTTAATCCCACTGAATTTCTATCTCTTTTCTTACTCCTACCTGATAAACCATACTGACTCCTAAAGTATTTTTCTGCATTTTTGTGTCAAGTACTACATTATTTTTTAAATAGACTCCTTGGGCAATATATTAGAACATATGAAACAATCTCTCTCTCTCTCTCTCTCTCTCTCTCTCTCTCTCTCTCTCTCTCTCTCTCACACACACCCACAAATACACGAATTCTAAAAAAATAGAATTTTATAAGGTAGATATCTCAATGTAAAAATACACATTTGTAAAACTTTTGTCTGTCATTTGAGACAGAGCCTAGTTATATATCCCAGGTTTACCTTCAGCTCAGGTTGTAGTTCAGGATGGCTTTGAACTTATGACCTGCCTACAGCCCTACTGCTAGTAGTACATGAGTAAAACACAATCCCATGCCATTTGTGATAAATTAACAATATGATGATAATAAGAGACATCTATGAAAACACCCATCTTTTGTCTTGGTGACTATCAATTTATGTCAATTCTACCATGTTATGTTATTTACAACTTGTTCGAGACAGGGGTTTTCTGTGTATCCCTGGCAATCCTGGAACTTGCTTTGTAGACCAGGCTCGCCTCAAATATCCCCCTGCCTCTGTCTCTGGTGTTCTGGGATTAAATGTATGTGACACCAAACCCCAACACTATTGCTGATGCCAAGATTTGCTTGCAGACAGAATCCTGGCATGACTATCTTCTGAGAGGCTTTATCGGCACATGACTAAATAAGACAGATGCAGATACTCATAGACAACCATTAAACTGAGCCTGGGGACCCCAACTGAAGAGTTAGGGGAAAGACTGAAGGAACTGAAGGGGATTGCAACCCCATAGAAAGAACAACAGTATCAACTAACTGGGCCCTTCAGAGCTGCCCGGGACTAAGCCATCAACCAATGAGCATACATTGGTCAGTCAGAGGTCCCCAATACATATGTAGCAGAGGATGGCCTTGTCTAGCCTTAGTGGAAGGTCATGTGCTTGGTCTTGTGGAGGCTTGATGCCCCAGAGAAAAAGGATGCTAGAGGTGTGAGGTGGGAGTTGGTGGGTGGTAGGGGAGTACCTTCTTAGAGATGAATGGGAGGGGGGGATGCGGTGGGAGGCTTTGGAGGGGAGATCAGGAAGGGGACAACATTTGAAATATAAATAAATATTATGCTTAATACATATTGAGTAATAAATTTTAAAACGTGTGTGCCACCGCTGCCACAATGTTATTTATATCTATAACAGGAATAAATGCCATACTTTAGAGGTTACATATATTTTGTTCATATGAGCAGATCACTTTCCCTAGGCATTTAGTTCAGACAGTATAAATTCACCTTCTATCTGAGAACCAGAGGGGTGAAGTTGATCTTATTCAGTTTGGAATGACGAGATAATGACCTAGAGTCTGTTTACAGGTCAGACACTAGATGGATATAGAAACTCTCATCCTTCCAGATTGTCTCACACCGTCTTCAAGCTCTTCCTTGATTTTACTTTTCTTTTCACTATTTGATTATCCTTATCCTTGCTTGTTGCCTTTTGGGCTCTGAAGAGTTACTTCTTTTTATACTTTCCTGAGCCTCCTTGAAATGATTCTATTGACTGTTTTTTTCCTAATACAATACAAACATTGTTAGTACCTCAAATTTTCTACAAAGTGATTAAGGAAGTGATTTTCAAATTTTACTGTCAATTAAAAGTTGCCCGTGGCAGTTATTAAAATATAGAGCATTTCAGTCTTCATGGTTTTATTTGTTTATTTATTTTTGTTTTATTTTTTTTTAGTTTTCAAATGATGTTTTAAGAAATGACCACAAACTTAGTGGCTAAAATCAACATGGTTAGAATCTGAACTGGCTTAGAAAGGTTATGCTATGAATGCTCCACTCTCAGCTTCTTTTGAAGGCTGAGTGATTTTTTAGGATATAGGGGTCTACCATTGGGAAGTAGGTCACTCTGGGTGGGCCATTGAAAGTGAGATCCATCTCTGGTTCTGGCATGCTTTTCTCTTATTCCTGGTCTTCTGCCATGCCTGTAGCTTTGGTCCCATGCTCACACAGCCATGAACCCTGCCAAGCCTTCCTTGTGATTTCTTTTCCCTGACAAGAAAATAAATGAACATTTACTCCTATAGGTTTCTTCTGTCAAATACTTTGATATAACAATAAAAAAACGAAGAGCACAGAAGAATTAGACCCAAGAATTAGATCCATTGCTCTGCCAACCTTTATCTTTCACTCTTATATCTTTACAACTGGTTTGTTAAAATAAAATGCTAAGCTCTGCTTAATGTATTATTCTGGAGGGAATGTGGAAGGCTGGAGTGCCAATGGAAATGAAGAGCCATGAGGTTCATGAGGGGATAAGGAGCTGACAACTAAACTAACTGTTCTTCATGTTACATCCAGGCAAAAATATTAGACTGGATTCAGTCTGTGTCCTGAAAATAGAAATAAGGTTGGGTTTAAAAAGTCACGAATCAATATTGTCTTAGGGTTACTATTGCTGTGATGAAGCACCACAACTGAAAAAACTTGGGGTAGAAAGGGTTTCTAATTCTTCATTCATCACTGAATGACATCAGGACCTGGAGGTAGGAACTGATACAAGGCCATGGAGGGGTGCTGCTTACGGGCTTCCACAGCCTAGTTTCTTATAGAACCCAGGACTACCAGCCCAAGGATGGCACCACCTACAATGAGCTGGGCCCTTCCTTAGCAATCACTAATTATGAAAATGCTCCGCAGTCAGATCTGAAGGCGGCATTTTCTCAAATGAGATTCCCTCCTTTCCAATAAGCCTTATTTGTGTCAAGGTGATATAAAACTAGCCAGCAAAAATATATTTAAAAAAGAAATATTAAGACAATATATCATTCAGCTTCTTGTATGATTATTTTTCCTCATTTTAGTCAGATTTAGGGTAAAAGTTCAGAGCAACAAAATGGATCAGAGAAAGGTAGGAAAATGTGAAGTTTAGGGAGGAAAGGAAGATTGCTATTGTTTAAGATTGCGAAGTATCAACAAAGCGGATTATTATCATCATTGTTGATTGCTGTAATTATTAACTTTGAGCAGAGTCTCATCATGTATGTCTAGACTTTCTGTGTAGACCAGGCTTGCCTTGATCCAGAGCTCTACCTTCTTGTGCCTCCTAATTACTTGGACTAAAAAGTGTAAACCACTATATCCAACCATAATTGCCCCTTTCACTGAGGTGATAGAAATGATCCCTTGAGGCCTATACACTATTCGTGAAAGGTTCAAGTATAGAAACATGTAAAACTATTTGAAAATCTTTTACTGAATAGAGAAGAAATGAATAGAACTATATGATACGATACGATACGATACTATACTATAAAAAGTCTACATTTGCACATGAACTTGGATACTATTACTGTGGAGATGTGAAAAAAAGTTTACTAGATCCCCAAAAGGGAACGAGCCATAGATAAAGGAAAGGATAGCACCAGAGCTTAATTCAGTGGGGAAAAATTAATTTACTGGGTTTATTTTCAGGAATATAGGCAAGGAGTTACTTATCGGGCCATGGAAAACTTAAAAGGGGCTTTGGCATTGAAAATGCAACTAAGGATGAACAATTATTCCTAAAAGGGAAACAAAGGAGCTCTCTGCATAACTTTTAGGGCAGCTTGAAGGGTGAGAAATGCTATTCCTTTCAGCAGGCATGCCTGGTTAGATACCCTTGGTGCAGGTGCAAAAGAACCTAGCTGTTGAGTTGTTTCTTCCTGAGTCATGATTAAACCTCTTTTTAGAATTTCCTGCATCTTCTAAAATATTTTATTTTGATGATTTCAGTTACAAAGTTAATCTATATATGTATCTATATTTTATTCAGATATCACACACACACACACACACACACATCTCTATATCTACAACTACATCTATATCTATATCTCTGTCCTGATTTTCTTTAGTGTTGCTAGCTATGTACACATGTAGTATGTATTTAGACTGACCATTGAACACTTGGGATAGGATTATCTATGAGAGGGCTCTGTAGAAGACTGAGTCTTTCTCTCTCAGCAACCTGTAATTGCCTGAAGTTCTTCATTTATGACTGGGGCTTTGTAAGATTTCCCTCATTTATGTTGACATATTCACCATATCCACTGGTGTCGTCATTGTACACATCGTTTATGTAACTATATTATTGAGAGTTCAAAAGTGCAGCTTTCTTTTCATATGTAAAAGACCCTATTTTACAGCAGATAGCTGGTTCTTCTGTCTCTACAATCTTTCTGCTTTCTCTTCTACAGTTTTCAGAGCTTATGGGCTGTGTTGTAGATATATTAGTTGGAGTTGGGACAATCCAGCTACTTATTCTCTGCATTTGACCAGTTGTGCATTTCTGTGATGATCTTTGTCTGCTCATAAACAATTTTCTTTGATGAGAGGTGATAAGTATTTAGAATGTTGATAGAAGTATAACTGGATTAGGAAAGTGGCAATAGGAGATTCTTCCCTAGGGTCTGTGGTCTGACCAGCTATAGCTAGTAGGATATATTTACAGTATTAGGGATGAATATTCCTTCTGATGAGCAAGTATTAAGTTTAGTTAGATGGTTGCTGGGCAAAGATTCCTAAATCATTGTGAACGTCTCTTCGGGATGTAATATTTTAATTTAGAAAAAAGTGCTAAATAAATTACTTACAGTCACTGAAGTAAAATACTGCTATTTTTAATTGATTAAATGTGTTCTTTGAATCTTCCAAGAAAGGAGATTAGAATATAGTGTTATAGAGGGATAGAGTTTCTTCAGTGGAGTAACACTGAGCGTATCAGTCAAAGTCCATGTCAGACACCATTATTCTAAGTAGTGACGAATATAAATCAGACTTAAACATTGTTGTTTTATATATATATATATATATATATATATATATATATATATATGAATAAAAGAAATGGAGGATGGGAGCACAGGATAGAAGTGGAAATATGGACAGGAATAATTAACACTAGCATATGGAACATTACTATTTGAGAAGGAGTTTACAATATAATGAGGGAGACAGTACCCCAGTGTCTTAGTCAGGGTTTTTATTTCTGCACAAACATCATGACCAAGAAGCAAGTTGGGGAGGAAAGGGTTTATTCAGCTTACATTACCCACATTGCTGTTTATCAACAAAGGAAGTCAAGACTGGAACTCAAGCAGGTCAGGAAGCAGGAGCTGATGCAGAGGCCATGGAGGGATGTTCCTTACTGGCTTGCTTCCACTGGCTTGCTTAGTTTGCTTTCTTATAGAACCCAAGACTACCAGCCCAGAGATGGTACCACCCACAGGGCACCCTCCCCCTTGATCACTAATTGAGAAAATGCCTTACAGCTGGATCTCATGGAGGCATTTCCCCAAATGAAGCTCCTTTCTCTGTGATAACTCCAGCCTGTGTCAAGTTGACACCCCAAACCAGCCAGTATACCCAGCTAGACATGTTATCAAATAAAACCACCAGTACCAGGAATAGATTACAACTTTTGGGGTCATTAGCCAAAATGTCTTATACACATATCATAAACATTAGAGTATACTACGAAAGAAATTAATTACCTCACAACCTGATGGTATGAGCCTTTCACTTAAGGCACCACAAACATGTCATAAAACTTAAAAAAAAATCAACATGGGACTCAAGTAGAAGATTCACTCATACTGACTAGCATTTCTAGTTCTAGAAGATCTTGTGTGTGTGTGTGTGTGTGTGTGTGTGTGTGTGTTTTCTTGGACATTTCCTTTATGTACATCTCAAATGTTTTCCCCTTTCCAGGTCTCCCCTTTGGAAGTTCAAGAATATCTTAAGCATGCTGATAGAGGAAAAAAGTAATCATTATCATTACCCAGCTCTAAACCCTTCCATGTATAATATACAGTGTTGACATATCTAAAAGATATGCACACTGGTACAAAAGTGACATATGTAGTATAGGACTTGCCAGTCTCTTTTTCATTAGATTGAAGACCTACTCTATGAGAAGGAATCTATACCAGACATTGCTTAAGTGGCCAAGAACTTGAGACTAGATATGTCATGGCTGTAGGGAAAACTTACTACTATTATTCTATTAAAGAACATAATAATAAAATGGTTCTTAATGAGATACTGCTATCCTGAAAATCATTGCATCACTTAATGAGATACTGCTATCCTGAAAATCATTGCATCACTTAACCCTCATCAGAGATGCTTATTCTTGCAACAGATGGTAATTAATACAGAGACTCAAAACTGAAAAATGTGCAAAGAATGAGAAACATTAGAGGTTTCAGCTTTAAATGGAATGCCTTTATTAGAACCTTCCCTGTAAAAGTTTAGGGATTTGTGCAAAAAAATGGAGACAGAAATAGTGTGAAAACCAAATGTGGGAGATGAGTTGCAGGAAACAATATTTTCTAGATATAAGCATAAGAACTCACAGACACTTTGACAGCATGAACAAGATCAGCACAGCTGCAAGTCAGAATGATCCTAGAATGGAGTTGGAGACCTGAGTATGTCTTAGTTACAGTTTCTGTTGCTATCAAAAAACACCATGACCAAAAGCAACTTGAGGAGGAAAGGGTTTGTTTTAGCTTACAGTTTCACAACACTGTTCATCACTGAAAGAAATTAGGGCAAGAACTCAAGTCAGGAACCTGGAGACTGGAAGTGATACAGATGCCATGAAGAAGAGATGCTTACTGGGGCTGCTATTTTTAATATATAACTGAGGACCACAAGTCCAGAGGTGTCACCACCCATAGAGGTCTGGTCGCCACACATCTATCATTAATTAAGACAACATCTCAACAAACTTGCGTACAAGCCAAGCTTATAGAAGTATTTTTTTAAATTAAGATTTCTTCTGTTCAGATGTATCTACATTTGTGTCAACTTAACAAAAATCTATCATCTCCAAATCTCTCCCAATAACAGGAATTAAAAACTGGTATAGTCTATTGTGCATAAATATTAATGATGTTAAAACTGTTTCTGGGAATTTATTCTGAAAATATATAACAGTCTTATAGAAGTTCATATCAACAACACAACTGTCTAAATTTTAATGTGCAAAGCATTACCTTTTTCAGTTTAAAATCAAATATCAGGAGAAACTAAAAGGTTCAAAAGGATTGTTAATTTTATTATGTGAAAGAGTTATTAGATGCCATTGCTATTCTGTAGTTTGACCCTGGCTGTTTATCATATGTAAATATTGCCAAAGGCTGAACAGCAGCATGACATACAGTTCCAAGTCTGGATTTTCTTTTTCTTTCCCAGCTAAGGAGCTTGATGCCACAAGGTAACTAATATATTCTTATAACCTCGTTCTGTGGTGGGCTAAGTTCCAGTATGAATGGAAGCCTTTAAAATGATATATATAGAGCCTTCATCATGAGGGTGTGGTCCATGTTCCTGAAATATAAAATACACTGATCAAATGTATTATTCAGTTCTCTTTGTATTGTTTTCAAATATAATTTTCATAACATTAGCATTAGAATTATAAATGCCTGTCCCTAAGCATAGCACTTTCTTGATATATATTTAATGACTTTTTCTAAAACATCTACTTTTCTCTCTAAGACATAATACTAGCAAAATCAATCATAAAAGATGACAATCGACAGCAAAAGAAAAGGTGTTTGCTGGCTACTACATTTGATCCCTTGTGTGCATATAAAGAAAGCTACTAACATAGCTCCAGAAGTAAGAAACCTGCCTGTGGCTGTCACTAGTCTTGGAATTCTTAAATTGCATTAAATTGCACTTCATGTTTATTCTGGGACACTTTGGAAGAAGACCTATTTCTATGAAAGATTACTACTACAGTCACTTAAAAAAAAATCACCCATGAGGAAGAAAGTACAGCCCTTACTCTCTTAACCAAAATAATCCCTAAGTAAATTATAAGTATTGACCTTATATCCATAGATAAGTGAAATCTTCAGCCATAAATAAAGAAAGCTTCTTTCATTTATTTATTTATTTTTGTTGTTGTTGATTCTGCATCGGGAGACCATTAGAGAAAACTACAACCAATAACAGTGGTGGAATCCTGTCCCAAAGAACAGTGTACATCTACAACACAACTCTCACACATAAGGCTCAGGAATTATAGGAAAGATGGCAACAAGACTGTAAGATCCAGAGGAACAGAAGTTTGCTGTGAGATTGTGTCTCCAAGGAATGTCTGAAGCTGCACCCATAAAGTCTCACCAGTATGACTGCCAAAACATGAGCTGAACATGGACACACTAACATGGATAGGAGAGGGGATCAAAAAGGCTATTCAAAGAACTACAGGCAACTCAGGAATGCTGAGAACAGAAGAAATAGTCTCACTCAGGACAAAGGATACCAATTTGTTTATCTACTACCAAATGGTCAGTCCTAAAAGGTCATACAAGTAACTGGCTGAGCAGTAACAAGACTAGCAGGTTGTACTGATGTATTTAGAGATATGTATATGTTTGTGAGAAAGTGTGTGCTCATGTGTATCTGTGTGTGTGTTTAAAACAACAATGCCTGAAAAAGAAGGCAATGAAACTTGCAAGAGAACAGGGGGGCTATATAAGATATTTAGAGGGATTAAAGGGAAGAATATGTAATAATATTATAGTCTAAAAAATAAAATAAATAAATGAAAGAAACAACAAAAGAGACCACGTATGGGACTGAGTAGCTCGGCAGTTGAGAAAGCTTACTGCTCGTGCAGAAAGACTAAAGGTAAGTTCCCTGCATTCAGGTAGGGTAGCATACAATTGTCTGTAAATTCAGTACCAGGGATTCTCTTTCTGACCACCATGTGCATATATGTGCATAGACACATACACACACAAATGCACACACAAATGCACACACACACACACACACACACACATCTCTATGGACAAGTAAAATTAAAACAAATCTTTGAAAAGAATAATAGTGTTCATGTTTACAAAACTTGAACTTAGAGGATCTGTCTTAATATTTTTTTTACTTCACAGAAGGAATCATCAAATAGAAAAGCATTTGCTGACTGTCTCTAGATAAATGAACTGCTTTGTTTATGTACAGAAAGGAAAGACTGAGAAATCTTATATCTTTATCTATTGCTTCATTACCATGAAAAATGTTCAACAAGGAACATGATATATAAAGTTGATATGCTATAGCCAAATTTAGAATATTCTAAAAGTAACATATCTATAATGTGTTTTTCATAGTGATGAAGATACAATTCATGTCCTTGCTTTCAACTTCCAGTGCACTATTCAATCATCCATTTCGTTTCCACAATGGCTATCCATATCTGATAGGACAATGTGGGCAACTCATCACTGAAACATGAAAAGAACTTTTGCAGATAGTTAATAGCAAGACCAAGGTGCTTCATGTAATTTTAAAGGATATAGTCCAGACAGACACCATAAAGCTTTTAGCAGAAGGTAGAAACTTGCTCTGATAGATTGATTCATGATATCTCCATGGAAACAAGATTGTTGGTAGAAAGCGTGCAGTCATAACTGAGCTGAATAAGCCATGAACTCTGTATTGGTGCTTGGAAGGCTGGCTGTAGGTTTATTAAAAAATAAGAGGTATAAAAATGAAATACACTTTAGGTAGCTTAAGTCCTTTGCCAATGAAGTGACAGATAAGACACTCTCTTCCTATGTCCTGTCCGTGAATTGGAAGTATCTTCTACCTGCAGGGTTTTTCCCTGTCAATGCTGCTGCTGCTGCTGCTGCTGCTGCTGCTGCTGCTGCTGCTGCTGCTGCTGCTGCTGCTGCTGTTGCTGCTGTTGCTGCTGCTGCTGTTGCTGCTGCTGCTGCTTCATCTGGGACTAGAAATGCTCTAGCTGACTTGTTCCTGAGTCTCTTAGAAGATTCTAGCTTGTTACATTTCATAATAAATACAGTTCTGCACACCAACTCTTTATGAGTCAAAAATTCTTTGAAATACCTAATAAATATTTCTCTATTTTAAAGTAGGGTAGCATTGTCTACAGTCCCTGTAGGGAACTCTGAAGTTTAGAAGGCACAAGGTGACCCATTATTAAGACCTTCTTTCCATTTTTTTCTAGTCATCAACATTTTTATAGAGTTAAACATTAACATTCAAAGCCTTTAATTTAACAGTATTTAGAATACTGGAATTTCACCATTGTTTTTTTTCATTCATAATTTAATCCAGGGTAAACAAGCAAGCAAGCAAGCAAACAAACAAACAAACAAACATATGACAATAACAACATGGAACGTAGATATTACAAACTCTTATATAGGTTGCAAGCCGGCAGACAAAACCATGGTTTTTTATGAAACATAGGCCCAAATACAAGGAGGAGTGTTGCGGTACCATATTAGGTGACTAAGAAGACAGCAGGTCAGCTGGTTGCAAGAGTAGCTTCAGGAGAAAGATGGCATAGCAATTTCCAAGAGGCCAAGAAAGGTCATTTGCATTTGAACTTCTTTGGCAAGTTATGTTTTCAGGGTCTTCGTCCCTCCTTTGTACCATGAAGACCCAAACCGAAGACTGTATTTACTGGTCAACATACAATTAAATACAGGCATACACGCTTGAGTGATTTTTAAATCACATTGCAGCATCCTAAAACATTCCCTATGAGTGTGATACAGTAGGTTATGACAATTTGTTTAGTCTTACACATAAAGTAAACTAAAATCACTGCTGAGTGAGAAGTGCCAATGGTTGCATCTTAGCTTGGCATTAGATTACCTTTGAACTAATGATTCCCATCCATGATGGGTTCCCAGCCCCATGCACAGCATGGTGATACAATGATAATAAGATATTTTAGAAAGAAATGTGTGCAACATCAACAAAATTAACATGATTTCCTCATTTCATGCTTTTGCCTCCCCTGATTCAAGTTTCTGTTTCTGATGGTTTATGTAGACTTTGTATATTTGTTGGACATTTTGCAAATACTCTGAAGATGTGTTGTTGCTGAACATTGGATTTTTCTCACCATTGTTTCTTCATTATTGTTGATAGTTTTGTATTTGGAGATACTAGTAGTTCACAGTACATAAGCAGTGACTTCCTATATTTGTCTGCGTCCCAGACCTTATCAATAAAACACACCTTTAAACAATATTTTCAGAAAACTTCTGTAGACACAAAATTTTAAAAACTCAGGAATTTGATTTGAAATACCTTCTCTTAGTTTTATCTTTGAGGGAGGAACATAAGGTGCATGATGATGTTCTATAGAAAAAGTCTATAGATAGATCGCTATTCTAGAACATTGCCACACCATCTTATTTGCAGATATGTGTCCAGATCAGAATTTCCCACTCATAATTCAGGCTTAGGTTTTCTTTCTCTAACAAGTTCCTAGGAGTCCCCTATTCTGTTTCTCCAGAGATGACAGTTTTGGGTAAAAAGAGTCTAGAGCAGGGTATCTCAAAAACTTCATGGTCAATGTTATTCTGATGCACCTGTGGGTAGTTACTTTCTGTCCTAAATCTGGAGGATATTTGCATCCTCAGGTTACAAATCTAAATGTCTGCCTGTCATCCAAGCTAAAAGTCATCATCTCCAAATGCTCCTGAAATAATCTCTCTCAATCTACAAGGTCTCCTTGAAGTAGTATTTTGATCCGTCACTGAGCAGGTATGGTATTCTCACCCTGTGGTGTGTGTATGTGTATGTGTATGTCCCTTCCTGCCCATGTGTGTGAGTTCATGTGCCCTGGGTCTGCTCCAGGCATAGGTCCAAGCCAGAAGGAACCCAAGCCTCTGGCTGGGCGGGGGTTCATGTTTCCCTGGTTCCTATGGGGGGTCCCAGTTATGCAGGGTATTGGGAAGGATGTTGTGGCCTCAACTGTGATCTTGAATGTGTCAGAGCTCCAGAGATCCTGGTGTGTCCAATCTCCTGGGAGTCAAGCTTCTTCTATGATCCTGTGATCCTGTAATCCTGGGTGTGTCAGAGCAACTGTGATCCTTGATGCATCAGAGCACCTGGAAGTCAGAATCCCTCTGGGTGTTAGGAATGGGTGCAGAGCCAGTGGAAGGAACCCATGCCACTGGCTGGTTGGGGGTTCCTGTGTACTTGGATACCCACAGGTCCCAGTTACTCTGGGTGGTGGGGCAGATGTTGTAGCCTCACATGTGATTCTGGGCATGCTAGAGCATCTGGGGGTTGAGCTTCCTCTGGGTGTTTTAGAAGTGGTTGCAGAGCCAGCACCCCAAGTCTGCTCCGGGTACAGGTTCAAACCAGAGGGACAACATATCAAGCCATGTGATTTCTAATGTTGATTCTTAGATGGCTGAGCAATTTCTTTCAAGTTCTTCTGCATCTATTCTTAGAACACAGTATCCATGTTAAGAAAAAGGCCAAACAGTCTCATGAAGAATGCCTCTGTTACAAAACCTGGTCTGAGTGTCCACCTCCATCCCTAGCCTTTTGTAAGGTGGGTATAAGTTTACAGACATCAAGATATGACATAGCACTTCATCATCTTTGTTGAACTTCTTTCAAATGTCTAAATCACTTGATTCATTAGCATCATATTATGATTGTTATTTTATTGGGTGATGTTTTATATGGTAAATTAAGCTGGAAGAGTTCTCTTCAAAAGTAGAACATACAAAAATTATTCAGGAGTATGGTTGACATTTCCCCGGTAGACTATTTACTCCATTCTTACAGCACTTTACAACTTCAGAAAATTGAGTTATCAAGGACTACAGGTTGTCCCTTTTTTGTTTCAACTTTGTTTGGGGGTCATTCTAATTGCATTGCAAATGGTAAGGATATTTACATTGTCTTCTACAAACTCTTCTATAACAAGGGTCAGCGTTCAGTACACTAATATCAACCACAGAAAGTTCAGAACGCATGAATTCATTAGCCCTCGAAATGTGTTCATTTGTTAAATGCAATTTGTATCACCTAGGCCCATATTAAGAGTAGTGCAAATATTATAGAATGCAGATTATTCATTGCCTGGTTTTGCCTCCTATTCTCTGTTTAGGACACTGGCTGCCAGATAGGCTATCAGGATTTCCTCATTGTCTCCCATCTGTATATTAAACCCAGATCCAGATTGTCATGAAATTGGAAAGTATTGTTACAAAACATAAATTTTTAAAAAATCACACTTAGTTCCATATGGTCCAGCATAGATATTTCCAAGACATGATTGCTCTTGTACATCTGTGGGCCAGCAGTGACTTGATTGAGTCTTCCTCGGAGATCAAGGCTGGTGAACATGTTTGGGTAAAAATCAAAAGAACATGTTTCACATTGTGAAATTGAAGAATATTTAGTGTTTCTCTGTTCATACAAATTTAGGGAGAGATGCATGTGACACACAGGTTAGACTTGTCTTCATGGAAACAGTGGGGATTATGATAGTTATTGGAATTTATCACTGCAAAATACTTTCCACACGAAGGACATCTGGATGGCTCTGGATAATGTCAAAGTGAGGTGGCCTTCACAAACTCACAAAAAGTATTGCAAGGAAAAATATGACCCGCATGAGGAGGAAAATCATGTTTATAAATAATATGTGAAACTTAGTATGTACAACACAAAAGAACACTTGAACTGCACTGGGAAGTGATTTGTACAATGTCTATTTCAAGGAATATGGTGCCTAGAATTTCTTTTCTACATTAGTGTTAGTATTTCCCTTAGCACTGCTTAGGTCTCAACTCCACACTAGAATTTTGAAAATAGTAGAGCCTGAGAGACTGTTTATAAAGAACTTAAAACAATTTAAGAGGAGACAAGACCCACATGTGTCTTCACCCAGGGTGACCTAGAAACCATCTTCTCAAATAGATTATATAAATACATATTTGACTGGCTATGAGAAAATAGGTACACACATCCAGAAAACATATGCCCAATCACTGAGCTAATCAAGGCATATCAAAATTTACTAGGTTGGGCACACACACATGTGTGTGTGTGTGTGTGTGTGTGTGTGTGTGTGTGTGTGATTCTTTGGGCAGGTGCAGAGGAAGCATGTGCATGACCTGCTGGGAGCCAAAGTGGATTAGCTAATTCAACACTACAAGCAATGAAAAAGTCTTCAACTAGAGTTAATTTACCAGGTCTTTCTCTTAGGCAATTTCCTCACTTTGTAAATAACATCCACACTTCTCAATGTATGACTGGTAGTTAGCATCAACCTCAGATGGAAACAAACTGCAAATGCAAAGCCTTAAGCCCAGTTCCAGATCCACTTCAGTAACTCTGGATGTTGTGCTGGGCTCCCTGCCTTATCACTCCACGGTGTCCTTTGAAGGATAAACTTGAGCATTACTGTAACACAGGGGTCACTCATGACCTGTTGGCCTGGGTGACCCCTTAGCACAGATTTAGGGGGAGGTAGCACCATGTTCAGTAGCCTTTCTCCTGCTTCCTCTCTTGTTCCCTCCTCAGTGCCACTTGGCTATTCTCTTTGGAAGCTTAAGACCAGAATGGAGGTAGAAAATACTGTGTCTTAGGCTTTGTTCTTTACCTTACACCATTCCAAGTCTCCTTGGGTCTGATTTCATCTGATTTAGAAAAGGACCATGTCAGTAAGTCTGAGGCAAAAAGAAGGAGAAATGGTCCCTAAATATGATCTCACTAGCTCATGGCATACAATATGTGTAACTTAACATATCTTTCTTTTAGTGGATTTAGTGAATTTATCACATAAGAGGAAAACATATGATTTATATATCACTATTCTTACATATATAATATATATTTGACTATATTTTATACTTTATGCATAAGAGATATTTGTAGATAAATCTCTATTTTAGATTTTAAATATTTTTATTAAAAGTTATAGTGTGGCATGCACCCAAAGTTCCAGTTAGTCAGCACATTAAAGAAAGCATTTTAATTTTAAAAGTTTTTTTTATATAAACCTATTATACCATATTTCTGATGCTTCCATGTTTCTGCAGTATATAAGAATGTAAGGGTTCTCAGAATGACCTGTTGGTGGAAGTGCAAGCTGGGGAAGCCACTATGGTCATCGTTATAGAGGCTTCCCAAAATTAAAACTAGAATTACCATATACTCCAGCTGTACCACTCCTCAGCGGATACTCAAAGGATTCTTTATCTTGCTCAGATACTGCACATCTCATGTGAGCATCTATTGTGGTAAGAGTAGCTTGAAGAGAAAAGGTTTATTTGGTTTAGAGCTCACTATCAAGGGAAGCCAGGACAAGAACTTTAGGCAGGTACCTAGAGGCTGGAACTGAAACAGTAACCAAAGAGAACACTACTTTTAATAGCTTGCTTCCCCTGAGCAACTTTTCTGATATAGTCCAGGCTCACTTGCCTAGGGATGACACTATCCATATTGGACTGGGCTCTCCTACACAAATTAGCCATCAAAAAAATTTGTCATGGACATACCTTTGGGCCAATCTGATAGATTCACTTTGTCAATTGAAATTCCTCTTTCTAGATGACTCCAGATAGTGTCAAGTTGCCAAAAACTCATTAGCTTAGTACTCTTTCCATGATGACAATAAACTTGATCTGCTATGATGTCTATCTCATCAATCAATAAGAAAAATGTAATATTTTTCATATGATATTTTATTCATCTCTAAAGGAGAAGGAATTAGGAAACTTGCGGGAAAATGGATAGAACCAAAAAAATCTGTATTGTTATGTTACCTGGGCTCAGAAAGACATGTAATGAATGCCTTTTCTGATATGTGAATCCTAGTTTCTAATTTTTAAATATTTATGTGGAAATATATGAGAGTTTTGGCAAGAAAGGAGCCCATGATATGGGGTAAAGGATGAGACTTTAGGAGAGGAGGCATTAGGATAAGTGATGTGTAATGAATAGGAGATAATGATGAGAAAAAAAAAACTACAGCAAGGATGAGGGGTGGTTAAAAGATGAGAAAGACTGGGCGTGGTGGCACACGCCTTTAATCCGAGCAATTGGGAGGCAGAGGCAGGCAGATTTCTG
>NC_034592.1:117182220-117192922 GCF_900095145.1 Mus pahari | reverse complement strand
ACAAAAAACAAAACAAAACAAAAAAAAGATGAGAAAGACCATAGGGTGCTATATGTGCAGAGAACAAACCAAACTGTGAAAAGTCAAAATGAAACCAGTCATTTTGCAAGCTAATTTAAAACCATACATATTTTTAAATAGACTAATATTTAACAAATAAAAAAATAAAAAGTTCTGGGAAGATACCTCAGTCCGAACTCTAGAAGACTGTGGAACGACCAAACTTATGAATAAGAGGTAAAGAAGATAGAAAAAAAATACTTTTAATAATCCAAAGAAAGAGATGCCTATCAAGATCTAAGAGGAGTACAAAACACAAAATATAAAGGTCCAGAGGAAACTCACTTGTTATATAGTAGTCAAAATATCAAATGTATACAATGATTGATAAAAGAATAATTAATAAAATAATAATTAATAAAAATTTAAAAATGATAAAACTTACAATACAAAGAAGATCAAATCACATACAAAGGCATGCCTACCAGAATAATAGGTGATTTTTCAGTAGAGATTGTGGAAGCCAATAGTCCTTGGGGGCTTTACTACAAGTTATGAAAGACCAAAGATGACAACCTAAACTACTATACCCAGAAAAAAATAAGTTATAATTGAAAGAAAAAGAAAATTTCCATGACTAAAACAGGTTTAGGCAAATATGATTTTTTTCTTTAAGCCATTAAGTAAGCTCTACAGTGGATACTGGAAAAATATTTAGGTATGAATAGAAGGCAAACAAAACCTCACAAAGCAAGAAAAGTAGAGGAAAATTATACATTATTCAATATTAACTCTTGATATTAGTGTTCTCAACTCACCAATGGAAAGACCTAGACTAACAGATTGGACCAGAGAACAGGATCCATATTTTTGCTGCCTCTGATACACACCCTTCACATGTGGTAAAAAAACAAAAAAACAAACAAACCAAAAAACCACTGATGATAAAAGTAGCAGGGAAAGTATTCCACAAAAGTGGAACTAAGAAATAAGCACGTATATCTGTTCTCATATCTACCAAAATAGACTTCAAACCTGCCTAGTTAGAAGAGACAGGAGGGAAAATTTATATTCAATACAAGAAAAACAAAATCAACCAATACAACATTACACTCCTACACATATACACCAGATACAGGGTTGCACAATTTCCTTAAACATATTATTAAATCTAAAACCATAGATTAATCACCTAATAGCAATAGTGGTTGACTTTAACACCTGATTTATAAATAAACCAATCATCGGGGGGAAATAGTGAAATTCTGGACTTATATGGCATGCTACATGAAATGGAGGCAGTCTGTAACACTCTACCAGAACACCAATGGATTTTCTCAGAAAAAAAATATTTTCCAAAAAAACAATCCTATATTAGGACACAAAACATGTTTCAGCAAACATAGGAGAATCGAACTCACATATTGACTTCTTTCTGACCTCAATGGACTAAAGCTCAATATTAGTATTAATCGGATCTACAGAAAGTGTACAAACTCTTGGAAACTAATAAAAGTGTTATGTAACTTCAACTAGTTCAAGGAGAAATCAAGAAAGAAATTTTAATTCCTATAATTAAATAAAAGTGAAAATGTAACATACCAGAATATATGGGATACAATGACAACAGTACTTACAGGAACGTTTATAGTACTGTGTGTTTAAATAAAAAGTTAAAAAGATATTGAATTAACTAATTAATTAAGGTTCTTTGAAAAGGATTGCAATAATTTATCCAATAACCAAAGGAAAAGGGCAGGATCCAAATGAATAAAAAGAGAGATAAGAATGCATACATTAAAACAGGCATCGGAGAAATTCAGAGAATCATTAAATGAAACCCATTCCTGATACTGCTTCTATGGCCAAGAGCCTGGAAGGAGATAGACCTCAGACCTAGGGGAACTCAAAATGCTATTGTTCTGCAAATTATGTAGCTATATAATGACTCCCAACAATATTCTGCTATGCCATAGATCAGTTTCATTCTCAGCCATCCTCATAGAAGCTTCCAACTACAATAGATGGGAACAAATAGAGACTCACAACTGGCGAATGTGCAAAAGTGAGTGTACTTTGGAGTACACTGTTCTAAATTGGATGCTTTCATAAAAATATTTTTTGAAGGAAAAAATGAGTAAAATGGATACAGGCTAACAGTGTATATTTATTGCTGTAAGTAGGTCAGAACTATTCATTTTCCAGTATTAACTGTCTCCACAACTGGTGTTTGTCTCCTCAATCCTGAACATAGCAGGTGCATTTGATACTGCCACTCTCTAGCTGAAATGATTATGATTATGGTCTTCACTCTTCCATGAAGGAAGAGACATTGTTTCTACAAAAATGGACTTTAACATTTTGGGAAAACTTTGACAATGAGAGTTTATTAACAAGATAGTATTGGATGTAGAGGAAGATGAAATTGATGGGATAAGTGGAGAATATGGAGGGAATTGATACAAATATAGAAGGAATTACTACATTAATTTTTAGTAATCCAATTTAGCCATATAATTTTAGAAAGGAAATCTGATTATTATAGAGATTGTACCATGATAGATGGAGAAAATTCCAAACAGAACTTTAACCTACAAAGAAAATGGCATTCATTTCAGTGTGGTTGCATGCTGTGGTTGAGTAATGAAATTCCATTCATGCAGCAATAGGAGTTGGGTCAGGAAGTGATACAGAAGTTTACAACTGTGTGATAACGACATGGGTACACTTTATATTTGTTTTCCCTGATTATTCTGATATCTCTCAATTCCTATTAGTTAATTTAATCACTATTACTTGAGATCAATTTTAAAGTATAAATATATACATGATATATAAAATATATAAATAAAAATTAAATAAATATAAATAAAATGAAAGGGAAGTCCATTGACATGAGTTGATATGCATTTCATTTTAATTTTCAGCTACTCGATGCATTGTAGAAAATTACAAAAAGACCTTACAGCTGATCAATGTGCTTTCTTGTCCTAGCATTTCATTAATTGATAAGAATCTTCTCTTTGAAGACATTAGCTTTAATCTTTTAAATTCTTGCTCTTGACTCCTTCCCCTTGCTTTATTATCTGCTTGACTAAAAAATATAGTTATATCAGTATGATATTATATTAATTTAAAATTAAATTAATATTCATTTATATTGATTTTAAATAAATATGTCAAAATTTATATATCACATAAATATATATTATATATTTAGTCATGTTTTTTCACTTTGGAACACTAACTCTGCCCTAAATCAACTCCTGTGTTTTCATTAGATAAAGAAAAATTCCACAAAGAGTTTTTCCATTTCAAAGCTTTGGAATCAAACCACACAAATAGACAGGACAAGGGAACTGACATGTTCATAGTGCTCATAACACCATACAGTACTTTTCTGTGTCCATTATCCCGTCCCTACACCTAAATATGTCTTCTCTATTTCAATCCAGAGCATGATGACTGACTTGATGTTTCCTTTGGTTTTGTTTAGTTGCATCAGGAGAGCAATGAACACTGTCTTTGTTTTGTTTGAAGATTTTGGTTGTTTATTTCCTTAGACTGATCAAGCATGAGCATGAGCATTTGCTTTAGTTCACAGTGGGCTCTGTGTTTCATTTAATAAATTAGTTTTTACAAGAATGGAAGTGTCCATCCACTTCCTAAACACCCTGAGAAAGTGCCAGATGGAGACAGGTTGGTTTATTGATAACTAGGGAGACAGGCATAACACATAGAGCACATAGAAATACAATACTAAGCACATAATGCATTTTGTGTGTGGAGAAACCTGTCTTGGTCACATTTATGTTCTTTTCCCTGACACAAATGAAAGACTTAGCAGAGGCCCTAAAGTGAGTCCAGCTTGCTCTTCATCTTGTAGAAATTATTTAAAAGGTATGACTTGTCAGTTTTCCTATTTTTTTATTTCCTCAGCAAACAAGGTTTTATATTGTAGATATCAACAAAAATTATACACATATCATTTAATGGATAGAGTGTTAAATATATATGATCAAATCCATTTGTTTTGAAACAAAAGATAGTCCTTGTTAATACTTCCACTTGATTTCCATATAAAAAGGAAAAAAACACATAAATTTTCAAGAGTTCCCCAAGAACACAATTGTACTGGCTAGTTTTGTGTCAACTTGACACAGCTGGAGTTATCACAGAGAAAGGAGCTTTAGTTGGGGAAATGCCCCCATGAGATCCAGCTGTGGGGCATTTTCTTGATTAGTGATCAAGGGGGGGAGGCCCCTTGTGGTTGGGACCATCTCTGGACTGGTAGTCTTGTATTCTATAAAAGAGTAGGCTGAGCAAGCCAGGGAAAGCAAGCCAGTAAAGAACATCCCTCCATGGCCTCTGCATCAGCTCCTGATTTCTGACCTGCTTGAGTTCCAGTCCTGATTTTCTTGGTGATGAGCAGCAGTATGGAAATGTAAGCTAAATAAACCCTTTCCTCCCCAACTGCTTCTTGGTCATGATATTTGTGCAGGAATAGAAACCCTGACCAAGACAACAATAAAACTGTCTCTCTTTAGTTTTGAAAATAAAACAAGATAAATATTTTACATAGTATCTGGAAATAAATACATATAATAAATATAAATAAATAAATACACATATTTTCTCAAAATGCTGAGGCATATAATAGTCTATGGCTGATGAACACTTTCTAGACTTAAGAACTCAAGTCATTGTATCTTTCCTCAAAACTCTGTCCTTAGCTGGGCGTGGTGGCGCACGCCTTTAATCCCAGCACTCGGGAGGCAGAGGCAGGTAGATTTCTGAGTTCGAGGCCACCCTGGTCTACAAAATGAGTTCCAGGACAGCCAGGGCTATACAGAGAAACCCTGTCTCGAAAAACCAAAAACCAAAACCAAAACAAAAACAAAATCAAAACTCTGTCCTTGCAACAGACCCTTCACCATTGTCATGGATGAAATAGCATACTTGTGATTAGGGAGGTTTTTAATCCCTACCCTTTCCATTTTAATTACAAAACTGACTTTTCAATGTTTAGTATTATATATACCCACTATCTAACAGTACTTAGCAGCTAAGAAATATTCAAGAATTATGTATTAAATTAATGATTCAATAAAGAACAATCAGATAACAGGGAGGCTTTTTGATGGAGTAAAACAGCCAGGAAACAACTGTACCGCACCTGACTGGTGCACAAGCATTTCACAGAAATCTCTATAAGAATGAAAAGAAAACACCAATGCCTGCCTCCTAACCCACTGCAGTGAATGTCTCTGCATTGTAGAGTCATAGAAGATTAATTTATTTTGTGGTCCATCTAAACAGAATTCAGGGAAGGCATTTACACTACCTTGCCTAACTTTCTTCACTAATAAATATCTCTAAATAGACTATTTTCTTTCAACAATGTATTTGTCATCTTACTTAAGTAGAAAGCCAAATTAATGGCTTGATACAAACATAGGCACATGAGTATATATTTACAGAACCAAGCACAATTATTGCATATGGGATGTAGACAAATAAGCCTTGCTCAATTAGACTCTCAGTCTTCTAACAGATTTCTCTTTACAACTCTGAATTACAAAGCTAAAGATTTAGGTTAAGCATCTCTAAGAGCTTCACAATTAAAGGCAAGACATGTGGATGATCCAGTTAAAGCTGAGCATTTCTTCCTGCTAGTGGGCCATACCAGCTATGAGGTAATTTCATATAGCTAAACTGTTTTACACGTCTCCCCCTAATCCTTCAAGAGGCCTAGTCAGATGAGTGAATTATCTCAGAAGGAAAGGTAGCATGGAAAATACTGACCACCTCATGCCCAAGCCACACTGCTCATGCCATGAAGGCTTTCCCAGGCTAGCACAGGGGCCCTTTGCTTTAGTCTCACATAGTACTGTGTTCTAGCCTGATTGTACCATCAAGGCTCTCCATATCAGTTTCTGTTTTTCTGGTATCTCCTGAATGAACCTTCCAGAGTCTAGATACATGAGTACTAGAGCATTCACATATCATCAATTCATTCTGTGTGGGGCCTTTTTATATGTCTGGATCAACAGAGTGAATACAGTGTTTCCTGAAGTTCAACCACATCAGGAGGAATTTCTATCTCTATCCAAGACTACTACAGGATCTTCCCAGTGACTTAGCATAAGGGGAGGAAACTGTACAGTATTCAGGCACTCCACAGCATCACACCACAAATCAACACGGTAGAAATGCACAGAGTCTAGAATTATGGCTCGGGTTATCATGATGCAGGAGTGAAATGTTCCTTCAGTTCCTGTAAATCAGTGAGTTCTTTTAACCATGCAAAAACATGCTGTGAAGGACTAGTCTTCAAGGCATAAAATGTCCCCCTTATAATGTTTGGCCATTAACTGTATTCTGTGGTCCTAATAAAATAAAGTACAATGATTTGGCATTTTGTATCTGTATAACTTTCATGATTTAGGACAGCTTTCCTTAAATATGACAGAAACCAAATGCAGCATGCCTTAAAGGAGAAAAAATGTACAATACTGACTTGGTGTAATGGCAAAGCCCCTTCATCAACTTCCACTACAGCCAGACCAAAAGGACTATATGCCCTTACTACACCGTGTCTCCTATTCTGCGGTACTGTTGTGTGGGTTTGTGTTTTTAAATGCAAGCCTGTCTAGCCTCAGAAAGAATGGCAATGAGCTCACATTCTGCTAGTTGGCAGTCTCAGGGAAAAAAAGGAATGCTGCTTTTCTAATGCTATCTAAAAAATTGTTGTATTTTCTTCTGCTATTAACGATAAAATATGTACGCCTTTAAGAATCATTCATGGTGGCTGAGAATACTCAACCAGTTATTACATAAGGGAGGGTTTGAGGGTAGGAAGATGGTAGCTAAAGCCTGTCACTGTCTTTCTAAGAATGGATATTTCCCAAGGAAATGCAGTTCATGTGGTGTAAGGAGGGATTTTCAAGTCTAAATTTATATTTACATTTTATATTAGTTTTGTAGAAATAGAAAAGAATTCTTATTTCAAACAATTGATGTTGGTTGGCAAGATATCAGCATGTCTAGATGTACTACAAACTTTAAAACAGTATTACTTTTAGTGTTTCGGATTAAAATTCTACCCTTTCTTCATCTCTTCCCTCCAAATCTAACTATGCATTCCTCCTTGCTCTCTTTTGCAATCATGGCTTCTTTTCTTCCTGTTAATACATATAACTATACACATTCCTAAATATATGAATATAGCCTGCTCAGTACTTAAATGCATATATTTTCATGGCTGACCACATGGTATTGGATAATCACCTCCTGGGCTCTTCCTTGAGGAAGACTATTTCTCTCCGTCTCAGTATTCTTTAGTTGCCTGTAGTTATTTCCATAAGGTTGAGACCCCCTGATCACCCTTCCCCCGTCAACACCACTCTATCATTATTAGTGATAGTGTATAATATTATTATCCATGTTTAGTTCAGGTTTGGTCAGCCATGTTGGCAAAACATTATGGGTGGAGCTTCTGCCATTCCTAAGAAACACAGTTTCAGAGAAAACGCCCTGACCCTCTGGCTCTCACATTCTTTCAGTTCTCTGCTATGTTGTAAATGTATCATCTGGGACTGGACTCCACACTATGCCTTTTGATTAGTTGTGGTTTTCTATAACCCTCTCTGTCTGTTACAATAAGAAGTTTTGTTGATGAGGAACAAAACTACACTTAGATGTGGATATAAGGACACATACTTAGACTACAGTTAGGGATTATGGTGGTGAGCTTTAGGTTCTCCTCCAAGAGCCATGATTCTACCAGCCCTGAATAGTTGATTAGTGTTCTAGTAGAAGGCATGCTTTCTATCCTGTTGTGAGAGTTTAATTAGAGAGCAATTGGTTACTGATAACAAATGAGCACCACTTGAGCACTCTTAGGGTTATTGCCCCATGCTTGTTATGGTTCAAACACATCATTGTGGGTAGGACTCTTGGTTTCTTCCCTCCTTTGCAAGTTTGCACATTGACTTTAGGTACCATGAAAGCTATTCCTCACATAGCAGGCTTTCAGGCAAGTTCTACCTCTATTTGAAGTACATTGTGCCTTCAGGAATAGTGATTTGCCTCCCACCTCTGGAAAGCAACCAATGATAATGGCAATCTTCCACAATGTTTTGGGAGACATTTGGGCAGCTCAGGCCAATAACTCAAAAGAAGTCTCATGCATAATGTTGAGTGTTTTGGTAGATGGATGGATGTCAGTGCTTTGAAACAACATTGTCAGACAAGAAGGAATATAGATGGATAGATAGATAGATAGATAGATAGATAGATAGATAGAGATAGAGATATCAAATGTTATAATCAAATGTATATGAATTATATATATATATATATATATATATATATATATATATATATATATATGTGTGTGTGTGTGTGTGTGTGTGTGTGTGTGTGAATGATATGGCATTTCTGTGTTGGTTAAAATAAATGTTGATCAGAACTAATTTGGTTTAAAAGGAACATTAACTTGCTGTAAAAAGGTCAGGCTACAAATATTCTGTTGGCAATTAACAAGTAAGATTTTCGCTTCATGTGTTACTTGGACAACTCAGCAAAGGGTACACTATATTGCTGTCTCTAGTCTTTTGTCCACAAAATATTTCAACCAATAAATTTACTTTTTATTCCTGATGATCATTGCTAGCATGAATCTTTTGATCTGTATATGAAAAATTATAGAATACAAGGTGAATAATAATTATATGGGTAAATGGAAATGATCTCTAGATTAGTATATAGTTAAATAATGTATCAGTGCCCACAACACATTAAGGCTGAAGTGAAGATAGAAGTGACTACTTTTGGTTGGAACTTTCTGATATTCAGTATCTGACTTGTAAATGGTTGGCCTTCAGTGAGACTGAAGTAATCATATTTGTAAATCAATTTGATATGACTTTTAAACGATGGCGATTTCTTACACAAATATTTTTAACTTCCTTTAAAACTCTTTGATGAGACTCTCATTTTCAAATTTGTCTAAATATTTATGAACAAATAGAGTACTTATTTCAGAAATCCTACCAAGAACAACTTATTCCATGGAGACCCCATAGGGAAATTGGGCAGGATGGTCACCACCATTGGTAATGAATGGGCCTACGAAGGGGTGGTCGATGAAAACAGATAAATACCACAAGATTTGAGGACTTCTCTGAGTGCTCTCCAAACCTCTCTGGCCTGATAATCATGCCCTATCACCTTCCTGTGGTGTTCCTCACCACCCTGGTCTCCACTAGTACTAAACAACAGAACAGGGGTTTTTCCCGCCTTGGGTAGGCCTGTTCTGCCCCTGGCTGAAGAAACTTCATGCCAAGAGATACAATTGAATAGAGAAAGCACCACTGAATCTACTTGAACCTTAGAAAATGTTAGCGTTTAGATTTGAAATCATTTTCAGAATGATTATGATTTTGTAACCAGGCTGTACAGAGCTAAAACCATGAACTAGATCCTTCAGTCTTAAGGAAACAGTAGCAAACACAGTGAAAAACAAATCAACAGAACAACAACAACAACAACAAAAACAACAACAACAACAACAAAAACTGGTTGAAAAGAAACTTGTAGAACTCACCTCCAGCAGAAATTCAGGGCATCAAGTGAGAGATGAGGTTGTCATGCTGTACTGGCTAATTTTGTGTCAACTTGACACAGCTGGAGTTATCACAGAGAAAGGAGATTCAGTTGGGGAAATGCCTCCATGAGATCCAGCTGCAGATCCAGTGACCAAGAGGGGAGGGGCCCTTGTGGGTGGGACCATCTCTGGGCTGGTAGTCTTGGGTTCTATAAGAGAGCAGGCTGAGCAAGCCAGGGGAAAAGAACATCCCTCCATGGCCTCTGCATCAGCTCCTGCTCCCTGACCTGCTTGAGTTCCAATCCTGCATCCTTTGGTGATCAACAGCAGTATGGAAATGTAAGCCGAATAAATCCTTCCCTCCCCAACTTGCTTCTTGGTCATGATGTTTGTGCAGGAATAGAAACCCTGACTAAGACACATGCCATAGTCAAAAACTCTGACCCAGAATTGTTCCTGTCTGAAAGAACTGAAGGGGCAAAAGTAGAGAAGAGCCTGAGGAAAAGGAGGTCCCGCGACAGGCTCAAAGTTGGATCCAGCTCACGGGGAGGTCCAAGGCCTGACACTATTCCTGAGGCTATAGAGTGCTCACAAACAGGGGCTTATCATGACTGCCCTCCAAAAGACCCAACAAGCAGCTGAAAGAGTCAGATGCAGACATTTACACCCAACCAATGGACAGAAACTACTGACCCCTGTTGTTGATCTAGGGAAAAGTTGAAAGAAGCTGAGGAGGAGGGTGACCCTGGAGGAGGACCAACAGTCTCAACCTGGGCCCCCGAGATATCTCAGACACTGGACCACCAACCTGGCAACATACACCAGCTGATATGAGGCTCCCAAAACATATAGAGCAGAGGACTGCCGAGTCTGGGTTCAGCGAGAGAAGATGTACTTAACCCTCAAGAGACTGGAGGCCCCAGGGAATGGAGAATTCTGGTGGGGGGTGGGAACATCCTTGTGCCTCTTGGAGAGGCAGGGGTGTGGAGGGTCGGGGAGATAAGAGGAGGTATGGGCTGTGGAAAAGTCAGAGAATGGACCAGGCAGGGGATAAAATCTGGAGTGAAAAAAAAAAAAGATTAAATAAAATTT
>NC_034592.1:117177941-117182204 GCF_900095145.1 Mus pahari | reverse complement strand
GAGGAGAGGAGAGGAGAGGAGAGGAGAGGAGAGGAGTAGTACAATGTGGGAATCATTGAAGGGTTTATGGGAGACCAACATTGTAGCTCAATGGGGTGTGACTGTATCCTTGCAGCTGACCTGGAGTCATACATGCCCACACATGCTATATAGAAAAGCTATAGTTTGGGTTGCCTGATTTTTTTTCTCAGGTTTAGTCCAATAGACTAGGCTGTCTGCACACATGTGGCAGTTTTGCAGCTGGGTCTTCTGTGGGACTCCTAAAGTGGGAGAATAGGCTTTCTGACTCCATTGCCTGCCTTTGGACCCCTTTCCCCTAACTGGGCTGACTTGTCCAGACACAATAGAAGATGAGTCTAGTTTTACTGCAACTTGATATGCCAAGGCTGGTTTCTGAAGAGAAGGGAAGGAAGGGTGGGCTGGGAAACAGTTGAGAGGGAAGGACTAGGAGAGGAGCAGAGTGATGAAATTTTGATTAGGATGTAGAGTATATAAATAACTTAATTAATAAGCACAGAGAAGAAAAGGCGATAAAAAGTGAGGTTAGGGACCTACTTGGCCCCTAGCAAGTCTTCAAATGAAAGTTTACAATGAGTATAAAAATCACCTACATATGACAGAAAACAGATCTCAAGATAAGAAAAATTATATTATAAAAGTAATAATTTAGACTTGTTTGTGTTTTTAATATTTTAAACACAAAATTAATTGAAAGTAAAAATAAAAATAATCTTACAACAACTTGATACCTAAAGTCTTATCCTTTGGTTTGGGTCTTAATATTTTATTTTAATATTTTAACAATTTAAAAAATGTATGCTTATTGGACTTTTGCCTGCATATAGGTAGTTGTATGATTATTTGATATATATATATATATATATATATATATATATATATGTATATATATATATATACATATAAATGATATGTTGAATATGTTATGAGATCTTAAGTTGTTTCTATACTGTATTTTTGTGTGCACCTGTGCATGTATGTGGATGTGGATATGTATGTGCATGTGCTTGTGTGTGTGTCTGAGATATGCCATGTCTACTCTCTAACAAGTCTGTGGATTCAGTTCTCTCTTTCACCCCTTATGTGGACTCCAGTTCTATCTCTGGTCATAAACATGTTGAGCAAGATTTCTCATGCTGAACCATCCATCTCACCAGCCATATTATCAACCCTGTATTGAATGGTTTTGTGGATCATATTCCTGTTATATGCTCTCATGTTTTCTAATCATGTCAGTGTTATATAAATGTTCCATTAAGGATTTGTCCCCACTCCTCTTGACAGACTTCACGTAGAGCAGGAATGAAAACCTGCTGCAGTCTGCTTTCTGTTGCTGTGATAAACATCGTACCCCAAAGCAACTTTGGAAAGAATTTATTTCTTTTTTACAAGTTACTGTCCATCATGGAGGGAATCCAAGCAGGCAGGCACTCTAGGCTTGAAGTACAAACCATACAGAAGCACTCCTTACAGGCTTGCTCTCAGGACAACATTCAGTTACCTTTCTTCTTAGATAGCTTAGCTCCACCTGCCTAGGGATGTACTGTCCACAGTGGGATGGGCCCTTCTGAACCAATTAGCAATCAAGAAAATGTCCCACAGACATGCCCACAGGGCAATCGAATGGATTCTTTTGTCCCTTTTGAGAGTCTCTTTGTTAACTCTGGACTGTGTCAAGGTGACATCTGAAGCAAACTAGAAGAGCCTCCCTGAGACTCATCTCTGGCACCTTTTGAAGCTACTCTTGTGCGTAAGTCACACTTTTCATTACTTCTTGAATATATTTGATTATATATATATATATATATATATATATATATATATATATATGTATACAACGTATACAAAGATCAAATATTTTATTATCATTTGTTTATTAATTACTCCAAGAAAATGATATTTAGAAGCAGACCTTTTGGCAATACACCAGATATGTCACAAACCTAAAACTAGTTGTAGCATTGACCACAGCATTCAGTTGTGCTTTTTGATCGCACAGAATCAATAACTTATCTATAATAAAACTCTAAATATCTTAGCCAGCCTTGGCTCAGGGTCTTCAGCGTAAATGTGGGCAACACCTGAAAACTATTGATAACTGATAGCACCACCACATATGACTATTAAATATGCATATAAACTTGGACTTGCTGGGACCTAGGACACTGTACTAGCAGAATGGTCTTTTTTGTTTTGTTTTGTTTTTTTGTTTTTTGTTTTTTGTTTTTCGATACAGGGTTTCTCTGTATAGCCCTGGCTGTCCTGGAACTCACTTTGCAGACCAAGCTGGTCTCGAATTTAGTAATCCACCTGCCCCTGCCTCCCGAGTGCTGGGATTAAAGGCATGTGCCACCACGCCCAGCATAAACATGAGTTTTATATAATTTCTAAGCATGTACCTTTTTTGTTTATTTGTTTGTTTGTTTTTTAAAGATTTATTTATTATTATATGTAAGTACACTGTAGGTGTCTTTAAAGACCACAGACGAGGGCCTCAGATCTCATTATAGATGGTTGTGAGCCACCATGTGGTTGCTGGGATTTGAACTCAGGACCTCTGGAAGAGCAGTCAGTGCTCTTCCGCACTGAGCCATCTCACCAGCCCCAGAATGGTCTTTTGATTTAAATAATTATCAGCATAGAATGGCATTTCTATCAGAAAAACATTGGGGAGACCTTCAGTAGATAAACAACACGACAAAGGACAAGTTACTCTGGCAGCATAAAGAGTGGATGGGCTGATCACTGCAATGAGCTCTTCCATCTTGTTCTGCTCATGACAGCCTTGGGTCTTGGGTCAAGTGAAATAGCCTTCTAATTCAGCCTGAAGGAGGACCTCTTCTTCAGCGGCCTCCTTATCTTTTATCAGTGTCAGCAACTGCAGTAAGCCTGGGGCTGGGCTACCCTCGGGCAGTCCAAGCTCTCTTTGAACTGACTTGTGGACTGCCCCAGCAATGACTTGCTCTAGAGGAGCCTGATTCACAACTTCTTTCTCAATTGCTCCTTTCTGAGCCAGTTTCTGTAATAAAGGCTCCAACCTTAGAACATAGGCAGATAGCTTTTCATCGTTCTTTTGGTAGGTAGTAAGGTATTTGACCTGCAATGCTCTAGGATTATCAATAATCCCAAATATTGTCTCAAGCGTCTTCAGATATTCTGCATCTATAATGAAGGGGTTGTTTATCTTGAGGACTCGAACAATTTCAAATGCTGGACCTCTAAGGCTCTCAATCAACCGCCTTCTTTTCTCTACATCTGACACCTGCCATGTTTTCATTACTTGGGAAGTATGAAACATCCAAGATTCAAATTCTTCTTCACCTGGTTCTGGAGGATCCCTGCCTGAGAACACACTCAACTTCTTGTACCTCAGATACTGCAGGGTGGACTTAAGGGCCTCATCTAATGCCTGTGCTAACATGGGTGCTCGAACTTCAGGGATCATTATGCCCTGGTCTAGGCCGAGAGGGTCATTCCGACTCCTAAGAACTCTGGTTAATTCACCCATCGTCGTGCCCTCTCCCTTCAAAAACTCATTTAATCTGCACAAAAAGTCACTATCAGCATCAGGAGGCTTAAAGATCACTCTCCAGACACCTCCTTTTGAGGGTATCTCCTTGGGGACTAGGGCACTGCCAGTCTCTTCTGTAAGCCCAATCAAGGCTACATTCTTTTTTTTTTTTTTAGTCTAAGAAGGACAAGTGTTTATTCTTTCTACTTGTATGAAATTAGGAATGCCAATTAAGACAATCAGTACTAAAACATACAACCCAATCATTTCGTGCACAATAAGAAATTTATCTCAAGTAAAACATATTAAAGACCTTGTCATAAGACATAAAAAACAAAACTACTAGACGAAAATTTAGAACTAGGTCTGGACAGTGATATCTTGCATCACCCCAAAGGTTCTGGGAACAAGGCAGGTAGGTAAGTGGTACTGTGGGATTGCACTGGTATGGGCAGCTTCTGCATAGGAGAGGAAAGAAGTATTGGGGAGGTAGCAGTCTAGAACATGGTGGAAAAGGTTAGTAAGCAAACATCTGAATAGATACTAATACCCAAAACATGTTGACAACATATACAACTCAGTAGCCAAAACCAAGCAAATCAAAGAGACAATTCTTTTTTTTTTACAACCATGAAACAAAATGCTTTATTACATAATTCACATAATACTTATTAAAGAACAATTCATGAAAAGTTAGAACATTGCAAGTTACTTTGTATTGTGGTATTAATTTT
>NC_034592.1:117164407-117176966 GCF_900095145.1 Mus pahari | reverse complement strand
GTTCTTTCCAGCTTCTGGCTATTATAAATAAGGCTGCTATGAACATAGTGGAGCATGTGTCCTTACTACCAGTTGGAAGATCTTCTGGGTATATGCCCAGAAGAGGTATTGTAGTCTCAGTGTCATGGTGCTCAGAGTATTTAAATCCTAAACTGACCAGAGCGCCGCTGGCTGCCGCTGCTCACAGTGATATGCACGCTCCTCTCTAACACGCAGAGGTCCGGGAGCCATCCAAAGCTTTGTCCGGATCTTCCGCCACGCCCTGTGCGTCCTGCTCCACTAGGGTCCCGAAGAACTGAAGAACTCCGCTACCAACTCCTTCATCCAGACCACGCCCGCCGACAGGCTCTGGAGAGGATCATCGTTGCCCAAGGACGCCTCACAGGACTCTTGTAGCAGCTGCAGCTACCCTTCACACCCGACATACTCACCGGAAAGCTCCATGGCGACCGCTCAGCTTCAACAGAGCGCCACGGAGTTGATTACATATTTTTAATAAAAAATAATCTGACGATTAAGGAACTTAGAGTTGCATGCACTATTCAGTAGCAAAATGCCAATTTCATATTACCTGATATTTTATTATTTAGTAACTTCCACTTTGGTTCCTTTTTATTACTCTTTTTCTTATTTTCTTCTTCTGATAAGCCACAAAGGGGAACATGTGTTTATATCATAGTCACATGAATGATCCTAGTAAATACATAATTCTCAAAAAGGCTAGCAAAATACAAAGCATGCTTAGAGATGTCACAAGCAACTTCACAGCCCTTACCGCTCCAGTGAAGACTCAGAATTACAAGAGGAAGGTCTCAAGGGCTGTCTAGCAAAGTTAATAACAGTTTTCTCTGGTGAAGTCTTCAGGCTGGTGAAGGAGGACATTTGTCTTTCTTATATCCTCTATCATGGGGAGAGGGAGGGAGAAAGCTTTATGAATTTATGCTCTAGTAGTCCTTGCAAACTCAAGAAGGACATGGAAGTTTCTGTGAATCTGCTTGTTTTCAATACCTAACGTGTGCCTGAGTGTTTCTGCTGAAATAGTCACTGCCTATCAAACACTTTGTTTTCTATTTTTCTTTTTTTTCCTTTTTTTAGGTTATGTGATTATTTTTTATTAGATATTTTCTTCATTTACATTTCAAATGCTATCCCGAAAGTCCCCTATACCCTCCCCCAACCCTGCTCCCCAACCCACCCATTCCTGCTTCCTGGCCCTGGCATTCCCCTGTACTGGGTCGTATGATCTTTGCAAGACCAAGGGCCTCTCCTCCCATTGATGGCCAACTAGGCCATCCTCTGCAACATAAGCAACTAGAGACTCAGTTCTGGGGGGGGGGGGCACTGGTTAGTTCATATTGTTGATCCTCCTGAATATCTGCTGTTAATAGATTCATGATGTTTTAAATAGCCTCACAAATTATTTCTATTAGTCTAATTTGCACATAAAGGTTTCACACTGATGGTTTTATGATGTTAATGCTTAGTGATTTTTAGCTATCTAATCAAGTATCTAAATAATGAAATTAATTGGCATTATAGTTTGGATCTGAAATGTTTTCCAATGGTTATGAATTAAAATCTTGGTCTCTAGCAGGTCTTGTGTCAACACAAGTGTACCAACTTACTCTACTATGCATATCCAGCACAGCGATCTTCTTTATCACCTGCCCAAAAGCAATAATCATGGCCTGAGCCCTTCAAAATGATGAACCAAAGCAAAACTTTTCTCTTTATAAACTTGCTTACCTTAGACATGTATTGTAGTAGTGGGAAATGGACTAACATAAATGAGTTGTCTTCTGTCTTAACCCAATGAATAGTTCTCATGTTCTCACTTGTAGGTCTTATAGAGCATGGGAAGTTCACTCAGCTAAGAAGAGAATGCAGAAGGCTTTTGTGATAGTTTGTATATTCTTGGACCAGGGAGTGGCACCATTTGGAGGTGTGACCTGGTTAAAGTAGGTGTGTCACTGTGGGTGTGGGCATAAGATCCTCACCCTGGTTGCCTGGAAGTCAGTCTTCCACTAGCAGCCTTTGGATGAAGACATAGAATTCTCAGCTCCTCCTGCACCATGCCTGCCTGGATGCTGCAATGCTCCCACCTTGATAGTAATGGACTGAACCTCTGAACCTGTAAGCCAGTCCCAATTCAATGTTGTTTTTTATAAGACTTGCCTTGGTCATGGTGTCTGTTCACAGCAGTAAAACCCTAACTAAGATAGCTTTGTTGTTCAATTCTCCATGTGGATGTACATCAACTACTTGCTATAGCATACTTACTCTAGATTTTGGTTTGAGATCAACCAAACCAAGGCTGGTAGTTAGAGCTTTATGCCAAAGGAGGGAAGAGATGTGTATTTGAGTCTTGACTGAATTCAACATCCCTGCCAGCAGAGCTGAAAACAAAGGCCAGAATCCAGCTGATTCTTCTCTTTCTCAAGGGACTTTATCTTGGGCAATAACAGTGCTATCTTTAAGTCCTGAGTTGGTTTAAATAAACAAGGTACCATTTTCAAGCTTAGCCTTTCATTTAGACCCCAATGCTTATTCCTGTGCTACTCTGGTTACTGTGGAATTTTGCGAGTTTCTGATGGAAATATGCAACACCCCTATAACATATATTTTGGATTATGTTTCCCATGTCTCATTGTTTCCTTGATTCTTCAGCTATTTTTCATTAAACTGAGAATTTAAAATAACCTTTCGATCTAAAGAAGTTACCCTTCCTTCCCCATGCCTATCACTGACTTATCCCCCTGAACCTTTTTGCTGCCATTTCAATAGTATGAGAGAAAGAAGCGACATAATTCATCATGTTGTTCCAAATAAATTTCATGTTATTGGAAGCTCTTGACGTCTTTTGAAATTGAAAACTTTTGACACATCCCAAATTCTTTCCCCAGGCACCTGCTGCACACACTTTGCCAAAGTACTGGCCAGCTTTGAATGCTGTAAGCTTAGAGTGCCTTTCATCCTGTGCTATACACTTCACATGCCAGCTATATTACATCGTATGCATTGCATTCTTATTTATGGATAGACACTGTGAACATGTAGATCTAAAAACAATAACCTTTACCATGTGTCAAATACATATGAGGTCATGAACATTTTGCTAAGTCTTCTATTGCTTTAATTTGGTTGAATTCTCATAAATGAGAACTACTCCATTTTTCCAAAGAGGAACCCATTGTCTGTCCGATTTAAGCCAAGGTCTTCAGGTTTGTGAGAGAGACCAGAACGGTATCTAGGCTGCAAAGACCAGAGCAATCATTTATAAAATCTCTGCCTGGCTGCTGCTCATTTGCATGTGTGTTTACCGAGGAAGTAGGGTAAGATGGTGTTTTCTCTCTTGTGTTGGAAAATGAGGAGAAATACGAAGACTCTTGGAGACTTGCACATGAAATTGTCAAACAGTGTGAGGCAAAATAAATGTGTGTGGGAAGAACTCCAGTAACTCAGAGTTAAGAATAAATTATAAATGGCCACATGGAAATGGATCATAGTGTCTGGTACGAGGGATGGTTTTCTAATCATTTTTATGAGGAGAAACAAGTTCATCAATTACAGTCCTCTGCCTCCAAGTCAATCTCTGGTATCATGTCTGTGTCTAAACAAGGGCCTTTTCTTTTTCCACACTGTAAATGTGCCTTGAGGTGTGTTGGCACTTCCCAAGTCTGTGGTCTCAAAGGCTTGTTCCAAGCACCTGTGGGTCTGAAGCCCTGACCCCTTCACTCTACCTCACAGGGCAGTGATTTCTTGTTCATCTCTAGATTCATCTAAACTCACTCTAGCCAGTGGTCACCATGACAAAGTGCTATGTGGGACTGTCTTAGTTTCCCCAGGGAAGACAAATGAGCTGATGCCCCAGAGAAAAAGGCTTCCTGGAACCACATCTAGATCTTGCAACTTTCACTCTCATCCCTCCTCTCTGCCAGTGATTTCTCATCTCTGAAATTTCCTTTTCTAGTTATAAAAAAGGAGTTGGCATAATGAAAATTCTATAAAACATAGGCCCCAAAGTGTGTGTAAACCTCACATCAGAAATATGTTTTAGCTTTAAATAGACTTTATTCACTGTAGGGAAATATGATAAAAACTAAAATGTGATTCATGTCCTCTAAGATACTTGGAAATAAGCTCTTGGGTACTCTCTGACTAAATATGTTCATGAAAGCCATATAGTGTTTATTTTCTTAAAACTTTAATACTAGGAACTTGAGAGATGGCACAATGATTAATTGCACTGGCTGCTATTCCAAAGGACCCAGGTTTGATTCCCAGCACCCAAATGGGGGCTCACAACTGTCTGCAACTCCACTTCCAGGGATTGAACACATCTTCTGGGCTCTGCAGGCACTTCATGCTCATGATACTAAACTGATATGCAAGCAAAACATCCCTACACATAAAATGACATAATAATTAAAATTTAAAATGGTTATTATTATTGCTAGAAAACTCAGCTAACTAACACTTGACAATATATAGACATGACCTCATAATTGTTACTCATTCTATCCTGTCATCATTTGTTTAGTTTTTGTTGCTGTTTTTTTGTTGATGGGATCAAGGCTAAGAGCTACCTCATTCATGCTAAGTTTCTGCTCTGCCAGTGAGCCACATATCTAGAGCAGTATTGTTTTCTTGTTAAAACATTTTGTATTGCATCCACTAACTGGCAAAATACAATAGCTCTTACACATATGTAAGTACACAGAGACATGATATTGTTCTCCATCTACATACACATGGAAAACTGGTAGTAAATGTGAAAATGTGTAGCCAGGACAATTTCATATTTTTTGTGGTAACTGAAAAAGACCATTTGAAAAGAAGTATAGCATTTCTAATAAATGTAAAGTTGCTTCTAGCCAGAGAAACAATAATTCTATATTGAGTTTTATGTAGCCTAAATACCTGAAACTGTACCAAATATAGCATGCTTAAAAGTCAGGTCCATGATGTTTGAAAGAGCAACACCTGGCTAACAATGTCTATGACAATCAAGAAACAAGCACTTAATCTACTGTGTGGTTTCTGTTAATGGGCACTGAAAAGCAATCACATCAGGAGAAATGGCACAAGAATACTCATGAATGCTAGCATGCATGCAAATAAAAATACAGGGAAAATACAAATGTCTAGAGAAACACATGCAGGTAGCAAAAGTATAAAACTCCAAAGAAAAATTATAGACCACTAATTTTCATGTAGATGAAACTTCTGGAAAAAAATGGAGGGTAAAGATAGCTTCGACTCTACATGTCTGGTATTTATGACAAGCAATGGGAAAACAAATGTACACAAATGTCACCATTATGTGCTGAATGTAGGTAGTAGGACAGGGTGATGACATAGTCATAAAAACAAAACAAAATAAAAAATAAAACAAAAAATAAAAAATAAAACAAAACAAAGCTCTCAAAACCACAAATGCTATTCAGTTGTTTCATATACTCATATGCTTTATCTACAAAGCATCTCCCCAGGGTGCATGCTTTCAGTACAGCCCTGTCCATTACAAAATAAGATGTGATACATACGTGAGTGTGTGGCTGAGTACTCCCTACACGTGTACCTGTATTCCAATAAGACCTCACATACCAATCATACATATGTGTAGTGTGGTGAGCATGACTGTAAATTACTTTAAATTTTCAGCAAAAGCAGTTTGTTTTTGTTGGTTTTTTTTTCTTTTTTTTTTTAGCCAATTTAGAAAAAATGCTTTCTGATGTGTTTCTCTCCCTCCATGTCCTTTTAACAGGGTTTATGAGATATGTCTGACTTACTTCCTTTTTTTATCACTGCACATTTCCTATAACTTTGTAAGGCACACCTACCGTTCAGTCCTTTTCTGCTTTGCTTCATCATTGTCTATGAAAATCACATGGACATACTTTAATAACATTTGTTATTAACAGACTTTAATTTTAAATCTGTTAACTAAGATACAGGGTGTTCAGAATGTACTTGAGTCATAAAGAGGCCGGAAATCTGCTTTTCCATCTCCTGGAAATGTCTAATGAAATACCAAGCAAAAAAGACCCGCCTAATTGCAATTTCCTGTAACTTAGAGTGGCTTTTAATAAAACTTACTCTTTTTATGTTTTCCTATGGCCTGCCTTCTGGATTGTGTGATTTGACATCAGAAATTGCTTAGATGAGATTATTTCCTTGAATTTTTATTCCCAGGATATGTGCAGTCATATTCTTTTTCCACAATGAAAAAAAATTAATATAACACTCAAGAAATCAATGGAGCACAGTCCCACCAATTCTTAATAATTACAAGGAGGTTTGCCCTGACTCTGGAAACAAAGGATACATTAAAGGAGGTGCAGTGTATTCAACTGGGAAAAAGGAGAGTCCAGTTATGACAATGAGACCCTAGAAAAAGTCCAGCTGAGTCCACTGGAAAGAGCAGAAATACTTTTTTCTGTTAACTGCTGCTGGCTTGGCATTCCTGGGGTTTGATAACAATGGTATATTAAATTAAATACCACTTAGAGGGAGAGACTGTTCTGAGAACCTATTCACTTCCCAAGTGATGAATTCTAAAGGTTTTGAATGTCTTCCATAAATCTAAAAGCACTAGGTTAGAGTAGTTAGGGGACAGAAAAAATATACATGTTTGGGTACTTTTCTACCCTGAACTCCTCATACAAAATTCACTATAACAGACTACATGGGAGGAAGCCATCTAGGACATAGATATGTGAAAGTACCTATAGAATTACCCTTGGTGGGTGAAATGGCTAATTTTAGACTTTAAGAATAAAGAATTGACAAATTCTTTAAAAAAGAATAATAAAAAAATATAATTTAATAAAATTGCAAAGCTTCTGTAAGGCAAAAGATACTGTCAACAAGACAAAAAGGCCACCAACAGATTGGGAAAGGATTTTTACCAATCCTAAATCTGATAGAGGACTAATATCCAATATATACAAAGAGCTCAGGAAGCTGGAATCTATAAATTCAAATAACCCCATTGAAAAATGGGATACAGAGCTAAACAAAGAATTCTCAACTGAGGAACACTGAATGGCTGAGAAACACCTGAAAAAATGTTCAACATCCTTAGTCATCAGGGAAATGCAAATCAAAACAACCCTGAGATTCCATCTCACACCAGTCAGAATGGCTAAGATTAAAATTTCAGGTGACAGCAGACTCTGGTGAGGTTATGGAGAAAGAGGAACACTCCTTCATTGCTGGTGGGATTGCAAGCTTGTACAACCAGAGACTGGAAATCAGTCTGGTGGTTCCTCAGAAAATTGGACATAGTATTACTGGAGGATCCAGCAATACCTCTTCTGGTCATATACCCAGAAGATCTTCCAACTGGTAATAAGGACACATGCTCTACTATGTTCATAGCAGCTTTATTTATAATAGCCAGAAGCTGGAAAGAATCCAGATGTCCCTCAATAGAGGAACAGATACAGAAACTGTGATACATTTGCACAATGGAGTACTACTCAGCTATTAAAAACAATAAATTTATGAATTTCTTGGGCAAATGGATGTATCTGGAGGATATCATCCTTAGTGAGGTAACTCAATTACAAAAGAAGTCACTAGATATGCACTCCCTGTAAGTGGATATTAGCCCAGAAACTTAGAATACCCAAGATACATTTTGCAAAACACAAGAAAACCAAGAAGGAAGACCATCGTGTATCCACACAATGTGTATCCACACTTCATGCCTCCTTAGAATAAGGACCAAAATACCCATGAAAGGATATAGGTACAGAGACAAAATTTAGAGCTAAGATGAAAGGATGGACTATCCAGAGACTACCCCATCCGGGGATCCATCCCATCATCAGCCACCAAACCCAGATACTATTGTGCATGCCAGAAAGATTCTGCTGAAGGGACCCTGATATAGCGGCCTCTTGTGAGGCTATGCCAGTGCCTGGCAAACACAGAAGTGGATGCCCACAGTCAGCTATTGGATGGAACACAGGGCCCCCAATAGAGGAGCTAGAGAAAGTACCCAAGGAGCTGAAGGGGGCTGCAACCCTGTAGGTGNAACAACAATATGAACTAACCAGTACCCCCTGAGNTNNTGTCTCTAGCTGCATATGTAGNAGAAGATGGACTATTTGGCCATCATTGGGAAGAGAGGCCCCTTGGTCTTGCAAACTTTATATGAACCAGCACAAGGCAAGGCCAGGGCCAAGAAGTGGGAGTGGGTGGGTAGGGGAGCAGGGGCAGGGGGAGGGTATAGGGAAATTTCAAGATAGCATTTGAAATGTAAATAAAGAAAATATCTAATAAAAAAAGACTAAAAAAAAGAATAAATGTTTTAAATGTTTTAATATTTCCTCAGATCAGTAGAAACATATTTCTGAATGTCAGAATTGACTTATTAAGTGTGAATGACATCATGGCGCCTGATTTGTATTTCTTCCTAAGAACTCAAGATTCCCTTAATCTATCAGGAAATTTGCAGAGCACCTGCATATTCCTGATGTTCTGAAAATTCACAATCATCAGAGCGTTTTACTTCCATTACTGTTTGCTTGCTTTTCGCTTTTTTATTCCCTGAACTCCATATTACCCAGTACAATTAGTTGAATATCAAGTAACCTTCCTGCCTCACATAGGTGGGAATAAAATAGGTGTGTCCATGAGAGGTGTGTCCTACCAGGTCAGGCTCAGGCTCATAGTTTGGAAAATACACATTTTACTGAATTATGTTGATACCACTTAAATCTTAAAACTTATGTCAGAAAGACAATTTTCCTTAGAAAATTAGTAGCTTGCAATAAGTTTTGTAAATATCTTTACCTCCATATTTTAATCATTTTTTTCAGATATTCCTTTTATATATATATTTATGATATACTATGCTTTACGTTTAAAGAATGTTCTTGCTCTTTGTGTGTGTACATGTGTGTATATGTGTATATGCATGTGTGTTCATGTGTGCATTTGTGTGTATACATTTGTGTGTATGTGTGTACATGTACATGTGAGTTTATATGTCTGTGGATATGTATGCATATGTGCACAGGTGTGTATGTATATGTATGTATGCATGCATGTATGTGTGTGTTTGTGCATGTATATGTGTGTATATATGTGATCATGCATGACTATATGTATATGTGTATGTACATGTGTGTACACATGTGTTTGTATGTGTACATGTTTCTGTTTGTCTGTCTTTAACTCTCTTAAATGTAAATGTACATACATGCCCAGGAAACCTTGCTCAAGTTCATTTGTCCTCTTGTCTTTAGAATTTGTTTTCTTTTAGCTTAATCTATCATATTGCATTTTTAATTTCTAAGGTCAATTTCTTTGTTTCTAGGTGTTCATCTATGATAATAAAAATCCTGGTCTTATTGGTTTGATTTTAGTAAAAATATCTTTTCAAGCAGTCATACTGTATAATTTTATTTCAAATGTTTCCCACAATAAGATAACTCCCATATGCCAGTATTTGGTTTGATTCATTTTGGAGGGAGTTTCTACTTGTCTGCTCCAAAAGGGAATGGTTCTCCATGTGTTCAGGTGTGACCTGAATTTTGTGTGTGTGTGTGTGTGTGCCATAAATTTTGTAACTGGTTCAGGTTTAACTCTTTCAACCAGACACTAAAATGCTCCAAGTTAAACTTAAAATGTTTTTATATAAATGTAACACATGCATGCACCATTCACCATGTGGCTCCATTTCCAAGATATTTTCACGTATTACTTAACTTAGCTCCTCTTCCTTATTTATTATGAATTCCAGACCCCTTGTTATATTTTGTTTCCTACATCAATCTACTCCTCATCACCAGCAAAGACTATATTCACATTTTAATTACAGTGTGGAAGAGTTAACCATGTAAGTCTGGTGTTTAATTTGAAAAGAATAAATTAACAATAATAACAATGGATCAGTGTCTATTGTATGAACATAAATGCTATTTAATTTTGATAGTTTTAATTACTATGAGATTTCTGCATATTTTCTCACACATGAAATATTTACTGACCATATATCCTCTGTATATTCCTTGTTCTGGTGATGAATTTGTTGTAATATGTGCTATGGTTTCAATTTATTTTTGCTTTGGATAAAATTATGTCATTTAATATTTCCTGTATGTAAAAAAAAATGAAGCCAAGTAGACACCATTTTTGCAATGCAGAATTGAAGGAGTTTAATTAATCTGTGGTACATTTATCAATACCTTGTATGCCAATCATTTAGTTCAACAACTTGTTTCTCTCTTTTGTGTCGTTCCAGACTGTTATCCTTGGCATATTTTCATGACATAGGTCTACAAAAATGAGTAAAATCTGTGTCAGAAGAAGAGAAACACACATACACACACACACACACACACACACACACACACACACACACACAATATGGGTTCAAATGGTTTCCTGTAGCCCGGCGGGGAGGTACACTCCTTTAATCCCAGCACTTGGGAGGCAGAGGCAGGCAGATTTCTGAGTTCGAAAAGTGAGTTCCAGGACAGCCAGGGCTACACAGAGAAACCCTGTCTCGAAAACAAACAAACAAACAAACAAACAAACAAACAAACAAATGGTGTCCTGGGTCTGGTCCACCACAGGGCTAGGACCATTGTGGAGGTGGATGGAGTTTGACTGTGGTCACCCCTAGCTGCTGCTGCTGCTGCTGCTGCTGCTGCAGCCACAGGGCTTTGGGCTGTGAGAAGTAGAGGCCATGGCCACATGGAGAGGGGGGAAGGGAATGCAGAGAGAGGGGGAGCAAAAGGGCAAGAGAGAAGCAAGCAGGAAGCCAGAAGGAAGCAGGCAAACAGCCCCATTTATAAGGGGCTAGGCCTACCTGGCCATTGCAGGTGTGCAGGTGGAGTCCAGACAGAATACAAGGGACTTGGGGCATTGCCCTACATGACTGATGGCCACAGAATTATGGAGCTGGGGCCTCCTGTCAGGAGCCTAGTGTCTGGGAGCATGGCAAACAGGCCCTCTGTCCCTTTCAGGAACACCTGCTGGGTGTCCTGGGTTTAAACCTAGCTCAACCAGAAAACATGCTGCCTGTCACAGTTCTACAACACACACACACACACACACACACACAAAAACACAAACACACACACACGCATGCACGTACACACGCACACACACATGCACATGCACACGTGCACACACAGAGTGGGGGAGAGAATAAATTTTTGATCATGTCTGCTCACATTGCATTGGAAGAGTTCAATGGGGGGTGGGTAAGGCAAAAACTACAAGTCACGGAGGAAAGCTTAACCTGCTCAAGTAATCTACTGAAGTGTAAATCTGATATGCTGCACTTAATACCTATATTCAGATTGAGGTTACAGGCCTGGGACACAATCATCAGCAATAATCAATAAACATCTGTCCTGGGCTGGAGAGAAGGGTCAGCCATTAAAGGCTAGGCTCACAACCAAAAATAAACATCTGTCCTGTTACTCACAAATAGTTTTGTCTCCTAATCAAGAAAACTATTTGCAACAGATTGAGACCATTATAGAAAACCATGACCAATCAAACTGCAGAGTTGTGGACACCAGTTCCAATGGATACATCTAAAAATCACTTAAGGTTTAGGGACTACTGTGAAAGAAGGTGCAAAAAGATTGTAATATCTGGAAAACCTGGGAGTTGACTGTTATATTTGCCTCCTAATAATATTAGAAAATATACCCATAGAGTCTCAACAACTTTACTACCCATACATGAGCTGAATAAAGATAATAGCAAATAACATGATAAATTGAACAGATAAACGCCTCTGAGGCCTCACCCCTACACAGAGAACTACAAGCAACCGAGGAAAGCTGGGAGTGGCCGAGGTGGCCTTCCCAGGGAAGAGTTTACCAATTGGTCGTTCAGTGCCAAATGGTCAGCCTTAAAATTACTCACATACAACTGAGGGTAAAACTTGGAAGGTCCTTGACAGCGAGCAATCATCTCCCCAGGAAGAAGAAAGAGCTTGTGTAACAACTGTCACAATTTGGAAGTAAAAAGAGTTTCCCTAAGAAGCAATGTTTGCTAGATACGGCACTATTCAAGTAGATCCTGCATTGTACTTTGGTAGACACATTTAAGGTATTTAAGAAATAATTGAGAACTTATAGGAGAAAGTGAGACATGGGTTGCTAGTTGCCTCTGACTTAGAAAACGTGACACCATACAACCATCGTGAAGGTTTGAAGTTGGAAGAATCATTAAGCAGCACCATGGTCCCAGTGTTCTTGCCTCCTGGGAGATATCTCAGACTCAACAGATAAAATGATTGAATAATGATTGTATGTAACCCCCCCCAAACACATCAGTGTGATGGGCTTGTGTAAATAATAAATTAGTAAAATTGGCCTGAGTCAGTAGTAGTAGTAATAGACTCAGAGTACTTTATCACTTCTAATGTCTGCACAATGATCAAAGTATTAGAACTACATCATAAATAAGAAAAATATCAAGTTGACTATTGGATTTTCAGTTGTTAACTGAACAGAAATTGAACATCACCTTGCAATGGTAGAAACACGTGTTCAAAGAACACACATGATATGCACTCACT
>NC_034592.1:117114513-117163602 GCF_900095145.1 Mus pahari | reverse complement strand
AGAAAGAAAGAAAAAGAAAAGAGAAACATGCGTTCATAAGTTTGGGCTTATTCTATGATCTCATTATCATTACAGTAGATAAATAATACTATTACTCTTTCATGATATTCATAATTATATAAGACATCAAAAGCTAGTGTACTAATATTTTCATTTATTAGGATACCTTGAATACTAATTTCATTTGCTTCAATTATGCTAAAGAAAATTGCATACATTATCATGAAGATTTCTACCACCAAAGATCACTTTCTAACAAAGGCAAAGAATTTAACGGAATAGAGCTGGTGGAGACCAACATGGATAATGAGAAATTCAGTATGCATGTTTATTATCATTTTACTTATTAATTATTTCATGTTTTTAAATGTTATTTTAATCTGTTGAACAAAAATATAAATCGGTTCTATAAATATGAAATAAAAATAGGCACAGAAGACAGCTATTGAGTAATATTTGATGGACCAGATTTGATTTTGGAGTCTTTGGACAGTATTGCATGGGTCAGGTCTAGCGTTTGTTCTGCAATCTATCTGCTATGGTCAGAGGCATTTGGCTTTTATATGGTAAATTGCAAACTGATGCTGTTTAAATATATCTATAACTCCATCACCTCACAAATATTTTATTCCGTCATACTATCTAAGTACCTTGTATAGCCACTTTAGCCACAGTAAGACTTCTTACTGTGATATAATATATAAATATATAAATATTTCATGATAGAAATATTTCTTTTGATACAGAGACAGCATATTATTTAACTTTAGAAACACACTAGAAAACAAGTGGGACTTATGCTATCAGTTGGTCTTAGGTGATAAGCAACAGAAATTCATCTATGCTAACTGAAGGAAGCAACCAAATGAAGAGTAGTCAGGTATTGTAAGTGTGTTACTTGACAGAACTCTCAACATTTGACATTTGACGATTGCTCATGAGTTGATTGATTTGGAGTTTCCCTAATTGTCAGAAGGAAGAAGTAGGAAGAGAACAGGAGAATCTTTTTATATGGAAACAAAAAAAAAGTTGTCATAAACTCTTTTAAACTTCACAAAAAAAGCATGGCAGAATAACCTTAACAGAAAATTAGAGCAGAAAAGTAAGACATAAGAGTGTTACAAGTAACTGGAGCTAACCATGACCCAACAGTCAGGGGAGTATCACTAGTCCACACGAAATGAATGTTCTGGATAGTAAGAAATTCCAAATCCCTTTTTCTCACTGCGAATTAGAATTGCTCTAGACATTCTAGCTGATGTATTATGACTCAGAAAGGAATTCACACATTGTAGAAGAGATGAAAAGCAAAGACCCAAGTGAGAACTTACTGCTATCACTATTACCCTGCTGAATGGACATGTTTAATATCATGACTTATTTTTATACTCATAGACCAGTGTATCTCTCAGTTTCCATCAGAGAAGCTTCCATTTAGAGAAAATGGTGATTAACAGAGACTGACAACTCACAAAGTTGCTGTGAACAAGTGGCTGCAGAATTTTTTTTTTCTTAACAGAACATATATACACCAGCCCCTTTCCCCAAGGCTCAAGGATCATTATAGAAAAGGGAATAAAATGTATAAGGGTTGGTGGGTGACTACAAGGAAACACTGTCTTCTGGAGACAGCACAACAGTTTCACATATGAATATATGAACTCACAGCAGTTGGAACAGCATGCACAAATCGTGTAAGCCTAATTATACAAAATCATAACATGAAGATAAAAGTTGGGCATGAAGTCCCAGCCATAGCTGAGGAGCTATTGGCATTTATCGGCATCTAGGAATAGAGAATTAGGTGTGTGTGTGTGTGTGTGTGTATGTGTGTGTGTGTGTCTGTGTGTTTTAGCATGTAGCACATGATAGGCTAGCTGTGTTCCAGTGGAATGCCATATATCCAAGAATATTTGAGAATCACAAATTGGTTTGGGAGGAAGAAAACAAAAGGACACATATTTGGGATTGGTAAGGAAAATGGCATACATTTGTGAAGAATTTGAGAAGGCAGGTTGAAATTGTATACAATTCTCAAAGAACGAAGATCCAGGTTCTGTCTTTCCCAAGTAACTAAATTATCTATTTTGTTCATCTCAGAAAGGTGACTAGAAATGGAGAAATTTATTAGAAAGGTTTATGAACTTGATCTGAGTGACCTAAAATGACTTAAAATACACTATCACTCTCAAATCTTTCATAGGTAACTAAAACTCCAGAACCCCAAATTTAACTGAACAAAAGGTATAGTAAGCCAATTGGATTCAGAAAAATCACATACACACACCACTACTACCACTGCCACCACACCAACACACACACACACACACACACACACACACACACACACACACACGGACACCACCATCACCACACCAACAGATAAACACCACATACACAGACACGCTCACATGCATGTACACATACCACATATACACACCCCATGCACATATGCACATGATACACACATACACACACACTATAATAATATACACAAATGTATACACCACACACACATACGCACAACACACAAATACATGTAAATACACAGATGCACACATGTTTGAATGCATGCATACAAAGACACATGTACTCCTTTATTTAAATTTTAAAAAATTAAAAATCTTCATATGAGGTAATGTCTTTCTTTCCAAACATAAATGGTAAACCCCATGTGAAAATGAAACAGGTATAGTATAATGAAAGCAGAGACATAAAAATTAAGAGGAAAATTACAATATAAAACCGTAAATAAACCATAGACTTCCCATCATGTATGCTGTCCCAATACTTACTAGACCAGAAACAATGCATTTATCTATTTTAAATGTAAATGTAAGGATCAACTGAGGATAAATTTTCTTTTTAAGTTGAGAATATAATGTTTTAATGAACTATATAAATTACCAGGACTCAAAGAATTACAGTTTTACCAATCAATCAATGTTCTACTATAAGCAACCATAGAAAACAAAATAAAATAATATTTAAATGATTTTTTTTTAATCCTATGGTTTCATCGGTTAAAAAAAAACCTATTATAAAACTACAGCTTAACATCTAACCATCCAAGGTATTGGTTTTCATTACAATCATTTTTACTTGTGGTAGAAATTAATTTATCCTTTAATTAGGATGAAATATGTATAAAGCTTGTTTGGTCTTGTTCTGGTCTTCTTTGTTCTTGTCCCATTTATTTTCTTAGTTCTGCACTTTACTATTAATGCAGAGGTACTTGAAAGGAAGAAAGAAAAGATGCTTTTTTCCAATCAGCTACAGTATCAGGTAAGCAGCCATGAGATTACTAAAGCCAAGATTACAAGGGGGCCACTCTGGGCCTCTTCCAAAGCCACTGAAGGAGAGATAAAACAGTACCTCGCCTTAAACCAAGTAAAAAGAACCATATTTTCTTTCATCTTCAAACAAAAGGGAGAGAAGTTTATCCATGCACACCTGCAGCTGGGGTAATTTTGACTTTTCTCATAATTCTTGCCAAACCCAAAATCTGGACAAAGAACATGAAGAAGGCTAGTGTGCTATTTGACAATGAACACTTTCTTATTCTCTTTCGTGAATTCTCTGGAAGATGTGAGAGCAGAAGGGGCTGGAGAGATGACTAAGCAGTTAAAAGTGCTTGCTATTCTTCCATAGGGCCTAAGTTCAGTCCCCAGCACCCCCATACAACTGTTCACACCTGACTGTATGTAGACCCAGCTTATGGGAGCATAATGTCTTCTCTATTCTTTGTGGACACATACACACACACACACACACACACACACACACACACACACACACACACGAAAATAAAATGATATCCAAATAGATGAAGGTTATGGAAAAAACTCATTCAAAGAGTTTCAAAGAGATTCTATGAGGTTCTATGTCTGTCTGCCTGTCTGTCTATGTAATTGCTTGCTTGTTTATTTAATTACCTATTTGTTTTTCTATCTATTTGCTTGCCTATCTATCTATCTATCTATCTATCTATCTATCTATCTATCTATCTATCTATCTTCTATCTATCTATCTATCTATCTATCTATCTATCTATCTATCNATCTATCTATCTATCTATCTATCTATCTATCTATCTATCTTCTATCTATCTATCTATCTATCTATCTATCTATCTATCTATCTATCTATCTACCTGTCTGTCTGTCTATTTATAGGCAAGGTCCAATTATGAAGCCTTAGGTGGCCTATACTTGCTTAGCTGGCCTCAGACTCACAGAGGTCTGCCTATCTGTGACCTCAGTGCTGGAACTAAAGGTGTGTGCCACTGCTCTCAACACTGTAATGTCTTATCAGAGGAATAGAAATGACTTTCCTCAACAGTCTCTATCTCTGGAAATCATATAATGTATTTCCCCAGGATCAACATGACAACATATTTCCTGAGAAATGCTTCCTTTGAATGGTGCACTGAAGACAGAGACAAAAGACTGAAGGATCACCGCCTTCCTAGGAATTTCTAAGGGCCAATGAGACAAACATAACTTCAAGTCTTTGGAAGACTTTAATTCTGTTTCACATGTGAATGTGGCTTTCTATGGGAACTTTATTAAAGATGTTATAGGTTCAAAGTGAGTTCAAAAGAGTAAATCCCATTCTTTTTGTCTGTTCCATCTCTGACACTGAATGTAGAGTTCGGGGTCCCTAAGGTTAGTAAATGAGATTTATCTCCTAGAAGAACACTTACCTCATACAAAAATGAGTATATAGTGAATATCAAATAATACATTTGCAGAGCTTGCATGCAATATGTCTTAAAATAATACTACATAGCAAAAAATTCTTACTACATAGAAGCAAATTTTTCTTCATTAGGAATTGCTAGACAAGAAAAAAAAATCTCAGTTCTCTAACTCACAGAACGCTAAAATTTAAATATATAAATACTCCCCTTAGGCCCTGTGATTCTCACCAAGTAGATACTGTTCCTTATTAACCTTTTAATAAGTAGACCAGATAATAGGTTTCTCTGTGGCTTATCCTACATGTGTGTCATTGCACTTTGTTCATATGACTTCATCCTGACATTTTATCATAGCAATAAAATGGTGACTTATATACACAGTATACTACTAGAAAGCAATGAGCTATTAAACCATGTGACAATGTAGACTATGCTACATGCAAAGAGCCAACTCATGCCAATATATTGTGTCTGAATCGTTGATATAGCTTTTGTTTGTTTGCTGACAGGAGCATGGTATAGCTGTCCCCTGAGGAGCTCTGCCAGCAACTGACTAATATAGATGCAGATACTCAAGCCAACCATTGGACTGTGCCCAGGGACCCCAGTGGAAGAGTTAGGGGAGGGACTGAAGGAGCCAAAGGGGATTGCATCCCCATAGGAAGAACAATAGAAACTAACCTGATCCCTCAGAGTTCCCAGGGATTAAATCACCAACCAAGGAGTACACATGAGTTGATTCAGGCTCCTACCACATAGGTAGCAGAGACTGGGAGGGGAAGTGCTTGGTCCTGTGGAGGCTTGTTGCCCCAGAGTAGAGGCATTCTAGAGGGTTGAGGCAGGGGTGAGTGAGTAGGTGGGCGACCACCCTCTTAGACTTAAAGGGGAAGGGTATTGGGTGCAGAGTTTGTGAAAGGAAGACTGTGAAGCAGGACAACATTTGAAATGTAAATCAATAAAACAATTAATAATAAAGAAAGCAAAAGAAAATGAAAGACAGGAGGCACAGAAGGGACAATACCACACAACTCTACCTAAATGAGTAATTTACCACCATCAAATGGATAAAGAAAAGGAATAAATCTGCTCAACTGAGCCTGTGAAAAGAAAATATGAACAGTTATTTCAATTTGTGGTAACAAAATACTGTGATGCATAGTAATTATTATAAAGTCATGAAAAAATATTTAATGTTACTAAAATGCATCTTTGAAACAGTCAAGATTATATTTTGTTATGAATCACTTGTCACATTATATATTTACCATTATCCTTATCTAAAATATAAGTTGCATATATGAGGGGAAAACACTGAAAGGTTCACCATAGAGATTTAAGAATTGAAATATTATTTCTACATAGTTTTAAAAAAGAACAGTAGCTTTGACCAGGGCCTAAGCCCAAGGGAATTTATAGAACAGAAAAAAAGGTAAAAGCCATGCAAATCCAAGTGTAACCATAACTACGAGTTTAAAATTTATGCTTAAACTGTCAGGTCAAGGATGATTGGAGGTGCAGGACTCAAGTCTTGTTCAATCTGAGGTCCACTGTATTCTAGGAATGCTGTTGACCCAATACAACCCTAGTTGGAGATCAAAGTTATCTGTTAGTGAAGGGAAGAGCATTTTTCACTCAAAAGTTGTTGTGTGGGTTATGGCCAGACTTTTACAACAGTGGTCATACATGTTCCTTTTTCTGCACACTTGAATGAGGCTTGCATGCAAGGAGGCTTAAAGGCAGGCATGGGAGGCATGCCTAAGGATAAGGCTGAGGCTCCATGGAAATATCCTCTCTCTCAGCTTTTAGGCACTGAAGATGGCTCAGAGGAACTTTATGGGGAGCAATTTCCCTGCATTACAGCTTGGCTTAAGTATTCTAGTGACCAAGGCCATCCCTGAGTTCATTTCACTGAGAATGGGGTTGTGCTTGTCTTTGGGATTTTTAAGTGCACATTTGCACATTCTATGTAGTCTGCATGCATCCCTGTGCACTAGTGTAGAGAGGTAAAGCACAGGCTTACTGTCCTAAAAAAGGAATACTGCTTTTCTCCAGCTCATCATTCTTAGCAGCAAATAGCTTCCCATACCCCTGACCCATCCATCCAAAGAGTCTTAGCCTCTCTAAACAGCGAAGTTCTGCTACAGGGAACTTATCAGCATCTTTCTGGAGCTAAAGCTTATTTCTTCTTACTAGGCATTCAGAGCAGCTGGCAGGAATCATACTGGGACAAAGCTAATAACATAGATCTACGTGTGTATTAGGTTGAATAAAAATATACAGAGGAAGCTGGCAAATTCTCCTTCCTAATCAACTAATTTATAAATTTGTTTAAACTCCCAGAAGTCCAACCCTTTACAGGAGAACAAGTTAATTGCGTTCTCTTATTATAATGGCATCTTGAGAGGGGCACAGTCAAGGGAATGGTCTTTTAATATCCTGTGGAGTGCATGTGGGAGGAGGTAGTTAAGAGAGAGAATTTTTACTGTAACAGTCAAATGGAAGCTCCTTGGATTACGGGAACTTCTGTGTAGCCAGGCTGTGCTCAGCCTGCTTTATTACACACTTATGTCTGGGTTCACAGTGTGATACAGTAACTGGAGAACTACAGGAATGCCTGCATCAGACATAAAGCTATCTGGTCTCAGGTACATGGACCAATGAGCTCATTATTGTTCTTGCATCCCATTAAGTCAGATAAACCTGTGAACTGAGATATATACATCTTTTTTTGGAGGGAATAAACATGGCTGTGCATCTTTCTTTTCAAGTATTTACTACTTATTGCATTTCTATTACATAGTAGCTACCACAAGGGTTTCAGGAGTTAATCACAGCTGGGAGGTGATGAAAACAGTGGAGAGAAATCCACAGAAGAGAGGCTGGAATTGAAAGCCAGGCATCAGCTTCTTCCGTAAAGCTGTCTATTTCATTGCTGAACTGCAATTCTTATCACAAAATTACCTGTATTATGAGTTCTTTCTTATAACAAGTTTATTAAGAGAAATGCCTGTTACCAGAGATCCAAGGAATAGGAAACATGCTTAGTATCTGTTATCGATGAATTTTACTTTTGGTGTCTAGTACCACAGTTACAGGCTAAGTAATATTGATTCTGTATAGAAATACCAGAAATACGGAAACCATTCATAGCTCTTTAGTGGTTTAGTGATGATTGGATTTTTTCTTACTTTTAAAGGGAAAAGGAAATTTTCACATGGATAGACTTATTGTCATCCGAACAAATACAATAACCAGAAAGCAATGTATGTGAATATTATGTTGAGCTACAAAAAAGAATGTGAAAAAGCCTACCTGTTATCCATTTCTCATTGAATGGTATAAGAGATAGGTGTCTGAGATGTGAAGAGTGAAGACACAGACATGTGATTGTCAACAGAACAAATAGCCTGGAAGGATTCTGGACACCAACTTTAGCTGTGCTACTAAATTGACTATAGGTAGAGGAGCCTCAGATTTAGTAAACTTTGATCTCATATTAATCTTCTATTTAAAAAAAAAAAAGAGTTAAAGTTTGTACCTAATGGAGAAATTGAACTATTAAACTTAACAGTTTGTGTTTCATTTAGATTTATAATTTTATTATAAATTGCTAACCAACAGGCAATAGTTTATTGATTCCAGAAATGAAGACATTCTGGGTGAGAATGAGGCAATGGTTGCTTGTGGCAGATCTCAGTATTCAGAGCAACATCACCAAAGCCTTGCAGAGATGAATGTGATAAGAAATGTGAAGCAGGATGTCAGAGAATTAGAATAGAATCACAAATATGTGCTCTATGATAGAGCTTGCAATGCCCCACAGAACAAATAGGGCTCTAAGTCTATGTAAAATGGTAATTTACAAGTTTTGAAATAAATGTTTGGCTTCAAGTTGATATGGAAGGTCTTCTTTATCCCTATAGTTATAAATGGGTAGGAATTATATCTTCTCAGTTTAGATCTCTAGAATCTATTCAGGCATATATTTCATGAATCATTTTTATATGGTAGTTTCCAGTCATTTGATTTGTCCACAGTTCTTTATGCTTAAAATTCCCTATGACAAATGTGGATACATTTTTATTGTCCAACTCAAAACTAGATCCAAACACAGAGACTATGCAAATTATACACATATGGAAGGATAGAGAAATGTTTACTGATTATTTGGAAGACATTAAAGAGGTTTGAAAGTTGGCTTACTAAATAGAACAGTAGTTTGAGAAAGCAGGTGTGATGTGTCAGAATTCCAATCCTAGTATTTAGGAGGCTGGGGCAGGAGGATCATATGCTCAAGTGTAGTTTGCACTACAAAGGCCAAGGTCAGCTTCAGCAGGGTAAACAGTTATAAGTAAATTGTAGGACAAATCTTGCAATTTTCTTACAAATATAAAATTGTCACAAAATTAAAATAATTTCAAAGGTATAGTTTGAGTAGTCCTATCATGGGTGATCCTGCTTGCAGTTTTTCATAGGGGACAAATAACCAGAGTCAATGTATGGTATTGTATAAATCAGTCATCCTGTAAGTGAATATTTTCATTTTGAAGTAGTTATTTAATGTTATTCAGTCTCTAATTAGAAATTGATAATTCTATTTCCAAATATTAGTAAGTTAACTTGTCACCCACCTCTTTGGTAAGCTCTTGTGCATTTTAATGCATTAAATTTATTTTATGCAATATTTGTTATGCATAAACTAATGCATAAATGTAATTCATTAAACAATTAATTTAACCTTTTAATGAGAAATGTAAGTGCCATATCAAGATAATATGATGGCTTCTTGGGCTTCCAATAGGAGAATGGCTTTCCACATATTTAATAAAGTGTTATACAACACGATTTTGAGAAAAGAGTAATTTACAATTGTTTTTGTAAAAATGTTATCATTGTTTCACATTGAGAGAACTAAACTGAAACTCTGTCATCAACATAAATAGTGTGAAGAAAGCAAATTAACTCCTCCACGTGCAGACTAGCACACTTTTAATTTCGTAAAAAACCCTCAAACTTTAAAATAATGGCATTCTTTTCCTTGAATAATTTCAGTGCCCTAAAATTATGCTGATTTATTGACTTATTACATTGTATGTGTACGTGATATATGTATGTGTTCATGTTTATATGTTTTTGGCATTTGTGTAAGAGTGTATGTTCATTAGTGTGTTTGTGTGTTTATGTGGGTGGGTAAGCCAGAGGAAAACAATATTTGTCTTCCTTGGTCACTTTTTACGTTAATTTTGTGCTCTTACTAAATCTGGTACACACTGGTTCAGCTACAGTAGCTCGTCGTAAGGTCTATTTCTACTTTCCCAACTCTAGTATTATAGTTGCATTTAACTGTTTATGTATGTGCCTGGTATCCCAACTCAGTTCCTTGTACTTGCGTGGCAAGCACATTATCACTGGGCCATCTTCCCAGTCCCTAGACTTCATAAGATGATAATACTGCTCAAAGAAATGATCGTTCTGTACTAAAGTTCAATCAAACATGAGGTACATCTTGTGTTTTCTTTCCTAATAAAAGACTTTGAAGACGCCATCATGATGCTTTGATGGTAGTAGTACATATTCAGTAGTTAAGGGCACTTATTACTCTGTCAGAAGACCACAGTTTGTATCCCAGAATCACTTCAGACAACTCTCAAATACCTGTAACTCCAGCTCCAACGGATCTGACCCTCTTCTCTTGCCTCAATGGATACCATATATATATATGTTTTATAAATGAAAGTAAAATGTTGAGCTCTGCTAATTATTACTTTCATGCCAAGATGAAATTGAACTATAAATGAACTTCACTAAAAGGTGCCTTAGCCCCAGAACTCCCAGCCCAGTCTCCAAAGACTGTGTAACCAGGCTGTAGGCTTAGCCAGCCTGCTTCAATTTATGCTGTAACCACAAAGTGCCTCCCATGAAAGGGAATATCAGCAGCTTGAACATGGAGAGAGAACTTGAGGAAGACCGAGTTTCAATGATCTTTTGTTCTATTTATTTTTTCCACATAAATGTAAATGTGCTCTTTATAGAAATCATATTATAGCCACTATTTTAGGGTTTACTGAAAATGTTTATTTAAAATACTTAAATGAGTCTATGGATTTACCTCTCTCTTGCAAAATAAACACCTGCTCACTTGATAGCCATTAATGCATAGAGGGACTCATAGAATGAGGGCCCCCAGCAAGCAAGCTGAAACCCTTCCTATGGGTATGAGGCCCTGTGCCTCTGTGATCCACTGCTTATTCAGAATAGACCTGCCTCCACAGCCTCCCTTTTTTGGCATTTAGAATATATGTTTCTAGTTAATACTTTTCTCTGAAAAAAAAGTTAATTTCAAGATCAGACACTTGGAAAGTTTGTTTTACTTCATATATACCACTGAAGTGATGACTTCCATTTGTAGAGGTCCATAGCTAAATAATTAGGATTAAAGGAAATATTGAGAAATTTGGGAGTTCCTTTGAATCTTGATGATCAGTTACAATTATCTCAATTCAAATGTCTTCTCAATGATAACATTTATTTTCAGTATAATTTCCTATTCCACTATATTTCCTCAACACTGGCTTGGTTACTTCTGTGGGACACAGAGAATCACTTCAGAATAGCAGATGTTGGAAGGGTAAAGGTTCTTCACAAGGTCTGATAAAAGGTTATATTAGCTATGCTTCCTTATCTGTCAAAGAGAAGAACATAAAATACTATGTCTTAGGAATTAAATAATTAAGCAAAATTAATGCCACCGTTCATCACTCACTATTTATGAAGCTAGTTTATAAAGCTATGATTATTAAAATGCTCTAGTGCTGTTAAATAAAGAAAACAAAAGGTAAGGAAGTGTAGGTGCACAAGTAAACAGACAAATAATTGTACTGATAATTCCTGCAGCAGTTCAAAAACAGTGATGAATGCAATTATTCTTTAAACAATAGTAGGATAGTTAATTAAAAATCAAAACTATATATACACTGTATGGACTGTATAAAAAGTAAATGGACAATGGGACTGATCTCTTGAAAGAAATAAAAATTAAGAGAAAATGTAATATTTCTCATTAGTTTTCGAAGAGAATGACTTTCTAACCGTGTCATCTGAACCCGAAACTGTGACAAATCAAATTAATTGATCTGAGGGAGTTTTGCTATTCTCTCTCTCTCTCTCTCTCTCTCTCTCTCTCTCTCTCTCTCTCTCTCTCTCGTGTGTATGTATGTGTCTGTCTCTGACTGTGTGTGTGTGTGTGTGTATGTGTGACTGTGTTTTAAAGAGTTTCTCTATGTAGTGTTGCCTGTCCTAGAATTTGCTCTGTATCCAAAGATGGTCTCAGACTCACAGACCGCCGTCTGCCTCTGCCTAATGAGTATTGGGATTAAAAGTGTGTGCCACCACCTTTCTGGCAATTAATCTCAGTTTAAACAATAGCAACAAACATAGAAATTGCATGTAACAAAGCCATAAGTTAATAATTGCTGTTCAAAGTAGCTTGTCTGGTGTCTGATGAGCATAACTATATTCCAAAACAACTTTCTGTACTATGAATGGAAACAAATGCAGGAAAAAATAAATGAATTTTTGAAAACCTAGGGTAAAGTTTAAAAACTGAACTGCCTTTTATACCTGTTGGGAGAGAACTGCAATGAAGTGACACTGGATATAGCGACAATTGAGGACAGGCCTCATGTTTAAGAATAATTGACCAACATATAATGCATTCCACGAATTTTCGTGTGTGTTTTTATTGTTTGGTGGGTTTTTGTTTTGTTTTGTTTTGCTTTGCTTTGCTTTGTGTTGTTTTCCTGCTTGAGTGTTATTTTATTTTTCTTGTTGGTTTTAGGGGGTTTGTTGAGGTTTGGTCTGTTGTTATATATTTTAATGCTAAAAACTGGCTCCCAAGATCTGGTTTCCTTATGGATGAGAAAAGCCTCATGTACACCAAATGATGCTATGTAAATTTGCTCTTTAATTTAAAACTATTGGTTGAATAAAAGTGCCTACAGCCTATAGCTCGACAGAATAGAGGTGGGTGGGGTTTTGGTTGCTGGGCTTGGAGTATGAGGCTTAGATTCTGAGGAGGAGAGCAAGGAGGAAGAGGAGGAGAAGAGGATGACACCATGGGGTAGGTGGGTAGTGAGAACATGACCATGAGGGCTGACCAGTTGAGGCTTGGCCCAGGTAGAACATGGCAAGTTATATCACGGGGTTATTGACAGGGAAGTAGATAAGATAGCTTAGAGGGTAGATAGATATCTGTCCAGCTCTAGTGCTTTAAGACTGATTATAAATATGAAGGTTTTATGTCTTTTATTTGGGAACTAAATTACCTAAGGTGTTGTAGAAACCCCCAATCAATATTTACCACAAAAGGTTTTTGTTGTTCTATTGTTTTTTTTTTTTTTTTTTTTTTTATTTTGGTTGGTTGTTTCTGAGAAAGACCGTATAGTTGGCTTGGTAAGAAATGGTAGAGTCTGGAAGGACATGGGGGGGAGGGGGGAAGGTACTTAAAATATATTTAAACTTAAAAAAATATTTTAAATACAAATATAATTAAAATTTTTACTTGGGGGTGAATCCTAGAGATTAAATGTTTGAAGCAGAATTGGGGTGGTCATAAATTAATCAAAACTAAGACTAAGTAAGGAAATGGGATAGATTTGAGGAATTTTTCCTCCCTGTAAAACTGTAAGAGCTAAAGACAAGACGTGGGCTACAGTCACAGACTTCCTTCATTGATGACCCAGGTGATGGATTCGCAATTAGGGACTTTTTAAGATAGCATTTTGATATCATGATTTAAGGCAAGATCAAACTCACTTACTTGACAAGGTAGTTAGAGAATACTGTCTTGAATTAAATGGAATTTGAAACAATGTTTGGCTCCACAGGAGTTCTCCTTTGCAAACATACAAAGAGTAATACAAGTTTCTTCTATGATCCTGCACATGCTGACAAGTGTGCATATGATTTCTGTATGTCTTTGCCCTTTAGTTTGATAAATTTCCTTTCATTTTATTTTAAATGTCAAAGAGAATGTAAGATAATCAGGAGCCTCAGAAAAAGTTTGGAAACAAGTGAAAATAATTTTCTATCAGGATGGGATCTTCCTAAAATGACCCCTAGGGTTCACCAGCCTGTGACAACTGATCAAGTCTCCTTCACATGGTTAAGAAAGCAGAAGAAACTTTGTTCTATTAAACAGTATGCATTCACTTGAATTGTTGCTCATATCTTATCTAAATCTATCTTCCCTGTTACTCGATCTTTCTTACCTCTGACAAATTCACTCATACTTGAAGTTGGAATAAAAGATACAACAATTTTCCCATAAAATTAACTAAAAGTGTGGTTTTTCTATTTAATGAAGTTACCCTTGGAGTCAGGATGTTCAGGGAGAGATAAAAGTCGAGAAACAAGAGGTAGGCAAACAAAACAAACAAACAAACAAGAAGGACTGTAGAAGACAGAGTTGATCATATTCCGGTACATCATACTTCCTTTAGGGACACAGCACACCTCACCTGCTGCTCACCACAGAGAAACAAAGAAATGTCCTTGAGTTCTGGAAGGACTAGTGTCTAATGCTCCTAGAAGTACCTCTTTAGAGTCCTTGGCAGGCAGAGTCATCTGCTGTGAAGCATAGCACAGGGGTGATGAAGATGAAGTTTATGCAAACACTGACGCCGATTGTCAGTAGTTCCCAGGTTTTACTCTGTGCTTTGGTTCTAAAATTAACATTTTCCAGGGTGATATGATTCCCAAGTTGTTCTGAAAGGCGTCACTTAATCCCTGTAATTGAAACAGAGTGTCTCCCTGCAAACATTAGCAGGTCATAAATCATATTGGTCTTGGAAAACTACTGGCTTTCAACGGGGTTTTATTTAATGAAAATTAACACAATAAAATGTCTTCATTGCAGTAATCATGCTGCAGTGGAACCCACTCAGGACACATGGTTTTCATTGTTTTTCTTCTGGAAACATGAAAACATCTTGCCAAAATAAGATAGGCGAAAAGAGGAGAAAAAAAAAACTTTGATTATTTAACATTCTATAACTTGTAATGGATGGCACATTTGAGAATAACAGTGATGAATAGCAGAATTGACTTTATGTCACCAACTCAGGACATTTTTTTTTGGTAGCATATTACAAGTGGCATGTGTTAAAAGTTGTCTAAATGGTGGAACAAAACGAGGGTTAGAGGAAAAATTTGGATTTTGTTCTGTAAGAATAGTGAATTGAGAGCTGCATCTTAATTAGCTCAGCTGGGGCTTTCTGATGAGTAGGAAGGTATGTGGAACATGATTTTAAAAGCTCTTGCCTGGAATTTCTGGCTATTTGTTTAGACACTTACCAGAGCAGGCAAAGCACAGCACACTGACAGAGAGTCTCTCTTGCTCTTAAGAGTTCCTTGAAGCATGACCTTGCTGCTTAGCTAATCGCCTAAGGGGGAATGACCTCCCTGTACATTTGTATTAGGGAGGTTTAGCTGAGAGCATGTTAAATGAGACATTCACAAGATGTTCAGAAAATTAATTTATGCTGAACTTGGCATGAGCACGGGAAAGGAAATATTCTCATAGATTGTTGGCACACTCATGTGTTAGACACAGCATTTGTGGAAACGTAATTAAATGCATAAGATGTGCTTTATAACAATGTAATGGGCAGGAAAGAGGGGAGTCTCTAAAATGGAGGGAAACCTCTAAGACCAGTTCTTCAATGGACGCATCTTGATTGGATTTATTGACATATTCATTCATATAAAATGCTAAAGATTGAACCCACAGCCCTGTGCTGGGAAACTATTCTACCTATACCCCTAGGCGTATTCTTACTGAAAAGATATGTCTTTTATAGGATAGACAATATGTGATACAATTTTAGACTGAAAGTACTTAGTGCATGTGCTACTTAGCTCATGATTATTCAAATGACCATAAACATAAAGCTTTTTAAAAATAAACTAATCAGAACTGCTTTATATATTACATGTATTATATGACAAGAAGAGCTGATGCCATTGAACTTTTAGAGGAAATGCAGTTATGCATATCCATGATTTTGGATACCACTGCAAAAGAAAAAGCAACCCAAAATATAGAAACAGTAATGTTGATAAAATATTTGAAACTTGTAAATCTCAAAAAGTAATATACAAAGGAGAGAAGGCACTGGTAAATCACATACCTAGTAAAATTCTAGAATCTAGAATATGTAAAAAATACATATCCCTCAATAATGAAAAGGCAAATGCTGCATTTTGATACACTAGAAGATAGGCAAAAACAGAAAATATAAAGAAAGGCTCAAGAAAATAAGAATTTTAAAAACTCAACTCAAAGCTACAGTGGAAAACACCTAATAAATCCACTTGATTATCATCAAAAAGACATACGATAACAAACATTGGCAAAATCATGGAGAAAGTGAAGCCTACATACACTGCTAAGAGGGAATATAATAAGAGCGAGATGGGAAATAATTCTGCAGCTCATCAAGAAGTTAAACAGAGAGCTGCTGCATCAACCAACATTTTCACTGATAGAAATATACTTAAGAGAACTGAAAATATGTTTGCATATAAACTTGTCCACCAGTCCTTTTGGCACTATTGTTCCCCATAGTTAATGGCTAGGAGACACTCCAAATCTCAGCTGCTAAGGAATGGATAATATAGATATTTGTATCATGGAGCATCATTCAGACATAAAAAAGTAATAAAGAACTGGTTGGTATTGCAACATAGATAAGCTACTGTAGTAAATCTTATCCAGATATCTCCATGTCATCTGTTCCAGCCTATATACAGAATCTAGAAAGATGTAAATTTCTAGTTGCCAAAGTAAAGAGAAACTATAGGTAGACTCAGGTTTTATTTAGTAATATAGTAATTTGCTCCTGATTGGATTGTTGCAATAATAATGCAACCATGAAGATAAACTAAGAACCACTAAACTGTATGCTTAATAGAGCGAGCCAGGTGATACTTGATTCATAAAATTATATAATAATCTCAGGTCATCACAAATATGTTAATATAATGATGACATTTGATCACTGAGAAGGAGGACAAGGTAACACACAATGCATCTGGAGTTGGTCAAGGGTAAAATCTTCTAAGTAGAAAGAACAAGAAGCAAATATGCTGAGTTGGGCTCATGGATTAACAGTGATAGTGGATCATAGATTGTCGATTTATGGCTAGGTGAGGAGCCTTATTGGATTCTATATAGTCTAGGAATTAAGTATGGGTTTTATAGCTGTAAATGCTGCCAAAAATAATCAGAAAGAGGCAAGGGAGGAACAGGCACTAAAACAGTGGTCCTTAGAACTTAAGGCATTCACAGTCAGGCCCAGAATAGAAAATTTGACAACACTTGATAGTCTAGACTTTGAAGTTCAAACCTAATGTTTTAAGCTCAATAAAAGCTGTAATGCAACAATAAAATGAAAATTACCCTCATTAAATGTCATCTTTGCACTTCAGAAAGTACTGAGAGCTATTCTTCCCAGAATCTTTTACACTGTCTGTTTTGGTTTAAGAGTTGTTGTGAATGAAGCTGACCCGAGAAAAGCCAATTTCTGATAGGATTCAGCCTTCTCTGGACTACCCTCTTGGATGGCACAGGCTTATAGACCAGATGCAAAGTTTGCTAGACTCCAGGAACTGGAACCATCCCTAGGGGTCTTATAGAGACTTCCCTAATACTCCTTAGTAATGTGTCAAAGAACACTCTTTTCCTATACCTCTGTTGTTTCCCCAAACTCTAAACACTCCTACCAGTCATTGCTGTCCCTCCAGCCCTGTTCTATGTCTAACAAGTCAAGATATAGCTGTGGCACTGCTTTCAAGAAATAAAGAAAAGAACAAAAGAAAGAAAAAACTAGCAACAATGATCCTGTTTTCACTAAATGAGAAGAAATAAAAGAAAGCTGGATTATATAACAGTACAGAGAGGGAGAGAGATGTATCTTACTTCTTTTCGTTGCTTATTTGTGTCTTCAGAGAACTCTCAAAGGTCAATGTTCTCCAGAAATCATGTCCATACTAAGAAATCAAATTAGCCTCTGATGGCAGAGTAGAGAAAGATGGAGAATAGATCCAGAAGGGCAGTCAATCAACTAAAAGAAATTCCACAAGTATAAGATATAAACATAAACATAAAAGCACGTAAATAAAAGTAACCATATCATAGATCAGAGTGTCCATGTACAGTAAATACCTGTATAAAGACATATACATGAAAGAGAAATGATGTAAAACTCATGGTCAGAAACTTACATGTCAAAAAATACCAAACTGCTACTCAACACTGTCTACTGAGAGGCTCGCTAGAGCCTGACAAATACAGATGTAGATGCTTGCAGCCAACCATCGGACTGGACATGGGGACCTCAATGGAGGAGTTAGGGAAATGATTGAAGGAGCTGAAGGGGTTTGTAACCACATAGGAAGAGCAATAATATCAACCATCCAGATGCCCCAGAGCTTGCAGGGACTAAACCACCAACCAAAGAGTACATATGGAGGGACCCATGGCTCCAGCTGCATATGTGGCAAAGGATGGCCTTATCTGGCATCAATGGGAGGAGAGACCTTTGGTCCTGTGAAGGCTCGATGCCCCAGTATAGGGGAATGCCAGGGCAGTGAGGTGGGAGTGGGTGGGTGGAGGGAGCACCCCCATAGAAGCAGGGATAAGGGTATAGTATAAGGGGTGTGCAGAGGGGAAACCGGGGAAATGGATAACATATGAAATGTAAATAAATAAAATATATTAAAAAAAAGACAACTAACAAAATCAATAGCAATTCTGAATGGGAAAAAAGAAATATATTATTACTTATAGGGAAAAGATAGATTAAAAACACAATGTATCGCTGTTATTAATGTCTTTATATATTAGCAGTGACATAAAAAGGTAGCAATGCTAACCTTAATAATTTAAATTCATGCAACATATTGCAAACCAGTGTAAAAAATGACAATTGGCTTGAGTTTATTTTATTGTGCCTCCATTTCACCAGATAAATTGGCAAAATCTTGGTAAATTGAATACTCAAGCACTCTGTGAACTATCAGCCACAATGGTTGGAATCAGCAAATTAGATAGATATTGTATGCAATCTAACCTACGTAGGGTTGTCCAGTATTATAATACAAAATAAAGCAAATATTTAGCAATTTCTCAGAAAGGGAGTGGAGAAATAAACTAATTGAAGTAGAATAATTAATGAGAGCTAAGAGAAATATATAAACACTAACCTCAACAGTGGTGAGATTCAAAATCAGTTTAAGTGAAGAAAGCAAAATAATCAGTTATATACAGTAAGAATATACAGTCGGTTCAGTACCTGTGAATTTATAAACCACATTCTCATAAAAGAGTTTCAACAAAAGGAGACTGGGACAAGTATCTGGGGGTCTGAGACTTAAGCTAACAAATAAGGACAAGCAACTAGTTATCTGCTGAGAGAGGAAGAATTATTCTTCCCCAGGGATGAACACATGATTTTTTATACAATACCAATTGTTTGACCCTGAAGTTGTATTAATACAAGAAACACTATTTGGGTACAATAACAGCTAAAGAAGTTTGGAGAGAGCTGAATGGTACCCACAACAGACATCTTACACAAAGATAATTGTAAGAATGGAGGGAAGGGGAGGTAATTTGACAAGGACCTTCATAGTTCACAGGCTACCATATAACTTAATCATTAACAGTTGGGATATATATATATATATATATATATATATATATATATATATATATATATATAAAATTAGCTGTGACTGACATCCGCAGCGTTCCTGTAGATTGTCTAGGGACACGTCTATGACAAAGTCATCATAACTAACACGGGACTTGAAGACAATACAATATTTAAAATGAAGTTCCTCTACACAACGGGGCAATAAGGAAAGAAGGGTGATGTAAATGCTTAACTTAAGCCACATTTATGCCATCAAATGTTTCTGAAAATGATTTGATGTATAAAAGAAATTGTTAAAGTTTACATTTTAGTAGAGCGACATAGGCATTTAAAAACTTTAAAGTTTATAACATACAAAGAAAACAAACTAGTAGTGATTTAAAGATATTTTTAAAAATAATAATTATAGTAATGATTCTGACTGCACCACAGAGGGATTACACTTAGAAACAACTTCAATGACAGAACTACATCTTTTCTAAATTATAGATAACATTTGAAATTATTGAGTTTCCCTTGATTTTTACTTCTTCATTTCACTTGACAACAACAAAAACCTTCCATAAATTTTGTGGTTTGTTATTTGTTTGCTTAGTGTTTCTGAAGAGTGAACCTGGGTCACACACATGCTAAGTGGGCACTATACTTTTTAGCTATACTTCAGCTCCTTATTTATATTTTTAACATTATTTATTTATCCATCTTCCTTTGTGTGTATTGATGACCAAAAATAATGGGATATGGCACATCATTTCTATAATCTTCTCAGCACCTCATGATACCTTCTCCAAAATCGACCATATAATTGATCACAAAATGGTTCTCAACAGATTCAAGAAGATTGAAATAATCCAATGCATCCTATCAGATCACCATGGACTAAAGCTGGTCTTCAACAATAACAAAAACAATAGAAAGCCAACATATACATGGAAGCTGAACAATAATAACTTGGTCAAGGAAGAAATAAAGAAAGAAATTAAAGACTTTTTAGAATTTAATAAAAGTGAAGATACAATATACAAAAATTTTTGGGACACAGTAAAAGGAGAGCTAAGAAGAAAACTCATAGCTCTGAGTGCCTCCAAAAACAAGCTGGAGAGAGCATACTAGCAGCTTGACAGCACATCTGAAAGCTCTCGAACAAAAAGAAGCAAATACACCCAAGAGGAGTAGACAGCAGTAAATAATCAAAATCAGAGCTGGAATCAACAAAGTAGAAACAAAAAGAACTATACAAAGAATCAACAAAACAAGGACCTGGCCCTTTTTAGAAAATCAACAAGAGAAAAAAAAAAAAAAAAACAAACCCTTAGCCAGACTAATGAGAGGGCACAGAGAGAGTATCCAAATTAACAAAATCAGAAAAGAAGAGGAAGATATAGCAACAGAAATGGAAGAAATCCAAAAAACAAAACAAACAAACAAACAAACAAACAAAAAACCATCAGATCCTACTACAAAATCCTATAAACAACAAAACTTTTTGAAAATCTGGATGAAATGGATAGTTTTCTAGATAGATACCAGATACCAAAGTAAAATTATGATCAGATAAACCATCTGAACAGTCCCACAACCCCTGAAGAAATAGAAGCTGTCATTAAAAGTCTCCCGAGCAAAAAAACCCAGGACCAAATGGGTTTAGTGCAGAATTCTATCAGACCTTCAAAGAAGACCAAATACCATTATTCTTCGAACTATTCCACAAAATGGAAACAGAGGTAACACTACCCAATTCATTGTATGAAGCCACAACTAAGCTTATACCTAAACCACACAAAGACTCAACAAAAAAAAGAGAACTTCAGACCATATTTACTTATGAATATCAGCAAAAATACTCAGTAAAACTCTCACAAACCAAATCCAAGAATATATCAAAAAGATCATCCATCATGATCAAGTAGGCTTCATCCCAGTGTTGCAGGGATAGTTCAATATATGGAAATCCATCAAAGTAATCTACTATAAAAACAAACTCAAAGAAGAAAAACCACATGATCATTTCATTACATGTTGAGAAAATATTAGACAAAATTAAATGCCCCTTCATGATGAAAGTCTTGGAAAGATCAGGAATTCAAGGTCCATACTTTAACATGTTAAAAGCAATATACAGCAAACCAGTAGCCAACATCAAACTAAATGGAAAGAAACTTGAAGCAATCCCACTAAAATCAGGGACTAGACAAGGCTGCCCATTCTCTCCCTAACTATTTAATATAGTACTCTTATGTCCTAGCCAGAGCAATTAGACAACAAAAGAAGGTCAAAGGGATACAAATTGGAAAAGAAGTCAAAATATCACTATTTGCATATGATATGATAGTATATTTAAGTGACGCCAAAAATTCCACCAAAGAACTCCTAAACTTGATAAAGAACTTCAGGAAAGTGATTGGATATAAAATTAACTCAAAAAATCAGTAGCCTTTCTCTACTCAAAGTATAAACAAACTGAGAAAGAAATGAGGGAAACAACACCCATCACAATAGTCACAAATAACATAAAATACCTTGGTGTGACTCAAACCAAGCAAGTGAAAGATCTGTATGACAAGAACATCAAGTCTCTGAAGAAAGACATTGAAGATCTCAGAAGATGTAAAGATCTCCCATGCTCATGGATTGGCAGGATTGGCTATCTTGCTGAAAGCAATCTAGAGATTCAATGCAATCCCCATCAAAATTCCAACTCAATTCTTCATATAGTTAGAGAGAGCAATTTGCAAATTCATTTGGAATAAAAACAAACAAACAAACAAACAAACAAACCAGGATATCTAAAACTGGTCTCAACAACAAAAGAACTTCTAGGGGAACCACCAACCCTGACCTCAAGCTGTACTACAGAGCAATAGTGGTAAAAACTTCATGGTATTGGTACAGTGACAGGTATATCAATGGAATAGAATTGAAGACCCAGGAATAAACCCACACAGCTATGATCACTTGATCTTTGACAGAGAAGCTAAAACCATCCAGTGGCAACAAGACAGCATTTTCAACTATTGGTGCTGCTTCAACTGAAGGTCAGTATGTAGAAGAATGCAAATGGATCCATTCTTATCTTCTTGTAGAAAGCTCAAGTCCAAGTGGATCAAGGGCTTCCACATACAATCAGATATACTAAAACTAATAGAAGAGAAAGTGGGAAAAAGCATTGAACACATGGGCACAGAGTAAATTTTCCTGAAGAGATCACCAATGGCTTATGCTTTAAGATCAACAATTGACAAATGGGACCTCAAAAAGTTGCAAAGCTTCTGTAAGGCAAGGACACTGTCAATCCGACCAAATGGCAATCCACAGACTGGGAAAAGATTTTTACCAATCCTACATCTGATAGAGGGCTAATACCCAATATATACAAAGAACTCAAGAAGTTAGACTCCAGAGAATCAAATAACCCTGTTTATAATGGGGTACAGAGCAAAACAAAGAATGCTCAACTGAGGAATACCGAATGTCTGAAAAGCACTTAAATAAATGTTCAACATCCTTAGTCATCAGGGAAATGCAAATCAAAACAACTCTGAGATTCCACCTCTGCTAAGGACTGGCCTCAGTCAGCACCCCTCAATCCACGGGAGAAATCAGGGTCCCGGTACAGGTGGGCAGGGAGTCGGCGAAAGGTGACAAACAGACACAGACACACAGAGAGTGCTGTATCTGAATGCAATTTCTCAAAGCGAGCATCAGATTTTTTTTTCTTTGAGACAGGTTTTTCTGTGTAGCCCTGGCTGCCTAGAACTCACTCTGTAGACCAGGCTGGCCTCTAACTCAGAAATCTGCCTGCCTCTGCCTCCTGAGTTCTGGGATTAAAGGCGTGCACCACCACACCCGGCCAGATTTTTAATACAAAAGAAAAGAGAGAAGTTAGGTGGCATATCAGCCAAGGTACAATGAAGTTACTGGATGCTTAATGACTCTTACACAAAACAGAGGAATGNANACATAAAGACTGGCAGGAACTAGGCAATAAAACAACTGAGACAAAGTCAGCTCTATCTAAGGTCAGCTCTATTTTTAGAAGCGAGGTGTGAGATCTTTATACTACTAGGGCAAGAGCTTTCACACTCAAGGCATGGTTCTAATTAGGGAGTTCTGCTTTAGCTAACCTTTTCATGAATAATTCATTACTCTAGTTCCTCCTTAAACCACAGCCTGATCTACTTCCTAAACCATTGTAAATTCCTGTATATGGGAGTGACTCAGCTTTTATTCTAAGTGATTGTGTGTGGGGACTTTCTACTAATAAGTAATGTAGTCTTCCATACACAAGTATAATAAGAATACTAAACTTACTTTGCTAAGCTTGCCCTGAGATTTCTAATTCTATGTAGTAGATAGTAATGCCTGATTTCTTTCACTCTCTCTCTTACAATACTAGAGGCAATTCTGAATGTTACTGAATAGGTAACTTTCTTACTGAATTCCAAGCCCAGGGTCAGCGCAAGGACTACCTAGGGCATTGGTGAAGGCCAGGAAGCAAAGTTCAATTTTGCTTAGGTATTTGGCAAGTCATTGCTTAGAGGCACCTATAATAAAACAATACTGAAAGAAAGCACACAGATCCANAGAGCAATTTGCAAATTCATTTGGAATAAAAACAAACAAACAAACAAACAAACAAACCAGGATATCTAAAACTGGTCTCAACAACAAAAGAACTTCTAGGGGAACCACCAACCCTGACCTCAAGCTGTACTACAGAGCAATAGTGGTAAAAACTTCATGGTATTGGTACAGTGACAGGTATATCAATGGAATAGAATTGAAGACCCAGGAATAAACCCACACAGCTATGATCACTTGATCTTTGACAGAGAAGCTAAAACCATCCAGTGGCAACAAGACAGCATTTTCAACTATTGGTGCTGCTTCAACTGAAGGTCAGTATGTAGAAGAATGCAAATGGATCCATTCTTATCTTCTTGTAGAAAGCTCAAGTCCAAGTGGATCAAGGGCTTCCACATACAATCAGATATACTAAAACTAATAGAAGAGAAAGTGGGAAAAAGCATTGAACACATGGGCACAGAGTAAATTTTCCTGAAGAGATCACCAATGGCTTATGCTTTAAGATCAACAATTGACAAATGGGACCTCAAAAAGTTGCAAAGCTTCTGTAAGGCAAGGACACTGTCAATCCGACCAAATGGCAATCCACAGACTGGGAAAAGATTTTTACCAATCCTACATCTGATAGAGGGCTAATACCCAATATATACAAAGAACTCAAGAAGTTAGACTCCAGAGAATCAAATAACCCTGTTTATAATGGGGTACAGAGCAAAACAAAGAATGCTCAACTGAGGAATACCGAATGTCTGAAAAGCACTTAAATAAATGTTCAACATCCTTAGTCATCAGGGAAATGCAAATCAAAACAACTCTGAGATTCCACCTCTGCTAAGGACTGGCCTCAGTCAGCACCCCTCAATCCACGGGAGAAATCAGGGTCCCGGTACAGGTGGGCAGGGAGTCGGCGAAAGGTGACAAACAGACACAGACACACAGAGAGTGCTGTATCTGAATGCAATTTCTCAAAGCGAGCATCAGATTTTTTTTTCTTTGAGACAGGTTTTTCTGTGTAGCCCTGGCTGCCTAGAACTCACTCTGTAGACCAGGCTGGCCTCTAACTCAGAAATCTGCCTGCCTCTGCCTCCTGAGTTCTGGGATTAAAGGCGTGCACCACCACACCCGGCCAGATTTTTAATACAAAAGAAAAGAGAGAAGTTAGGTGGCATATCAGCCAAGGTACAATGAAGTTACTGGATGCTTAATGACTCTTACACAAAACAGAGGAATGNANACATAAAGACTGGCAGGAACTAGGCAATAAAACAACTGAGACAAAGTCAGCTCTATCTAAGGTCAGCTCTATTTTTAGAAGCGAGGTGTGAGATCTTTATACTACTAGGGCAAGAGCTTTCACACTCAAGGCATGGTTCTAATTAGGGAGTTCTGCTTTAGCTAACCTTTTCATGAATAATTCATTACTCTAGTTCCTCCTTAAACCACAGCCTGATCTACTTCCTAAACCATTGTAAATTCCTGTATATGGGAGTGACTCAGCTTTTATTCTAAGTGATTGTGTGTGGGGACTTTCTACTAATAAGTAATGTAGTCTTCCATACACAAGTATAATAAGAATACTAAACTTACTTTGCTAAGCTTGCCCTGAGATTTCTAATTCTATGTAGTAGATAGTAATGCCTGATTTCTTTCACTCTCTCTCTTACAATACTAGAGGCAATTCTGAATGTTACTGAATAGGTAACTTTCTTACTGAATTCCAAGCCCAGGGTCAGCGCAAGGACTACCTAGGGCATTGGTGAAGGCCAGGAAGCAAAGTTCAATTTTGCTTAGGTATTTGGCAAGTCATTGCTTAGAGGCACCTATAATAAAACAATACTGAAAGAAAGCACACAGATCCATTCACTGACTAACGCAAGAACAAGTTTGGAGCATTCATTATACAGGATGCCATAGTTCCGGGAGACTAAGTTTCCATGAACTTTTTGCCCCAGGACTGCATCCAAGCTTTTGGGCCTGTCACTCAAGTCACTACACATCATATCAGTCCGAACAGCTAAGATCAAAAACTCAGGTGACAGCAGATGCTGACAAGGATGTGGAGAAGAGGAACATCTCCATTGTTGGTGGGATTGTGAGCTGGAACAATCACTCTGGAAATCAGTCTCGCAGTTCCTCAGAAAAATTGGACATGGTACTATCTAAGGACCCAGCTATACCACTCCTAGGCATATACCCAAAAGATATTGCAACATATAACAAGGACACATGCTCCACTATATTCATAGCAGCCCTATTTATAATAGTCAGAAGCTGGAAAGAAGCCAGATTTCCTTCAACAGAGTAATGGATACAGAAAATGTGGTACATTTACACAATGGAGTTCTACTCAGCTATTAAAAATGATGAATTCATGAAATTCTTAGGCAAATGGATGGAATTAGAAAATATCATCCTGATTGAGGTAACCCAGTCACAAAAGAACACACATGGTATGCACTTATTGATAAGTGGATATTACCCAAAAATGTTTGGAATATCCAAGATACAACTAACAGACCATATGAAGCTCAAGAAGAAAGAAGACCAAAGTGTGAATGCTTCAGTGCTCCTTAGAAGGGGGAACAAAATACTCACAGGAAGAAATATAGAGATAAAGTATGGAGCAGAGACTGAAGGAAAGGCCATTCAGAGACTGCCCCACCTGGGGATCCATCCTATATACAGTTGCCAAACCAGGATGTTATTGCAGATGCCAAGAAGTACTTTCTAACAGGAGTCTGATAAAGCTGCCTCTTGAGACGCTCTCCCAGAGCCTGACAAATACAGCAGCAGATGCTCATAGCCAACTATTGGACTGAGCATGGGGTCCTCAATGGAGGAGTTAGAGAAAGGACTAAAGGAGCTGAAGAGGTTTGAAACCCCATAAGATGAACAATAACATCAACCAACCAGACTCCCCCCCCCCCCGTGAGCTCACAGGGACTAAACTACCAACCAAAGAGTACACATGGAAGGACCCATGGCTCTAGCTTCATATGTACCAGAAGATGGCCTTGTAGGACATCAATGGGAGGAGAGGCTCTTGGTCCTGGGAAGAATGGCTGCCCCAGTGTAGGGGAATTCTGGGTGGGGAGGCAGGTGTGGGTTTTGGGAAACACCCTCATTGAAGCAGGGGTGAGGGAGTATGTGATATGGGGATTCTGGAGGGGAAACTGGGAAGGGAATAGCATTTGAAATGTGAATAAATAAAGTATCCAATAAAAAAGAGAAAAATGTATATAATAGTTTTGCCTTAACTATCTCTGAGGCACTATTCAACATACATATTCAACAACAAAATAATTGCCCCTTCGTTCCAAATTATAACTTTTAAGGCAAGTACACTGATCATTTTCATCTTACTGATAAGGAAATTAAGTCATTAGTTGTTTTGGTAACTTCCCAAAACCACACCATTGGAAAGCATAAGAATTATAATGATGTTACTTTGGCTCATGTACATGCATGATACCAGTGAAGATGATGAAACGTGCACGTGTCTCCACACACCTGTGTTCTTCAGAGAACCCAACATAAGGAAACACAGGGAAATCCTACAGGCAAATGGTTTAGCTCATTTACTGAGTGGCTTGTCTGTGCTTTCCTTTCTTTTTGCTTTTGGCTTGGGAGGAGAGAACCTTGATGTTAGGAAATAACCGTGCTTTGTTAACTTGTACATAATGGGGAGAAGAAGTAATAAGCCTAAATAATTATATTGTGAAATATCCTCTGATACAATCGGAAAGTAGTTATCAAAGGTGTTCAATAATAGCAGAATAAACATGTACCCACTGTATTCCTCTCTGGCATTACCTTCCAGCAATTCAGCTGGACCTGAATAAGTGAATGGCAGGTATAAATTATATGTTCTTTTCACTTTTGTTTAGCTGCCTTCCAAAACCTCAAAGTATCATCACCTTGTGGATTAGGATTGAGTTTGTACACTTGGGGAGTTCACATACAATTGACAACATGAAATGTTGCTAGCTGAAGTCATGTGTTTGGCAACGACTTATTGTACAGAAGAGCTAACTGTTATCCCTTGAAAGAGAATAGGCCTTAACTCATCTTTAAAGGGAAGTGAAGCTTCAGGTGAGATGCATGGCTAAGAAAGGCCAGTCTGATCAAATTCTGGAAAGACCTGAACACTGGCCCTAGGAGAAAGAGTTGCAATGAAAGTTCTGCAAACTGAGCAAACTAGGAAAAAAATCCACTGAACGCTCACTCTATTGATCTCAGGAGAAATTAGTCCACTTTGGAGAGTCTCGAAATTAAGGGAAGGAGCAAAACATTTTGCAGGCAAATTTGATTTAAGTTCATTTCATCCAGCATCTCTCCATTTTCCCATCATTAACAGCCCCAAGAAACAGCAAATGTCATGGCAGTGTGTGTTGCCAGTTCACGGTCACGGTCATTCTGGGGCTTCGAATCAACTCATTCTTTTAGAGCATGTGTAATTTCACTGCAAAAGCAACATATGAGGCTAGCAAGACATAGGCTCCTCAGCTGCCATTGCTTTCCTTCCAATCCTAGAGTCTGGGTCACTGCCCAGCACCTTGCATTTGCAAAGGATGCCTGAGCAGTTCATAAACTTAGCTAGTGAACTTGTAAACTTTATGACCAAGGAATCAGTTCACTCCTGAGAGCTAAGTTACTTCTGGCATGGAAGAAGCAAAAGTTGATGAACCATTAACCTGGAGGGCCAAAGAGGACAAGCAATGGGTTGAGAATCCTGGGATTCCTCACAGCAGGTCCTGGTGGGATTTCCCTTTTGTTTTTAGTAAGTTTTATCTGTGCTAAGATTGACCACCTGAACCAGAGGAAGCGTACCCAGTGATGGAACTGAACCTATGACCCTAAACACTTGATTAGAATGGGTTTGGATGCAATGACACCAGAGAGCCTCCCAACTCCACATATATAGTAATCATAGAAAGATACATATACATGATAACTTGTGATTTAAATAATATGAAGGAATTGTATACCACTTACATATAATTTTTCCATTGTGCTTTACTTGTAAAACTAATTTTCCATCATAAAAAGCTAATCCTGATGAGTTAGGCTATCAAATGTTGAATATTCAGGGAAGAGGCATTTTTATTTTTTAAGTCTGCTCCTAGTTCTACCACTGCCATCATTTCCCAAAGGATGAGGGTTATGGTGCTGTGTTCAACACATTCACTGAACCACTGTCTCCAATGGCAAGGGTGACCTTGCGACACACAGCACTTATGTTTCTTTCCTGGGTACTCCATGGACATGGAAAAATAACTCTGGGAGCCTAGGAAGATGTCTTTCTCCAGATAGCTCTTTACTTACAGTGTGTTTACTGTACAGTGAATATAGCTGGTTACTCTTGATAATTATGATTAGAGGTAGGGACAAATGCTATAAATGTTTTCCTGGTAGGTTTTAGAAACTAGTTTGATCAAATTGTGTCTTTTTTTTACTGGCTATTGACAAATACCTTTTTATTTCTTGTGACCTCAAGATTTCAGGTAAAATAATTAATGGGCATGGGTAAGCTTGGATGTTATGGTGTCTGCTAGTCCAAACAAAATAAGACATTGTTTCCTAGGTAATGATTTTAAGTATATAGCTAGTTTGATTAATTTATGTATCAATTGATTTGCATTTGGCTATTTCTTATTCTTTTAAAGGTTTTTATTTATATGAAAAAGTGGTAACATTTCATCAGTGTCCATATTTAAATAGCTGTTGTTCTAATATTTAGGGCCATTGATTAATATAATCAAACCTTATCCATATTTAATTGATTTAATAAATATTATTGTCTTTAGTCCTAGATGTTCAATGACATAAATTTCCATATTGATGTGGTTCAAAAAAACATAGCCTGCATTTGGTCTCAATAAAGACAGTCCTGTATGGATTTGATAATTTTCCTCATTACCTTGTTGCAATGGGAAAATATATTGAAGAATACTCTTTTGCTTTCTTTTAGTAGAATATCCTTTTTTCTGAGTAATTATTTCTAATGGATTGACTGTTTAAGCTGAAAGGTTCAAAGACAATTGGAGATTTGTCAGTAGGAGAAAATATCTGAGAAATGTTCCTACTTGCCCAAGCTGGGCTCAGTTAAGTACCAGAAGATATTTAATAGCATAAAGAACATACCTGTAACTCAAGTAAGAATCTAAGAGAATATTCTAAGGTACATAAATACAAAAATTGATAAATTGAAAATTTGATGGCTACCGAGGCACTTACATGGACTCAAAATAAGTCTATCAAAATATTTCTTAAACAGGCAAATCAATATTCTCTGAGCCTTAAGTGTGGGCATGTTTTGTATATATGTACCTATGGACTAGTCTCCATAACTATGCTTTTTGACTGGTTCTAATTTTCCATAATGCTCTCTGTCCATTGCAAAGCGAAGTTTCCTTGAGAGGAAGTTAGAACTTAAGTAGGTTTAAGGCCAAATCTCCTGCTCTAAGCACTCAGATAACATTGCAGAAGAGGAAGCAGAAATATTGTCAGAGAGGCAGAGAATGGATGAGTTTGTCATGACACTATATCTTCTAGTAATGTCAGAAGCTATAGCACAAGGTTTCACCAACATGACTGACTAATAGAGAGCTGAACAAGGACAACAGCGATAGACCTGCCAGAGTGGATGGGGGTTTGGGGGAACAGACCATGAATCCTTAACCCTACATGAAGAATTATAGGTAACTAGGGAATACTGAGATTGGAAAACATATTCTTACAAGGCAAGAGCACAGGACTCGCTGTCTAGGAACAAAGGGTCAACACTGAAGATATACATCCATGTACCATTATGCAGACTGAGTGAGTTATAATTAGGACTACATAAGTTTATGCATGGACACTTAGGCATGTAACAACAATTATTGTAAAAGAGAGGCTGTGGCTTTGGAAAAGGATTAGAAAGCATTTGGGGATTGGAAGAACAAAATGAAAGTATGTATTATAATCTCAAAATAAAAGAAATTTTAGAAAGTAAAACCAAAATAGTAACCTTATAATGAAAAAAAGATGACAGAGTCTATGTTAACCAAATGATCAAAGTTCACAGCAGCAGCAATGAGACAAATTCAGACCATGTGTCACGTTTCCTGTGGGGATACATAGGTTATGTTTAATTAAGAAGGTACACAAGACAAACTTAGCACGTCCATGTTGAAGGACACCCCAAAGTAAAGTGGAAAGACTTAAGGAGGTTTTAAATAAATAAATAAATAAATAAATAAATAAATAAATAAATAAAAGATCAAGGAGATTGTACAGTCTTAAATAAGGAGACTATAATTTTCCAACAATTACAAGGTAACATGAATTATTTTCCTTGAAGTTTGATATCAAAGTCATTGGTAAATTTTGAAGGGAATATCAAAATTAGATTAGGATAAATTAATAGAAATCAGTGTCTTGTTTTTCTCCAGTGCAATGATGTTAGCTGTCTTATTTACATAAAATATACATGTGCTATTTTTTAAATTTTTTATTAGATATTTTCTTTATTTACAATTCAAATGCTATCCTGAAAGTTCCCTATNCCCTCCCCCCGCCCCTACTCCCCTACCCACCCACTCCCACTTCTTGGCCCTGGCATTTCCCTGTGCTGGGTCATATGAAGTTTGCAAGACCACGGAGTTTCTCTTCCCAATGATGGCCAAGTAGGCCATCTTCTGCTACATATGCAGCTAGAGACACGAGCTCAGGGGTTACTGGTTAGTTCATATTGTTGTTCCACCTATAGGGTTGCATCCCCCTTCAGCTCCTTGGGTACTTTCTCTAGCTTCTTCATTGGGGGCCCTGTGTTCCATCCAATAGCTGACTGTGGGCATCCACTTCTGTGTTTGCCAGGCACTGGCATAGCCTCACAAGAGGCCGGTGCTAGTGAAGTATTAACTTAGTCTATTACTCTCAAATGATTCCGAAAAAGTATATGTGCACTGAAATTACAAAAACACTTAAAAAAAGGGATTTTTTTGGAGGTTGATTTGTGTCAGTCAGCTACCACATAGGAAAGAAGGGAGGCATCCAGATGTGAGTGTAAGAAGATAAAGAGTGAAGGATGACTGTACTTCAAAGTCAGTTTTTCCCATAACTTCTACAGCAGTGTGGGGGTCTCTTGATAACCAGCTGAAATACCTTGGTCATTTCTCGAGAAGCTTCAGAATTTTTGCTAATATTTATACTATTACACTTATTCTTGGACAATTTCATTCATATATATAATTCATTCTGATGACACTCACTCCCCTCCTTTTTGTTTATTTGTTTTATTTATATGAGTCTACTGTAGCTGTCTTCAGACACACCAGAAGAGGGCATCAGATCCCATTACAGATGGCTGTGAGCCACCATGTGGTTGCTGGGAATTGAACTCAGGACCTCTGGAAGAGCCAACAGTGCTCTTAACCACTGAGCCATCTCTCCAGCCCCTCCCCTCCTTTTAAAAATAGCTTTTAATTAAATTTATACTTTTACAATTTCATACCTGTATATAGTGTATTCTTACTACTCTCACCTCTCCCAACCATCTCTTGTCTCCCTCCCACCCCTCTTAATACCTCTTCCCTCTTCCCTACAGGTTTTTTTCTCATATTCATGACTTTCACTAGTTTAACAGAGCCATCCTTGTGACCCTGGGCTTGGGGTATCCACTGGACAAATACTGCCAGTACCTTGTCATCCTATATCCATATTAGCCCTCCAACAGCTGCTTCTCAAACCACTTACATGCAGACTGGTCCTCAGAGTCCACTTTGGTTGGTGAGCTGGTTTAAATATCCCTTGAGTTCAGTCCTCAGATACTAGTTGGTGTATTTAGTGTATGAGTACTCCCCCAAAGAGTATGACATTGGAGTTTCAGGCTTGCTATGGCCCTTTGAAATTACGCATTGGAAATGAACTTTATATATTCACATTGGTCACTTGCTTGACAATCACTGACAGGATTTCTTCCTTCCCCTGATATCTTCCAACACAATGCTTGGGGGACTACTTCCAAAAATGATGTATATTCAATTCTCTGTCTCAATGCCTGATTTAGATAACTCAAACAAAGGATAAGGATTTTTAGCCTAATTTGTTTGAGAAGGGTAGAAATAATACTACTTTTAGTTGAGTCTATATACATTTAATTTAAAAAATTAGTCTTTTATTGTTCTGTCTTATGAGTGTTTCACCTGCCAGTACATCTGTGGACCATTTGCAGTGCCCTCAGAGGCCACGAGGGGGAACCAGAACCCAAAGAATTGGTGGTATAGCCAGTTGTAAGTTGCCATTTAAGTGCTGCAAATCAAACCTGGATCTACTAGAGGAATAACCAAAGTCCTTAACCACTGAGTGATCTCTCTAAGCCTACCATATAAATTTAAAACATTGTTTTAAAAAAGAGTTCTCTCTGATCTCATTTTATCTCAGATGTTTCTCCATCTGTTTTCAATTCTAAAAATAAATTTGATAATAATAAATTATGGATTCTTTTAAATAAGATTAGAACCACACAGAAAGCATTTTTTGGACACCTCTCTATATTCTGAACCATTAATTACATCCATTCAGCCATTTGAATGGATGAATGACCCTACTTACTGTGGGTGAAAGAGAAAAAATTCAAAACCAAAGCCAAAATTCAAGGTCAAACATTAAAATTAATTGAAAACATATTTCTCCATTGAATGAGTCTGAAGCTATGTTTTCTGTGAGAACACACACACACACACACACACACACACACACACATACACACACACACTTTATTCCAGTGTTCCAAGGGAATAAGTGACTGTCATTGAGTTTCACACACTTTCAGTTTGGCTGGATGTATCTCCGGGATCTGAGCAAATGAGAAATAGTGAAGAGAAGAGAACACAGAGCTGGGGCCATGGGCAAGGAGAAACTGTTCTATTGTGTGCTCTTGGGCTCCAGTGTGAATAAGGCTGCACCTGGAGAAAGGGGGAAAAAGGGAAGCATTCATCCATCATGCCTCATGGGGAGGCAGAGAGCGCGAGGGGGCTGTCCTGTGGAGAGAATGAATCAGAAGTCCTTCTCACTGAAGATTAATCATGCCAAAGGGCAGGGCTAAAGAATGCCCGCCTCCATTTATTTCAGTCTCTTCCCTCTGCCCAGGTCACAAATGGCTTTATTTTTATATGCTGAGATACTGTTAAGGCAGAGCTGCTGAAAGCCTTGTGACATCTGAGAGATGAATCACTCCATGCAGAAATGGAACAATTAGCTGTGCTTAGTTCAGCACAAAATCCTGGAGAGGTGTCTAATTGAGGAGCCCACAAAGGACCAGGAAACAACATGGATTTGAGCAGAATCCCACAGTTGATTTCTGCACTGACCTAACAGGATATAATTTGTTGATATGTACACAGGTCAGAGAGTAGGTCTTTCCCAAGATGCTGTGGACTTCAAGTCTTTGTTATGGCCCAGTGTTTGCGCATGTGTGAATGAGTACAGGAAAAGTTAAGGATGTAGTTAAATGCAAACCTCTCTTACAGCCCATTATTAAATCTTTGACCATTTAAACATAAAATGAGACATCCTGGTACAGTTAACATGTTTCGCTAGAACACTGAATTGGGACTGGGCTTTGGCAGTCAAGTGCGAGGGCCAGGCCATTTTACAAAGATCATATTGCTTTGGATAATTTGAGGAACAGAAGGAAGGTAAAAATGTCAAAGTAGTAAAACAAATCATAGAATCCTTTGTTCAAGAAGAAATATTCATTCCTTTATAGATATCAAAAAAGTTAACTCCCCATATTTAAACAATTGCATTCTAGTCTTACTTATTCATAGTTCCCAGATCATTTTTTGCTAATTTTAGTAAAGAAGAAAATAGTCATTTCCCTAAGCTTATAATTGAGGTTTTTTTAAAGGCTTGACTATTTAGAATAATAACAATTTATCAATATAATTATACTTTTATTTTCATAATAATGGATTAGACTTCAGCCATGAATTAGGCTTAGATGTTATCACTAATATTTCACTGACTGTGATTTCCAAGCAAACACTATGTAAACAAAGATCATTAACCATTTAGCAACTGAGTTTCTTACATGAAAATATAAGTAACAAAAAAAGTTATACCAATCCTGCCTACCGATGCTGTGATAGTCCTATAACACTCACAAAGACAGACAAATATCACCACAACAAGATGGAACACATTAAACTAAATACATGCCTTTTCTTCCTCGCCATGACCACTAAGGACGAAACAGTTCTTTCTAGAACCTTGGAAACCTAGTTCTGGATTATCAATCTAATTTTCATATGTTAGGACCCTTGAGCAAAAGTTCCTTGTACAGGGAAGTCATGTACCCAGTGTACAACGGAAGGATAGGGCTGCATATTGAGATAGGAAACGTGTTTTCTTTCATGGAACAGATGGTAAAATGATTGAATGGGGTTTTTTGTTTTTTGTTTTTTTAATATTTACTTATTTATTTTATGACTATGAGTACACTGTCCCTGTTTTCAGACACAGCAGAAGCAGTATCAGATCCCATGACAGACGGTTGTGAGCCACCATGTGGTTGCTGGGACCTGAATTCAGGACCTCTGGAAGACTTTCCAGTACTCCTAACTGCTGAGCCATCTCTCCATGCCTGATTACAAGTGTTAAAATGAATACATTCACGCCCATGGATCTCGTGGTTTACTTCTGTCCATAGTGGGTTCAACAATAGACCTAAGCCCTGGTGACACATACTAAAATGCAAGGTCAATGAATGTGGACATCTGGACCTAAAGCAGTCCCTTGTTCCCAAGCATAACTTAAGTCAAAAAGATCCCAAGAGAAATAACAAAAGAGAGTACCATATAGCTGAGGAGAGTTGTGTATAAGTTGCCACTACAAGTAAGTTCACACTTATGTATATATTCAGTTTCTACCGCAACTCTCCAATGTTGTCAAGCAGATAACTGGTCATTGGTTTGTGGCATTGACTGGGAAGTCAACTTAGTCATTATGCTTGCTTTGAGCACACAGACTGGAAACTTCAAAAGATTCTGTGGAGCAGGTATTCAAAACTAATGAAAGCAGAATACTACTAAGCTAATTCTCTGTGGGTTTTTTTTTTAATGTGAAAAGCATTATCTTTGATGTTAATAGGGAAAAATTTTAAATTATGTGCTAGCAGAGGGGTGCTTCTCTATACAGTACATCTTACAGTATCACAAGAGTAATGTCTTCCTTAATAAAATGACATGCATAGACATTGCTAGTGTCCATGCTAGGTGCTCAACAATCCTAAACATAAATTTCCTTTCTGGGCCTTTCTGGATAGGAGAGTTGGGTGAATAAAAAATATTTTGAGACATATTTATTGCTTATTGACACAGTAATTGCCCCATGTGTGTACACTGGGCAATGACTGCTTGAGGGTTCAGGGCACATCCACCACATGTAATCCTCACCAGCGCCTATGCTGGAATGATTACAGAGTGCCCTGCTGTATATTAGTACCTTTTTCATTCATTAAATCCCTGATGTTCCCTGAGATTGACTTGGTGTTTGGGCTAGCACTAGACTGATGCAGGAAGCAGGGGAGAAGGCAGCAATAGACTAATTTCAGTCTGGGGGGGGGGCAAATATTCACTTGTAGAATTGTTATAACTTATGGGGGGGTTGTTTCTGATTTTGAGGGAACCTCTTTTGTTTTTCTATTTTCTATATAATGATTGTATTCAATTATGTTCCTTACCTTCATGTGACATATTATTTTGAATATTAGCAGCTCTAAATGGAATGGGGTATTATATCTTCTATAGGAATTTGTGTGAAATTAGTAAAATTAAGTAGTTTTTTTCTTTAATGTACTTGGATTTTAAGGAACTTAAAATCAGAATCCTAAAACTATGAAAACACTTTTAAGAGTACACAAGGGAAATGCTCTAGGATAAGCATGACTATTCTGGGCATTTAAAAATTAATTAAAATATGACTAATCATCTCTCCCTTCCCTTTCTTCAGTGCAACCGCTCACATTCCTTTATTTTCTCTCCAACCCCTTCAGTCCATCCCCATCCACTACCACTCAAGCTTATAGCCTCATTTTCATTATTGTTACATAGACTATATATAATTACATACACATATATAGGTGAAATAAATATGTAAATGCGAACTGTTAGGTCACTTTCGTGTTGCTTGTATGTGTATGATTTCAGAGTTGACTAGTAGTGGATAACCACTCAGGGAACTCATCCCTGGGAAAGACTTCTAATTTTCCTTCATTCAGCCATCACTAATTGTCAGTTCTTCTTTATCGAGGGTTCAGTCCCTGTGAGATTTTCCCTTTGCATGTTAGCATCTCTATTTGTGCTATAATTGTTTAGAACTTGTTTAGACAGTCATAGAGTTGAGGTTCCATAGGAGTTACTTACCTGTTATTTGCAGTAGATACAATCTCACAGCAGACTTATGCATCTTATTGACTATTTTCTTATCCATCCTCTCGTTCAAAAAGACCTCTGGGCATTAGGTGTAGGAGCTATGTTATGTTCTACAAGAATCTATTGGGTCTGGACCTTATGATCATGTGATTTCTGAATTTTTACTAGTTGAGGTTTCTGTAATTGTCTCCTACTGCTGCAAAAAGAAGTTTCTTTGGTAAGGGATAATAGGTGCATTTATCTGTGGGAATAAGGATACGTTTTAGATGGTAGTTAGGAATTATGTTGGTCTAGGAAACTTGATAATAGTAGGCGCTCCTTTGAGATCTGTGACTTCACTAGAAGTAGTTTCCAGGACCAGGCATAATTTCATTCCTGTAAAGCAACTCTTAAGTCCAGTCAGGCAGATGTTAGCAACGGGCAAGATACCTGATACCATATCAACTTTAAGGATATTTTCCTATGCTGGTCATTCTTGTGGTTCACGGGGTATGAATATTCATTTTTCTGTTCCTTGGCAGCTTGTATAGCTCCTTCTGATACTATGAAAGCTAGACCTCGGGAAGAAGTTTTGGGTCAAATATAGCTCACATTTTCTGAATCCTGCCTGGTGTATATGATATCTTCAACAAGAGAGACTTGCCTTCAAACTCTTGAAGACAACCAAGGGCAAGAACATAAATTGCTTTTGGTGTCTTAGTGTCTTTCAGACTTATTTAATCAACAGGCCACAATGACAGTCCTCATCCTGGTAGTGGGGTTTTTGTTAGTATGTGATTCTTGCAGTGCACATTGTCAGCTCATGTGGTATACATTCATTTAATATGTGCATTATACAATTTTTGCTAACTTCAAAATAATGAATTATTTAAGAATCTTTCAAACGCCGTTAATGTTGTTTCATCCTCCTTCTCCCCTCTCCTTCTTCCCTACCTAACTAAATCCCCTTTTGATTTTCCAAATTTACCCCTTCGTGTCACCTTTATTCTACAAATGTTTTATATGACTCCAAAAGCACAGGCAACAGAAGAGAAAGAAATCGGCATTTTAATAAGTTGTTGTCTCTTACAATGTTATAGTAGAAGAACGCTATCCTTCATGGGAAGCTGCTAGGTTTGTTATGCCAGTTGACTAATTGATGTCATGTGGAAAATCTTACAAGATGCTAGAAATGCATTCAAGCAGGCATATCCTTAACAGTTTCATGATCCTATATGATGAACTAAAGTAGCTTCCAATATTTGCTGCAGATACTACTAAGTCATCCTTAGTCCCTTGGTCCTTGTTTAGCAAAGTCCCTGGAATTCTAGAGAATTGTGTAAGCTTTGAAATTTAAGCCAAATGGCCGTCCTTTGTGGCTTCAGGGGAAACTGGGAATGGTTCTCCTTACTATAAAACCATCTTTATGACATCTTCTCACAGTTGTTAGAGAACTGAAGACTCCCACATCCTTTCATCAGAGGCACCTCCTGCCTTGATTCCTGATTCCCATATGTGCTTCCATGGAGGTGCCTCTTCCTGTGTAGTTTTGCTTCTGGGGACTCCCATTGCCCTTGATTAGGCTTGGTTTATTGTTCTTCTTCGGTGTACCCCCATTGGTTTCCAGATGTCTTTTTATGTTGAAATCTATGATCTAGGTAGTCCTATAACACCAGACTTTTTCATTGGTCAGAACAATAAAAACCAATGCATTGCTATTTATAGCTGTCTCTGAAAATCTGATGTTTGGTTGATCTCAGAAATGCAGCTTCTTTGCTTGAAAAAATTGGTAAATCCAAACCAGAGAGAGGAAATTGACACGCCAATAAAACTGCTGGATAAAAGATCCATTTCTGTAATGTCCTAAAGGTACAGAATAAGGTTGGTGTACAGGTTGGTTTTTGTTTTATTTTTTATTTGGTGTTGGATTGAAAGCTGGATATGCCATGAAATAAAAGGCACAACTCAGCAGACCTCTTCATGTAATAGAGATCAACTCCCACTCTGGGCAGTGTAGATGAATCTGCAAAGACAGATGCATAATTTATTAGCCATACTATAGTGCTTTTCTTCAAGTTTGACTAGTAGAGCCTTCTTAATTTATGACAGAATATTCCCTATGTTAGCATTCCTTTATTATAACACCTTACTTTTAGTCTACCCAAAATGGTATGACCTTTGTCTTACAAGTCAGCTGGGCTTTGACAATGTGGTAAATGCAGACTGTCAATTGAAGATAAGAAGATCGCTTATCTTTATGACTTTTTCAAACTAAAGCCCACAGAATGTAAAAGAAGCTACCTACGTGAGTGATGATTTATTTGGGTTTGGATTTTCAGGCCTTCTACTCCATCCCCAATGATTTTACCTTAAGTTTTTATACAATAGTGTGATCTGTTTTTACATCAATTCCAGTCACACTAAACTTCTCTCTGTTTGTTTCAGTGTATTATTCATTCACGGCACTGTCATGCTGGATCAGATTCAGACAGGTGCATGTTTCTTGCCTCTTGCTGGGAAGACATCCTTTCATGCATTTCTTGTAGATGATACTGTTACTGTAGGATTGTGGAACTAAAATCATATTCATTATTTGACATCTTTATCTTCCATTTGCTTTTCATCAAGAAACTTTCTTTTACATTTGGAAAACTGGAGGTATACTTTGCAGGCAAAGAACATACTGTGGTCCAGTATTACCATGCTGCGAATGAGTAATACACTGGGAAAAATAAAGAGAAGGTTGGTGCGACTGGAATTGATGTCCTGTGTATGTAAAACTGACTAGGGTAGTGTAAGGTAGGATGTATATACCCTCTGAACCTCCTGAAAAAGGCCTCCAGACACAGATTGTGGTGAAGTTCGAGGAAAATTCTGAAAATTGTGACTTACGACAATGTGTTTGACAATGTTCTATTAACATTTTGGAAAACAAAACAAATATCTAAGGTGCTTTTCAAACAAGGAAAACTGAAACTGAAACAGCTGGAAAATCATCATTCTGAATCTGAAGGAGTGTCCCCTATGCAAAAGAAAGTACTTTTTCTGTGAGAAACAAGGAATGTGCACTTCAGCATCTATTGCGTCTATTCATCATTGGCTTCTTTTTTACATTACAGAGAGTCTTTCATGACATCCCATATTTATTGATGGAATCTCATTCCATGTTTCATTCCAGTAAAAGACATTGGTGTCATTCCAGTGCCCTTCACACACTTTGCCATTTGCCATCCTGCAAATCAGAATAACAAACTCTGGGCAGTGTATCTGCTTCCTTTAGAGCTTGTTGTAGCTACCAGAGCCATCTGTACTTTGGTCTATGAGAAAAAAGAACTGTCTAGAAACTGTCAGTAGTTCTTAATAAATAATTGAGGGGTCATACTTAAAAATCTAAGAGCCTCTTTATCCCTGAAGAAGCAAGACTGGGGAGCGAGCGTGTTCAGCAGCTTTGACTTCCCCAGTGAGATCAAGGCACAGTTTCTCAGTGTAGTACGACACTTCCCCTTTCCTGACTGGCATCTACCCATCATGGCTGTTTACAGATTACATTACATAAACTTCTTGCACTTCAGTATTTAGGATTGGCTTTGGTTGTAACATCAACACTATTTTCAACCAAACCCCTTATTCATTAGTTTTTGTTTCATTTATATTTATTTTTTAAGGTGGTATATGAACTTTATGCTATATAAGTGATTGTATGTCTGCTATTATTGCACTTGGTAATGTCAACACAACTGTATCCAAGAGCTATCAAGAACAAGAGTGTTGAATATGCAAGAATAACTTTATATATATATTTATTTATGTATTTATGTATGTATTTATTTATTTATTAACTTTACATAGTGATCACAGCGTCTCCTCTTCTTCTCCCAAATCCACCCTCACATGCCCCTCCTTCATTACCCACTTCCCTTCTCCTTAGAGGGGGAAGATCCCCATGTGTAGCAAACCACCCTGGCACATCAAGTCTCAGCAGGACTACATGCATACTCTCCCACAAAGGCCAGACAAGTAAGCCCAGCTAGGGGAAGAGGATCCAGATGCAGGCAACAGAGTCAGAGACAGTTCCCACTCCAATTGTTAGGGAACCCACCATGAGCAAACACTTTTAGCTTGTATATCATTTAGCCAATCAATAGCAGTTGTTTTCCACTTGAGTCTATGACTTCCTTAGTCACAGTTTCATCTAATTTCCTTGTACTAGATGTGAAGCAAGCCTTAAGTCTAATCTGAAAGCTGATTCTGTCTATAACTGTTTCTGCCACTATAGCACATCATGCCTGGCCTTTCCATCAGGAAGCATATGATCTACAGCTAAGTAGAACCCTCCTGCTTAACTCTTTTGGGCATCTGTAGTAATAACTTCTGGAATCATAGGAGCTAGCTCAGAGGGAGAGGATGCTTCCAGTCTAGTCGTAGCTTTGATTATATCAACCCAGCAGCCAAAGCATGCATCCTCTTCTGCAATAGGGTCTTAGCATTCAATTCTGGAAGACAACCAGCAACTGAGGTAATAACCTTTTTTTTTTAAAGAGCCTCTGGGGCCTCAGTGGGTAACCCACTCTAAGCACTGTGGATCCCAATTAACCACCTATGGTTTCTAGGAGCATCTGGTTTTACCTTCTGTGTGCTCCTTAACATTTACAAGCACAGGCTAAGGCAAACATTTCCCCATCACCTGAGAGAATATCACTTGTGTCTTACCCAACCCAAAAGCTCCCAAGAATTTCATAGGAACACCTGGCATTTGCACCTTTTGTCAACCGATTCTCCATGATGGCTTTTCAGATACACTCACGTGTCTCTTAAGTGAGCCTCCAAACCTGAAAAACACTCAAAGGTGAGTGTTATGCTCTCCATGTGCCACAAAGCCTTTATGGAGAGAGGATGGACAGAAGAATGATGCAAAATCCAGAGCCACTATCTCATCGTGAATAAGTGGGGCTGTAAGATAATCTTGACAAAACATTTCGAAAACCTGTTATTGTCTGTTCAAACTAAGTGTTCAGTGATCAGGAAAGTTACTACCATACAACAGTTTGGAAGCCAAATGTAAGCTATATTTAACACAGCTTGAGAAGATTCTACTCATTACTATTGATTGTTTCTTCCAGGGATCCATGGTGGGTATGGTACTTTGGGTCATAGGGGAAAGTTGGGTCGTTTCTCCACAGTCCACAATCATTCTCTCTGAGCCATTTCACTCCCATAGCCTGGAGCTCTTCCATGCATTTCCCCTCTCCTCTCCTCATGGGCCTCCTGGGGCTCCCTGCTCAGGGCCAAGCAGAGTGAAGTCCCCCCTCTCCCTCTATGCACCTCCTGCTCAGTATGGTTTTCTGGGTCACAGAGGCTCTAGGTAGACACTGTGACTATAACTACAGATTTGGCCTCTCCAACCACCATATTTGGCTGCTTGGAGATGCCTTGGATCATCTCCATCTCTGGATATCTTTCTGAGAAAAATACCCAGTGCAGTCTGGGGTGATTATTTTCCACTTCTTTGACAGGCTTAATCTACTACTGTACCTGTTTTTTATTTTATATTTTTAATCATTGATGCTTTCCGTTTTCTGATCCTAGGATCTGAAAGTCTTCCAGAGGTTTATTAGCACAGAATGTGACTTCTTGGTCAGTCCCCCCCACCCCCGAGGAATTGTTTCCCAGTACAAATCTTGCCATATTTACCTTCAGGTATCCCAGACAGAGCTCCCCTACTGCACGCTCTCTCCTCTCCTCCTCCTTCTCGTGCTCCTTCTCCTCCTTCCCCCCTTTTCCTTCCCCTTCCCCCTTATCCTCCTCTTCCAGATTGCTCTCACACTTTACAGGCCCTCTTTCCAAGCTGGTCTAAGTCCCTTCGCCCTCTAAACCTTTCTTACTTCATAACGATCCAGCTCCAGCAAAGGGCTCAGCCAGGCTGCTGCAGCTCCATGTCAGCCTCAGGACCTCACTGAATCTAGTTCTTCCCCAAATCTCTGGGAAAGACTCTCCTGTCAGGCCCTGTGATCTGAACATTAAATATTACTTCCCCTCCCACCCCCTGCCTACTTTCCCTAGCATCCTGTCCATTCTCTACTGTCCTCCTGTCCCTGGCATTTATAGGTAACTTAGTAATAGACTTCACTGTATGTATAGGCACTGAGAGGTCTGAGGACAGGGGACAACCTGGAGGAAGATTACAGGTGGAAGAGAGGAAGGGATAGGAAGCTGGCATTATTGGTATTGGTGTGGGATTTAGTGGTTAATTGGACAACAGAGGTGGGAAAATCTGGTTGTATGCCTGTTGTAGTTGTTGTTTAAGCTAGGGGAACAAAACAGGGAAAGTGCTCATACTAGACCAGTGCCACTACAACTGTTCACTGGAGCCTCTGCCCCTGATGTGTCACTCGCAGGGCTTTTAATGTCTACTCTAGATCTTCAGCCATTCTCAGAGCATCTCTTCATTCCCTGGGCAGGTTCCACCCATCAAACAGGCCACTCCTTAACACCTGGAAGACTATCCTAGGATTTCCACCACTGACAGATCCTGCCCCAGCAGTTGTACCGTAGCTCTATTTCTCACTGGTCTCTCCATGGCCGATACCCTTGCTGTTATGCCTACAAGCCCTATAGGGACAAGCCATTACTTCAAAAATTTTTCTGCAAACACCATGAAGCAATTCATCTGCTCATCTCATTTCCAGTGTCAGGAGAGTCATTGCTTTTGCCAAAGTCATCCTGAATATGTTGGATCTTACCAACTAGTTTGAGTATTTCTAAAACCCTTCCCTGGGAGAAAGAAGCAACATGTTTCCCTTCTTCCAAGAGTCCAACAACAAACTAGGTATGATTCCAACAAAGTTCATTCTGAGAAACCAGTTTATTGGACATGATAAGATAACCTCAGTGAGGAATCACAGTGATGTGAACACTCCTGCCCCAACCAGATGTACCTAAAAAGATTTATCCAACAAAGAATGGGCCACCATAGCTGCATGGATGGAGCCTCCTTCAGAGTCTTCTGTAATGTGTCTATACATCACTGCTACAGGCCAAGCGAACTGGTACAACTAGACATTAAGGTGAGGGTCCCTTGCCTTGCTCCACTCCTCTGTGAAGGAGGAGGGTGAGCCTTCACACTGCCACTCTTCATTGGTTTTTCTTGTTCTGAGGCTTCTAGCTTCTTAGACTGAGCAGCTGAAGGGTATTCTGCATTTCCAGAATTGTACTTAGCCATTATTGGATTATCCAGCCCATATCTGGATAAACTAATTTTATATACATATGTGTGTGTATATTGATGATACACACACACACACACACACACGCACACACACACACACATATATATATAAACTTGTTATATGTCTATAACACTTCTCGCTCGCTTGCTCTTGCTCTCTCACTCTCGCTCTCTCTTGCTTTTTCTCATTCTTGTCAAGGAGAGACACATTAGAGCCAGATGTGTTGATAGCATCATAGTGGCGCCAGCATCTCTCTCTCACCTGAGGCTATGTTGCTGCAGCTTCCAGAAGAAAACACCTACCATACTTCCAGATGATAGAGGGCAAAACAAATGGACTAGCTAGTTCCCTTTGGCCTTTTGATGCACTTGAATCCTTATAGAGGAACATTCATTGAAAATCACTTTCTAGAAGCCTTGTTTCTTACCATTGTTGCATTATATATTATGCTTTAACACAAAAACTTTCACAATATGGCATGTGGGCTTTCTCTTCAGGTAGTCTACATGAGACCAGTCCACAACTAGATAGGGTTAGTTAAGTTCAATATCTTTTAGAAACATCACTGAAGGATGGTAACCAAAGAAATCTCCCCCATGGGCAGAACTTCTGAAAGACTAGCTGGCTGTAATTCTTGCTTGGGAGGAAAAGAAATTGTCAGGTGTGTAACTGTATGTCAATAAAGCTATGTGTGACCTATGGTGTAGGAAGATGGTCAAAGAATGAAAGGAAAATTTGGCAAGTTATAAAGAATAATTTGATTTTTTCATTTCCACTCTCTTAATGGGCAGACACATAGGAGCAAGATGTGTTGGCACTTTTAGAGTAAGGTTCAGTATCTGTCTCTACGCTGAGTCTTTGTTACTACTGCATCTTCCAGAGGAAGACCTGCCACACCTTCAGATAGCAGAGACACTGGTCTAGTAGATAATATTCATTTCAAGTCAAATAATTTCCCTGAGTGTCAGAAAATATGAATGCATCTATGTACCAAAGGGTGACCTCAGCAAAGTAGACTTTTAGGAATCAAAGACGTGGATGCCCTGTGCTGTGCATATTGGAACATGATTCCAAATGGCACAGAACCCCTTTGTAGAATAGTCTGGCATTCACATCTTGTATACAGAGGTGCTTGATCCTCTTATAATGACAGGCATAGCATCTTCTATGAACTGTTACCAAATCTGTGCTGGGTTTCCATGTTGTTTGAGGTAGATGGAAGTCTGCACATGCACATAGGTAAATTCCACAAGCTTGGCATAAACAATATGAGTGAAAAGCAATATTCCCTCAAATCCTTTGTTAACCAACTGTACACATAATTATTTTTAATTATTCAGTAACTATTGGTTACTGAATACTAAAAAATTTACCTGTTTTAAACTGCCACATTCATTCATAAATTGTTTCTGAGAAATTATTCCTCAGCTGGAGAAATGCAAATTAGGTATGCTTACGGTACAGTTTTCACAATTGCTATATTACCTTGAAGGTATGACTTTTTATACTTCTTATATAACATTTCCATTTTTAGGTTTTGAGTGTGTGTGTGAGTGTGTGTATGTCAGTGTCTGTGCGAGTGTGAGTATACATGTGTGTCTGTGTGTGTATGTATGAGTGATGAGTACATCTGTGTCTGTGTGAATTTGTGTATGTGAACATGGCATGCATGTGAACTAATGGCACATAGAAGTCTGAGTATTAACTCAGGTGTCTATCTTTTCCTTCCCCTTTGACAGATTCTTTGTGTGTGTGTGTGTGTGTGTGTGTGTGTGTGTGTGTGTGTGTGTGTGTGTATGTGTGCTGTTGTTGTTGTTGTTATTGTTGTTGTTGTTGTTGCCTTAGCACACAGTAGGCTAGCTGAGCTTCAGGCCTCTGGGGACTGAGTCTGTGCCTTCCATCTAAGTGTAGGAATGCTGAGATTACAGATGAGAAAGAACAACTGCGTCTTCTTTTTGTGGGTTCCAGGGAATGAACTCACTTTCTCAGGCTTCTTTGCCAAGTGTTTTTATGCAGGAAGCCATCTTCCTGCTGACCCAGTTGTAACTTTTTAAAATATAAACTTTACTAGGGGTTTAGGGGATTTTAGCACCTGTGATTTTAATCCTTTGGGGTAGTGAGAGACCAGTGGGCACCAGCATGACCACTTCGGAGTACTCCATCTACCCCTCAGTCGATACCAAAACTGGGCCCCTGACATAGCACCACTTTCTGGGGCGTCATTAGCTAGCTGTATGATGACATGTAGCTCATTGCAGCACAGAAGGGAGTGCTCTGTTCTTTCTAGAATAAACACTTCGTATGAATAGTAGTTTATTTTTCCTATAAATAAAGCTTTGCCACAAGTATAATGCACTGATTCATAAAACTACCACTACCATTTTGGTCTACATAGTGTTGTGTCTAAGCTTCATGGTGAAAGAAATGGGCAAAGGCTCAGTGATTTTATTTTATTTTATTTTTTTTTACTGTGTGTTGCACAGTATATTGAAACACCCCACTCTTTAGAAGAGTAGAATGGCATTTTAAGGCTCGTCACAGTATTGGTGAGATAGCGATGCTTGAACCAGACTGTGGAGATGTTCTCCAGAAGGTTGTGCATCCTCTGAGTTAATGCCTAATACATGGTACTGGTTCTCCTATTATAGAATTTGTGGGTGCAGGAATCTAAGGGCAGGGATGGTGCCACTTCCTATTACTCCTATACATACACTATAGAACATTTTGCTTTCTTTTTCAGTGTCCTTATGCTTATCTGGACTTGGTCTATAGGAAGAAGGAATACGTCTGCAAAATAAACATAAATATGATTCCACTGAACTGGAAATTATGAGTGTTGCCTGGACACGTTGGGATACTCCTACTGGTGATTCAACCACCAAGGAAGTAAGATACTTCTGCGACTATGGTGACTGACATTGGTGACCAAGGGTGTAATCAGACTAGTACTATACGGTAGCAGTAGGACAACATGCCTGGCAATAGCACTTCCCTGAAGGGATGGTATTATAATAAAACCCTGTGATTAAAGTCAGTGGAAAATTCCAACAACTCAATCCAGACCCTTCAGGAATGAAGAATTGAGTCATCCAACCAGCTACAACGCAACCATCAGCTGAGGTGCTCGTTCAGGCAATGAGAATACAGAATGAGTAGTGAAGGAAGGGAGTCACAAATGCCAGCTGGAGCCACGTGGCTATTTTCTTTGGTATTTCTTTCTTGTGACTTTATAGATGAATTATATAAGAGAACAGTACCTTAGCTTTCATTTCCCTGTTATTGGCTCATGCAGTCTAAGATGTATTGATTCATATTATAGCATTTAAGTATTGTTTGCTTTTTATCGTAGTATTCAGGGTATGCAATATTAATGGTGAGAGGAGAGTAAAGGTTCTCAACCAAAGACTTTGTGTCCTTTTCTGGGAAAGCCATTAGTACATTCTCAGTTGTGGGCAGTGCAGTTGTTTCATGTTTGGTAGAGTTTAGGATGTATGGCACAAAAGGTATGGATGAATGAACCGGTGACGGTTAACTATATATAATGACTTCACAGGGTAATAGAATTCCCTAGTACTAGAGGGATTGCATTCTTATGCATGGTGTGTCTATTTATTTTTGCCATGTTTCAAACCTACATGGAAACAGTAACTCTTTATCTACAGATGCTGGCAGCCATCAGCCCCAGTCACCACACATGTCACCACACATGTGTCACTGGTCTCTTTACGCAGATATTAATCTATCCACTGCTTGAACTGTTGATCGAGTCCTTTGGTTATTCCCATACACACACATATAGTCTGATTATGTGTTAGAGATCCACTGGTTATCACATTTCAAAATTATCACTGAATTTAAGTTGCTTAGAGTTGGATTCTTTCTTTGGGATTTTGTAGAATAATAATCGTATACTTGAATTTAAGGAGTGATTTGGATTTTTCTTCTAGAATTTAAATATCCAGCCTCCGCACATACAAACATGTGCACTCATACACATCAATGCCAACCCTCCACAGGCACACAAGAAAATGCACTCATACACATAAATGCACAACACACACACACACACACACACACACACACACACACACAAACACACACACACACAAGAAAGAAATTCTACCATAAGGATGGCATTCCTGGATTTGTTAATATTTACAAAAGCTCAATTCCCCCTATAGGCTAAATCTTCTATTCACCAAGGCAGAGAAGTTCTTGCTTTAAAATTTCACCCATGCTGGGCACTGGTGGAGCACGACTTTAATCCCAGCACTTGAGAGGCAGAGGCAGGCAGATTTCTGAGTTCGAGGGAGGCCAGCCTGGTCTACAGAGTGAGTTCCAGGACATCCATGACAGCCAGGACTGCACAGAGAAACCCTGTCTCGAAAAACCAAAAGAAAGAAAGAAAGAAAGAAAGAAAGAAAGAAAGAAAGAAAGAAAGAAAGAAAGAAAGAAAGAAA